>NC_080792.1:49460932-49770575 GCF_028018385.1 Neofelis nebulosa
GGATGAAATAGAATCCATCTTTTCTGGGACTTGGATGGCAAGCCAGATAGGGCTCTGCTCCCTCCTCTAAGGCTGTGGGGATGCAGATGGGGAGAGTAGGGGGATATGCACAGGTGGGGGTGTGGGGCCCGGAGGCCCCCATAAGTGGCTGCCCTTCTTGCATCTCCTCCACTCAATTCCTGAGCCCCGGGCCTCTCCCTGCCACTCCTACAACTGCTGCTGACCTCTCAGAAGCCCTTCGCCTTAGAGAGTTTTTAAGACAATAAGACAATGTGGGACTAAATGCATATGGACTTTTAACATAACCATTTTTGCATCCACTAGTGATTCCTGAAAGGCCCTCTCTTCCCCTTGTCTCCCCTTCCCCCGAAGTGAACTTTAAATCCTTCCATGCACAGGGACAGAAGGCAAAGTATCTGGATTCTCTTTCCTAGCTCCCCCACTTGCCAGTGTGGCTTTTCTCCTCTTTGTCTGGATGCTCTTCCTTGTGGCTCCTTGCCAACGTACAGATGTAAACTATTGTCTGATTATTAAAAGAAAAAAACCCCAAAATACATAAAAGCATGCACGCCATCAGTGGTAACAACTGTAGGGCTGTCCACATATAGTCAAGTTCATGGTCTGATGAAAACAACAAGCCACCAGCCTCTGCCACTCCAGAACGTCTGCTTTCTCCAAGGTCTGATTAAAAACAAATTTAGGCAAACATAGCATGCCCAAGAAAGGTGCACCTTTGCAGTCTTGGGGCTGTGCTGGGCAGCCCTCGATGCTACCACCTCCCTATATAGGTTCACACCATCTTTGAGCACCCTTAGGACCCTCTTACACAGGATTCCTCAGTCTGTGGACTTTGCCACTCAAGTGGCAAGTCTCCCTTGCCCTCAACCAGTGTAGCCACGTTGAGCCCTCTTCATGGCTTGGAGTGAGGGATGCACTGAGTGAGGAGTGCCACTTGGCTTCACTCCCACTGCTGCCTACCGGTTGCATGACCCTGGCAAGTTTCCGCTCCCTGCCCAGTTTCCTTGTCTGCAAGCTAACAGGGCTGAGCTAGATGCATTCCTTCCATTTTTCCTTAAGCAAATATTTATTTAGCTCCTACTCTGTGCTAAACACTGAGAATGGAACTGAAAGCAGGACACACAGGGTCTCGGTCCCCACGGAGTGTATGGAAAATTGGGAGGAAGAGAAAAGAAAGAAAGTAAAAGAAAACCAAGTCTGAACATCCCTGTCACCCCAACAACCTTTGAGTGTAGTGTTAATAATAGCCTATGTGTTGCTTTTCTGATTTATCAGGGACCAAAGTCTCCAGTGCAGGTGTGGGGTTCTAGTATGGAATGTCAGGCATCAACTTCAGGGAGGCCTTTGTGACCCTGAAATCCCCGTCTCTCCTGAAGGCTGGACCTAGCCAGAGCCATCTGTAGGCTTGTCTCTTTCTGCAAAGGCCAGGTATCTGCAGTTGCCATTCCATTCTCCACTTGACTGGGGGAATTTTCAGAAACAGCAGGCAAATGTGAGACAACACCAGGCCCTAGCTCCACCCTTCAAAGGAACTGTTATTTTTAGTTGTCTCCTCTCTTTCCACAGCCATCTACATATCTCCCTTGGTGAGTCATTTCTGTCGATGGCCCCACATCCACGTGACTCCTTGACCGCAAGACTGGTTTATTTTAACAAAGCAATTCATTCAACCCCATCTGTACCTGCAATACCCCTTAAACTGCTGGGGGGAGCACGTGGGACCTCCAGGGCCCCAGACAAATGACAACTACCAGCACACAAGACGCAGGATGAAACTGCCCACTTGTCGCCCAGTCATGGAATTGAGCATACTGTCTTTGCTCCATGTTCATATTCGTGTGACTGATGCTTGACTCCCGAGTCTCAGGCACAGGGAAATGTTCTTCCTCAACCCAGAGCCATTTCACCCGAGCACCAGGTATTGAGGTCAGGTCCTGAAAAATCACACTTTGCAAGATTGTTAGTCATTTGTACAAGAGGCTGAGCTCCCAAAGTAATGCATAATGAAATTGGAGTATTTCTAGAAGGTGTTGAATATAAATCATCTATCAGAATTTGTGGGTTTTTTTTTTTTTTTTTTTTTGGCGTCATAGAGAAAAATACTTCTGGGTCTGTATTTCCAGCCATATGACAAGGACAAAAGCACTGTCGCGCAGATCCAGGTCAGCAGTCCATTCTTGTGGCCCCGAGAAGTGCATAAGGGAGCAGTGTGAAGATCCCCCTTCATGTTCTGAGAGTAACTCCTTCCTGCATAAATCCCCCCAACAGTCACTTGTTGGGTATTCACAGTGTCACCTCCCACCCGGCTTCTCTTGCTCACAATGCCTCAGATGGCTGGTGTGTTTGCAAGCTGGGTTGTTGGTTTTATTTCAAGTCTTCCATGATCTCAGGCTTTCTTAGCACAGGACATCCTCCTGTGATATCCTCTCTGCCTGTACATCTCTCCTCCCCCACACTCACTGGCCCTCTTGTTTCTTGGTTTAGTGGTCTTTTCACCTTTAAAGCTGTCTCAGGCTCCTCAGGTACAGGTGGATCTCCCGGATCCTTGCCCTCATGTTTTTCCGGTGTCACACTTATTGGAACTATATTTAAATGATTACTTGTTAAATTACTTTGCTGAGTATCTGTCCTCCCTACCAGATTTTCCTGCCGGCAAGTCTCATTCATTCACTGACTGCGCCTCTGACACCCAGCACAGCGCCTTGCAAATAGGAGTATTTTTCTCAATAAATGTGTTGATTTGGTAAGTTTCCTTGCTCTCAAAAATCCACAGTGTAATAAGGGGGCCAGCTGAAAACCAATGTGGTGCATTCATTGTTATATGAATATGGACATCACGGTGTAGGTTTGCAAAGAAAGCAACAAACAATTCTGCTGGAATCTTCTGAGGGGAGACTCAACAGAAGCGGTAGCATTTGAGCTGAGCCCTGAGGTGGGAATAGGAGTTAGGGTGAAAAGAGAGGAGAAGGAATTCTGAGCAGAGGATTTGGTACAAAAGAGATGGGGAAGCATGAAAATATTGAATGAGTTCTGGGGACAGCACACAGTCAAATGTGCTAGAACAGAACACGTCTGTAGGGGAATGCGGGAAGTGGTAGACATCTTATATTTTCTGCTATGGACTTATATGTTAAGCTAACAGGAACATAACTATGAATAAATGAAAACTAATCAGTTTGTGCTTTAATTTTTTTAACGTGTGTTTATTATTTTGAGAGACAGAGACAGAGCGTGAGCAGGGGAGGGGCAGAGAGAGAGAGAGACACAGAATCCAAAGCAGGCTCCAGTCTCTGAGCTGTCAGCATGGGGCCTGACACAGGACTCAAACTCACAGACTACAAGATCATGACCTGAGCAGAAGTCAGACTCTTCACTGACTGAGCCACCCAGACGGCCCTAATCAGTTTGTGCTTTAGAACATTCTCTTTAGTGACAGAGTGGAAGACAGATTGGAGTGGGAAGTGGATGAAAACCATTTAGGGGGCTATTGCAGGGTCCAGGCAAGGGACAACAAGGCCGGGTGGCTGGAACAGTGAGAGCAGACAGATGGTACAGGAGGCAGGCTCGGTGTGATTCGATATGGAGGGTGAGGGACAGGTGTTCACCAAATGTGACTGAGGATCCCAGCAGGGGTGTTGGGTAACTGACAATGACTTTGCCCCTTGTAACTGTGACAGGAACCTGGGAGGAGGGTAGGGACTGGGGAGCAAGGTGAGGGAGGAGAGCTCATCTGGCTTTGGACAAGTTGGGTTTGGCACGTCTCTTTCTCAGCCTGGAGGAAACATCAAGAGCAGGGTTTCTCAACCTTCTTCAAATTATTGCTCCTTAAGGAGCCTTGTTTGTTTGTTTATTCATTCATTTGTTTATTTAGAGAAAGAGAGAGAGCACGTGCACGTGAGCAGGGAAAGGGCGGGGGGGGGAAGAGAGAGAGAGAGAGAGAGAGAGAATCCCAAGCAGGCTCTGTGCTGTCAGTGTAAGCCCAACACGGGGCCTGATCTCACAAAACATGACCTCACAACCTGAGCCGAAATCAAGAGTGGGATGCTCAGTGGACTGAGCCACCTAGGTGCCCCCTTAAGCAGCCTTTTAAAATATTTTTTTCTTGGGGCGCCTGGGTGGCGCAGTCGGTTAAGCGTCCGACTTCAGCCAGGTCACGATCTCGCAGTCCGTGAGTTCGAGCCCCGCGTCAGGCTCTGGGCTGATGGCTCGGAGCCTGGAGCCTGTTTCCGATTCTGTGTCTCCCTCTCTCTCTGCCCCTCCCCCGTTCATGCTCTGTCTCTCTCTGTCCCAAAAATAAAAATAAAAAAAACGTTGAAAAAAAAAAAAAATTTAAAATATTTTTTTCTTAATCTCCCTGCCCCCATGAAATTTTAATACCCCAGCTATATTGTATATGTGTTTATATACTGTATATAGATCAATGCTCTGGACATCAAAAGAGTAGGATGTTTTGCCTACCCCCAATGCATTTTGCCCCCTTGAGAATACACAGGAGGAGAGGGAGGGAGGTGGGCTGACTCTGCTTGAAGGGAGTAAGGAAGGTTTCCCGCGGAGGACCTTTGCAGCGGGCTTTGGGGATTGAATGAAAACCAGGTTTTTAGTTTTTGTATTTATTGAGATATATTGACTTATAACACTGTGTAAGTTTAAGTGTACAATGTGCAGATTTAATGCATTGTATTGTAGTATGATTACCATCAGAGTGTTAGCTCACACTTCCATCACCTCACATAATTCTCATTTCTTGTTTGTGGTGAGAACATTTATGATCCACTCTCTCAGCAACTTTTAAATATATAATACAGTATTATTAACTATAATCACCAGAAGATCCCCAGAACTTATTCATCTTACAACTGGAACTTTATACTCTTTGACCAACATCTCCCATTTCCCCCACTCCTTCCCCTGGCAACCACCTCTGTACCCTCTGGTTCCACGAGTTGGGCTTTTTCATGAGATTCTACATATACGTGAGATCATACAGTACAATAAAACCTTGGATTGCAAGTAACTTGTTCTGCGAGCGTTCCTCAAGACAGGCAAACATTTCTAATAAATTTTAACTTGATAAATGAGCAAAGTCTTACAATATGGAGTAGTACTTGATGCTGAATGTCACGTGATCACAACTGAGCCAATGGTTCTTGAAATTCGCTTTGATATACAAGTGCTTTGGATCAGAAGCATGTTTCCAGAATGAATTATGCTCACAAACCAAGGTTTTACTGTTTTTGTCTTTCTCCGTCTGACTTGATCTCACTTAGCATAAAAAAGAAGGTGTGGTATATATACACACAATGGAGTATTATTCAGCCATGAGAAAGAAGGAAATCCTGCCACTGGAGACAACATGGATGGGCCTGGAGAGCATTATGTTAAAACCCATTTTTTAAATTGAGGTAAAATTCACAGGCTGGCTTGAATGGAAAGATGTAAGGGCATTACAAATGACAAGCGAACCCCCTGGAAGTGGGTGGTGGTGCCAGGAGAGACAACCCACAGGAGGAAGGAAGAGCTGTGTTTCTGAACGAGAAGGAGTCCTCCACAGGGTCTCCCATGTGTATGGGGTCTGAGAGATAGATAAGTGGACCAGGTAATGTGGACATGAAGTGGAGAGAGACAGAAAAGCAAACAGCTGGCAGGAGGCTAATAAGTTCCCCATAGATAAGACAAGGATTTAAGTTGTTACCAAGCTTTTGTTTTTTACAGTGTTGTAATAAATATTCCTGAACACTCCATCTCATATATTTATGAACATAGCTGTAAGAGAAATGCTCAGAGGTAAAGGGCCTGGGTCAAAGGCCACATGAAGTAAAATCCCGATGCATAGAACCAAATGCTCTCCATACATTCTTGCCAACACAGCGTACTGCCGAATGTTTTCATCTCTGCCAATCTGATAATGGAAGAATAGCGTTACTTTTTTTTTTTAATGTTTATTTATTTATTTTGGGGGAGAGAGAGAGATGCATGTGGGAGTAGGGGAGGGCCAGAGAGAGAGAGGGAGAGAAAGAATCCCAAGCAGGTTCTGTGCTGACAGCAAACTTGGGGGTCGATCCCACAAACCATGAGATCATGCATGACCTGAGCCAAAAACAAGAGTCAGGCACTTAACCGACTGAGCCACCCAGGTGCCCCAAGAGTTGCATTACTTTTTAGTTTAAATTTGCGTTTCTCTGTTTATGAATGAAGTTGAGGGTCTTTTCATAGCATTAGAAGCTAGTTTTAGTTTGTTTTTTGGTGAAATATTTTAGAGCTTTCATCCATTTTATATTTTATTATTTGTACAGTGATTTGTGTAAATTATTCACACTGTCTTTAATCAGTGATATGAGCTGCACATGCGTTTACCAGCTCATTATTTTTTATTCATTTATGATTATTATTACACAAGACACCCTTCTAAAAACTGTTGTACAATAAAAATTGCCAAAATTACCAAAATTATATTTTCTGTTTTCTTTTTGTGATACACAGAAAGCTTCTACTACTCAAGAGTTTTTTTTTTAAGTATATTCTATTTTTTCTTCCAGTAACTTTTTTTGTTTTTTTTTTCCCTTCTAAATTTTGGATCCATCTACAATTTAACTGTAATAATGTGGGAAGTCAGAATCCAAGCATGTATTTTTTTTCCCAGAGGCTTATATGTCTCAGTATGTTATTAAATAAGACATCTTTTCCCTATTGAGTTGCTAACTTTTATCATATACTGAATCCCCATATATCATAGATTTATTTCTGGGTCTTTTATTGTTACATAGATCTATCTATTTGCTCATGTACCAATGCCATGAGGTATTCATTGATAGCACATTACAATGTACTATGACATCTGGTAGAGCTAGTCTTACTCAATAATTGTCACATCCCACTCCACTTCAACTCTGGCTGCTTTTAAGATCTTCTCTTTGTCTAGAACATTCCATAGTTTCTTTGTGATGTGTATTGATATGAATTTCTTCCTTTCTTTCTTTCTTTCTTTCTTTCTTTCTTTCTTTCTTTCTTTCTTTCTTTCTTTCAATGTTAACCTATTTTCGAGAGAGAGAGTGAGAGAGTGTGAGCAGGGGAAAGGCTGAGAGAGAGGAAGACATAGAATCTGAAGCAGGCTCTAGGCTCCAAACTGTCAGCACAGAGCCAGATGTGGGGTTCAAACCCACTAACAGGGAGATCATGACCTGAGCTGAAGTTGGATACCTAACCGACTGAGCCCCCCAGGCCCCCCGATGTGAATTTCTTTTCATTCAAATTTAAGATTCAATATTACTCCTTCACTAATCCATAACCCCATTCTCTTCTCTCCAGTTGACACACCATTTACTCTCTTGAGAGAGACTTTCTTTGAGAAGAGAGGACTTCTCTATCTTTGGTGTCTCTTATTCTCTCATATTTTCTTTTTTTGCCTCTTTGCACTACAATTCTGAATAGTTTATTCTTGCTATCTTCAGTTTTCTAATTCTTCTACTGTGTCTAATCTAATGCCATACACATTCATTGATTTTTTTTTTTTACTGTATTTTTCTGTTGCTCTATCTTTCATTTCTAGAAGTTCTATTTGGTTTTCCAACCCACCATGTCACGTTTTATTATTTCCTATTCCTTGCAGATATTTAAAGCTTCTCTTCCATTTATTTAAATAAAATTGGCATAGCTGTTTATGCTCTGTGTTTAAAGAGCCAAAGTTGTGTGAATCACCTCTTCTGTCTCTTTATTTGTGCTGGCATTAACTAATGGTGCCTTGCTTTCTAGTGTGTTTGCTAGTCTTCAACTGCAATGCTTACTGCCTATTAAAAATCATTTGTACAAAATCCCCGAGGCCTAGGATGAAAGCATCTGCTCCCAGAGATGATTAGCGTTTGCTTCCACCCTGTGCTTGGAAGCACTATGGTTTGGTATCACTTTAAACCAAATTCATAGCTTGAAGATTCTTGGCCCACTCCAGTGATATGCCTTTGGGTGGTAAATAAGTGCGAATGCTGGCCAGTGGTTTAATAGTGACATCTAACAGAGACATGTGTTTTTTGTTGTGGTGGTGGTTGTTTTCTTTTCCCTACTTTGCTTAGTGGACAGGCAACTCTCCCTAAGGTCCCTGAGGTAGGGGCAAGGGGAACAGGTTTATCTCTGGTTCACCTTTGGGAGTCCCAGCTAATGTGGGGCAAGAGTCTGTTATGAGACCCTTCCTCTGACCTTGGGTGCATCCTGGCCTTTGAGTTCTGTCTTTTTCATCCTGAGGCTCCATTAAAAATCAGAGCCAACTCAATTTAACCTGATCAACAAAGTCACTGATGTCAGATGCTGATCATTCAGTAGGTTCTTGTTATTTGTCATCTTTCCAACGCTTTTTTTAAAAAAAGTTTATTTATTTTGAGAGAGAGAGAGCGCAGGAGGGACAGAGAGAGAGGGAGACAGAATCCCAAGCAGGGTTCTCACTGTCAGTGCAGAGCCTGACATAAGACTCTAATTCACAAACCTCAAGATCTTGACCTGAGCTGAAACCAAGAGTCAGATGCTTAACCAACTAAGCCACCTAGGTGCCCCAACTTTTCAATACTTTTAAGAACAATTTTATTTAATATTTTATTCATTTTTTCATTTTTTTCAGTGGAAGGGTTAATCTAAATAACCGAGCCCACTATTACCAGAAATGGAATTATGCCTGTTGATTTTTCTTATAAGCTTTAAAAACAGTTTTTCTAGTTTTTAAAATCCTATATATTTATTTGCTACACATTTATATATATTTTTTTAGAGAGTTGAGGCTTTTGCTTAAAGTCTTCTTGTTTAAGAATATGGTATACCTTTCAATTTCTTCAAATCTTGTTTCTTTTTTCTTAATGTTTATTTATTTATTTTGAGACAGAGAGAGAGAGAGAGAGAGCAAGCATGAGCAGGGAACGGGAGAGAGAGACAGAAGGAGAGAGAGAGAATCCTAAGCAGGCTCCATACTCAGTAAAGAGCCTGACATGGGGTTTTATCTCAGGAACCATGAGATCATCACCTGAGCCAAAATCAAAAGTCAGATGTTTAACGACTGAGTCACCCGGGTGCCCCAAGTCTTTTGCTTCTTAACAGCATTTTAAAGATGTCACCTTCTACAGAGCTTATATGTTTTTGTTAAATTTTCAGTTTTTGTTTAAATTTATAACTACATGCTTTCTTTCTCTTATATAAATGTGAATATTGAATGTAGAAATTTTCCTCAGAGTTTTGCTCTATTTTATAGGTTCTGATATATGCTAACTTAATTATTTTTATTTCATTATTTAAACCCATCCCTGATAGTAGTATTGTACATGAAAGAGTATGTTAGCATTTCCAAGTGGAAGCATTTTTTAATCCCCTAATTTTATTATTAATTTCTAAATTAATTGCTTTGTGATCAGAGAAGCTTTTCTATGCTCATTCTAAATTTTGTAATTCATTGAAGTTTTCTTTGTGCCCCTGTCTATACAGTCAATTTTTTGACTATTCCAAGAGTACTTGGAAAAGTATATTCTCATAGTATAGAAAGCTGTGTGTATCAACTAAATTTACTTTATTAATTACATTTTTTGTTGATTTGCACTAAAAGGCATAACAAAAGGGAACTAAAGTCTCTTACATGAAACTTAACATTTTATCAGTTTTGTATACCCAAAATATTTGTCTTCTGCTTTCTGTCTTGAAAGTGGTTTGGTTGGGTATAGAATTCTTTGGTCATATGTTGTGGACGTTGTTTAAATGTCTTTTAGCTCTTCTGAGTGTTGCTATGGTGAAACCTAAGGCCAGCCTGAGTTATTTCAAGTCTCTTTATAGGTGACTTGGTCTTGCAATGAATAAGTTCAAAGGATTCCTATGTATCCTTACAGTCCAAAAATGTTTCTAGGATTTGACTTGATGTTGATGGTTTTGCATTAATTTTTCCTGCAATGGAGTAACCCCTTTCAATCTGAATAGTCCAGTCTTTTATATATGAAAGGGTTAACATTTTATATATTAAAACATTATTCCTGTTGCACACTTTCTGTTTTCTTTTTCAGGTCTATTTTATCTACTGTTTGCTTTCCTGCTAATCCTTAACAAACCTTTGTTCATTTCCATTTCGTTCCTTTCCTCCCTCCCATCCTGTGAATACCTGGCATGCATCCAACAGAATCTACCTCCCTTCTGTGGCCACCATTGTAGTTTTTATTTCTCAGTCACCTTTTTCTGCCAGTTCTTGTCTCACCTCCTTTTCTCTTGCTCAATATTTACTGAACTATTGTCTATCTGGGCTCTGGGTTTTTGTTTTGTTTTGTTTTGTTTTGAGTTCCTGTTTTTTTGAAGATGATTGCTTCACTAAGTTGTTGGGTTTTTTTCTTTTTTCTTTTTAAATTCATGACAGTCTTTTGGGTCCCAAATTTCATCTGTTTTGTGAGAATATTTTTCTACTGAATCTTTTTCAAGGCTTCTTCATTTGTTTTTCTCACTTGTTTCAGCCTTTCTCATGTATAGGTACTGTGCTGGTTCCTTTCTGGTTATTCATCTTTAAGTGAGGTGAGGCTTCCTGAATCAGCTATTTGCAAGAAATGTATGTGAGGAGAGAGCCCAGGGCCATATTCTCAGCTAAAAGGAATTCACCTTGAACATGAGGCTGGGATGGTGAGAGACAACTTTTCGTTGTCAACTTGTAGCCTCTCCTCCTGCAGTGATTGGCAGTCACCAGGCTGCACACGAGGAAATCTCCCTACTTCCCCTGACTGGCCAATAGACTAAATAATGAACTTTTTCATTATTAGAATATCTGAGTCATCAAATTGCTTTGTTTTCTGGAACTGTGATCACATAACACTTACCCTTGGGATAATGATCCTCCAAAAAAAGGACTACATTTGATCTTCAGGTGCCACCCTCATCATCACTGTCCTTGTAGCTTCAGCCTCCTTCTTCAATCCACTTAAAAGACTAGGACATGGAACATGTCAAAGGTGAAGAAATTTCCAGAATAGTATAACTTCTGTTAAGGGCAATGTCCTGATAGAATGGCCACCAAATACCTAAAGATTAAATTTTCTATTTGAGATGAGAAGTTACCTATTGTTCTTGAAAAAAGTCTCATCATATTTCAGTTATATCCTCCAGGAAGATAGCCCATCCTAGAAAATAAAGTCACCAGACTCTGCTATAGCTGGGGCTTTGGTGAATAAAAGTAGGGGCACAGGTCAAATGGGATTTCCAGTGCACTATCCCAGCAAGATAGTCAGAAGAAATAAACCAAAGATCATGACTGGGAGAACACTTAAGTTTTATCAAGCTTTATTATATCTATATACTATATATTTAAGTATTTGCAATATTATCTATTTATTTTTATAGATATGTATGTATGCATTTCCTATTTGTTTTAGTCAGAGATATTCAGAGTTCAGCTCTCCAAATGAAAAAGTCTTTGCTTCCCTGAAACATCAAAGAAGCACCTGGAGAGATTATGGGAACAGAGTTACTACTAATCCCTGGGCTCCTACAATGTGTTCAGTATGTTATAGGTAGTTTATACATTGAAATTAATTTATATTTTATTTTTATCTGTGTAAATATTTTTTACTTTATTTTTAATTTTATTTTATTGTTATAACAACACTTACCATGAAATCTACCCTCTTAACAAATTTTTAAGTGTACCGCACATTATTGGTAACTATAAGTGCTAATCACCAGGGAAATGTAAATTGAAACCACAGTGTGATATAACCTCACACCTGTCAGCATAGCTGTTTTCAAAGAAAACATAAGGCAACACGTTTGGAGAAACTGGAAACCCTTGTACACTGTTGGTGGGAATGCAAACTGGTACATCCACTATGGAAAACAGTATGGAGGCTCCTCCAAAAATTAAGAATAGAACTGCCACATGACCCAGCAATCCCACTTCTGGGTATTTTTCTAGAAGAATTGAATTCAGGATCTTGAGTAGATATTTGCACTCCTGTGTTCATTGCAGTACTATCTGCGAGAGTCAAGGCATGGAAATAACCTACATGTCCATCGACAGATGAATGGATAAAGAAGATGTGGTGTTTACATACAGTGGAATACTATACAACCTTCAAGAAAGAAGGAAGTTCTGCAATGTGCAACAGCATGGGGGACCTTGAAGGCATTATGCTAAGTGAAATAAGCCTGCGTGATTCCTCCTACTCATTCTTTATCACAACTCTGCACAGCATTATGAATAGCTAACATTTTGCAGATGTAGTACTCAAAGCTCAGAATGGGTAAGAAATGTGCCAGCCAGAGCCATCCAGCAAGCAAGGACGGAAGCTGGGATTCAAATAGATTCCGAAAGCCCCTTCTATACTATGCTCCCAAGGGGTTCAGGTGCCCCTGGTGCTCCAGAGGACAGGAGAGTGGGCGGAGCCTAGGATGCTGCAGGGGGTCAGGCCTGGTCCTGAGAAAGGGCCGGGGGTCCAGGGGGAGACTTGCCCAGGGAACGCAGGGTGCTGGGATCTCTGTACCTCCCTCCTCTAGCCCCCAATTTTGCATCACCACCAGACAGCTGTTTGAAATACTACAGTTCAATCCCCATGACTCTCTTGGAATTCTTCCACCATCCCCACGGCCTCATAGTCCCTGTATGGGAAATTGTGCTTTAGAGAGATGTCGTGAATATTCAGGAACAGTGATTATAAATCTTTTGGCAAACAGACAGTCCTATAGAAATGTTAAATAACCGTATGTTCCCATTTAACTACATTTATAGCATTTGGATGGAACTGAGACATTTTGCCTCTTATTTAGGACTTATATTATTCGGTATTTGTAAAGAAATCATCAGCCACTTCTTACATAAGGCAGAAGGGAAGTTCTTTTCATCTTCATGCCCTCTGCTCTAGAGAAGGTTTTTGTTTTTGCTTTTGTTTTGTTTTGTTTTATTTGTTTTTGTTTTTGTTTTTCTGTCTGCTCTGAGTGCCCTGTCGTTGGTTGCGTCTGTTACAAACAATCTCTTAATTTTGTGACTTACACCTATCAAAAGACTTCATCAATTCTTTGTCTTTTTGAAGGCATTTATAGGTCATTAAAAAAATCTAAATTCTGTAGAGTTAGCCTTCATTGTGGATGATAACATTTAACATGATCTCTTTCTACATGGTTCCATCCTGTTGTGCAACAATACCCTCCTCTCACCCCCAAATTAGAGTATGTAGCTCCAAAATCCAATTACCCACATAAACTTGGACCTGTTATCTGGATAAATGATATCCATAAGTGTTCCAAGAAACTTTAACCTTAATAACTTCTTAATAATTAATAGCTCTAAATTAATCTAAAGAGCCTTTCCCTAGAGTTGCCAAAAAAGAATACAATTTAACTACTTTGAGAGCCTTTACTCTGTTCCCATCCCACGCTTCCATGAAAAGTTCCAAAGAGATGCAGAGGAAAGGTGGAGAGTCAGAGGAGAACGAAACGAAGCGAGGGCTGGTGATTACAAACTGTACAATCAACCATCCACTTCCCTGAGCTTGAGTCTGCCCTTTACACTCTTCTTAAAGCTGGAGGTACTTCTGTTTTTTTCTCTCCTCAGTGGAGGGTCCATGAATAGTTTCCCTCTCCTGGAATGCCATTAAATTGCAATCATCTTCCCTCATAAAGTCTTTCTGGAGGCCACCAGATAGACCGTTATCTTTGTCACCTCCTCGCTGATACAATCTGTAAGGGCTCTCTCAGAGCCCAAGGCTCACTCCCTGCTGGGTTATATCTGGTAGGCCCCAAGTACAAAGTTTTGGGGGGGTCTGGAGTTCAGTCATGCCTCACCCAGCTCTTCTGCATCTTTAGTAAACTAAGTTAGTACCAACATGTCTTAAAGCAATCAGGTCTTCATTTACACCCTTTAAATATCGGTAGACAGTTATCATGGCCCTCAGTCCAGAAACATGCTAACCCCTTCTGCCTTCTCCCAGAAAATGCACACGAACAGTGTTCATGTTGTTTTGGAAGACCTTAGATGGCACCAAACAGATTCTGATTCCCTTGTCAACAGAAACAGAAAGTGAATTTGTCTTACCCCGTGCACAGAGAAGCTTTTCTTCATAGTAATTTGTAGTGCCGCTGATAAACAATGGGGAGATTGTCAAACAGCAATCATAAAGCATAAATAACATTTAATTTAAGCCGCCTTGTATGCCGCTAAGATGTCTTCTTTAACTTTTGTCTGCAAACTGTTTTCCTACCTCTATTTCTTTTGGCTTTATCTTCTGGTAAAATGCATAAATCTATACTTTGTAGCAAATTTCACTACAGCAAACTCTGATTCCACTGCAAGTTCTTCAAGGACAGTGATTATAATAGTAATTCCTCTGTGTGTGTGTGTGTGTGTGTGTGTGTGTGTGTGTGTGTGACAGAGAGAGAGAGAGAGAGAGAGAGAGAGAGAGAGAGAACATGTCAAATAAGTGAGTGAATGAATACATAAGTGAATAAATGAATAGAAATTGCAAAAGGGAATCATCAGGACATAGGAGATGGTAAAATTTAAAAACAAGGAAGAAAATCTGGTCACATTTCCACATTCACTGCTGATGTTGTATTATGACTGAAACCAGTCCTAAAAAGGTGTGATGACATGTGGCAAATTGCCAGTTTTGGAGACGAACGGTCTTTACCTTGAATCCTGGCTCCATGGTCTACTGGCCTCCTAAATCCCTCTGAGCCTCAGTTTTCTCTTCTGTATGAAGCCATTCAAACAGCCATAACATTCACCTTGCAGGATTTAGGATTCACAATAGATTAATGTCCCAAGGGCTTGCTGCTCTGCCCATCACAGGGAGTGCTTAATAAATGGTGTAATTATCTCTGGATGGCATCCTAGTAAGTGTTGAAGTGAAGAAATTTCATATTTTGGCTAAAGTATGTATTCCACAGATCTGGTCTCTCACCTCTCCTACTTCTTACCCATTGTTTTTTAATCCTTTATGTTCATTTTACTGAAGTAATTTCAGTTCTCCTTTCAGCAGAGGATTCAGAGCTTCACAATCCCCAGAGGGGATAAAGGCCATGTTAAGTGATGCCTTTGTTGTATCTTGACCAGCTTCAGAGGGGGGCAGTGGCAGAGACCCGGGCTGTCCAGGAGCCCTGCCCCGTGCTGTATTCGGAGTCCTCTTATATTACCACTGTTCCTGGTTTTTGACGATAAGACTGCACTAGATACGTGAAATAAAGGACAGCGTTCCAACAATCAAAGGATCAACTCTCAACATAAATAAGAAGTACATAAATAATAGTAGGAGACAGGCCAGTGAACATTTTTCAAATTCTAAGGGATATCATTTGAATGGTCTCTCTTCCAGAATTTCTTATCTGAAGTTGAAAAAAGATTCTTGGAATCCTTTCTGCCAATAAAACTTGGAAGTTTTGCAACACCAACAGGGCAAGCAACTTAGACGTGAGGCTGCCGTGTTGCCTGTAGGTTCGGCCCGGGTCCCACCCTGTTTGTCCCATGGAAGCAAATCTGCACAACTAGGATTACCCTGCACACCACCACAACTGACAAGAGGGCCAAGAACAGACAAAGGAGCCAGGAGTAAGTTTGCTTGTGGGAAAGCAGGAAGTGGCGGGGCAGTTTAGCTGAGAGATTTGGAGACTGAGGGCTTAATATGATTAAGAAAATAATGAACCCCCAAATTAACAGCTGTTAGCCAGAGAGACCTCACCAAAAAATACTGTTTTTATTTTAGGTTCAATTGTCTAAGCAGGGGTTGGAGATGTCTCTGCAAGATAGGCTACTTGGCATAGTTGGGAGCCCTGGAGCTGCCGTAAGCACAGGGCACGAAGCCCCTGGATGGAGAAATAGCTGAGCCAGGCCCTGTGGTCAGCTGTACAAGAACTGCCTCATTTAAGCCTCAAAAAGCCCCGTGAGTAAAGCACTGTGGCTGTTGTCCCATTTTACAGAAGGGATAAATGAATGCAGGGATATTAAGTGACCACCAAACTCATACAAGGTTAGGATTCACACTCCAGCATAGGGCCACACTCCTAACCACTGCGCCATCCCACCTCCTGCAGGGGGACCTTAGCAACTGGGAAAGAGGATGCAGCTCCGTGTTAGGTGCTAACGGAACTTGGATGATAGCTACACATGCCTCGTCCCAGGCCTGAGATACAGGGCTGTCAAAAGTGCATTTTCAGCTCAGGCATGGTGGGTGGAGATGTGGAGATTACAGTATGTTCGTGGGGAAGAGGAGAGAGACTTGGTGAGGGATGGAATGTGGACCAGTAAGGTGTGTGCATAGCACAGAGACGTGTCCATACACACCCACGCACCAGTTCACAAGAAGCCCCAGGCAAGTTGGTAGGGGTGGTTCTGCCTCTCTTCACACACACCTCTTTTTTCTACACCAATTTCACCTTGCCCGATTCCTTGCTTAACACATTCTTACCTCCCTTTTGCCATCTTCACCACCCCCCCGCCCCGCCAAGTCCTGACTGCTCAGTTGGAGCAGATTCCTTTCCATTATCTGCATATCCAAATTTTCAGCTTACTTATCCTATCCTCATGCTCAAAATCCTGGCTGAATTTGTTAAGACTGAAATTAAACCACAACAGAAAAGGAAATTAATGCTGAATAGAAGTAGTACTTTAAAAAAACAAATTCATGAGCTTCAGTGTCATTCTGACTTCTGGAAACTTCTTCCCATGAAACTCATATATCTTCTGAGCTTAACACTCTGGTCGTTATGATCACTTTACATTTTTACCTCTTCCAACTGGGTTTTTGCAACTTGGAGATCGAGTTTGTTGCGTAACAACATTAACAGCTAATAAATTAGGCTCCCCCCTGCCATTTTCTTGAGCAGGGCTGGCGGAGTCAAGTCCTCACGGAATTTGGGAGGAACTTACTCTGGGTCTGATCCTCCACTTGGGCTATAAGGTCAGGATTCCACGCTGGAGCTGTGCCATTCTTAATGAGGGGGTGGATCCGAGACTCGCCAAGGTGTGAGTCCATATGCTCTTCTCCAAAACTCTTTGAACCCCTGTGACTCAGAATTGTTTAGACTTCAGGGAAGATATGTGCATTTGCTGCACATTACGTAACATCTCCCACAGGGGTCTGAGGCAGCACCCCCTAATCAAACACATTAATGTTTCCGTAGCTAAATATATAAATATTCACTTTAAGTGGGATACATGTAAAATATAAATAGTCTGATATTATCACAATATAAACAATATGACAAATAATGTAAACATAAATATTTAAAATAATATAGATATAAATATTAAAATAATAAATAATGTAAGTAGAAAACATAAATAATCAATTTGGGTTAGTTTGGACTGTCAAAGTAATTCTAGATGAGGTTGTTGCCAAATGAGTTATCAAAACCCTTTTGGTTTTCAAGTTTTTGGATTTGGGGTTTCACGAAGAAGAGGTTGTAGGCTTGTTAAGGCAAATAGCTGCTGTTTCTGGTGCCCTCGCATGGTCTCCTGGGATCCCGATATGCACCTGCATGGGAGGGAACTGTTCACAGCTCCATGTTACGGATGAGGAAACTTTGAAGTGGAAAGTCTAGGAACATGGCCCGAGGTCTCAGAATTAGAGAGAGGATTCAGACCTGGAGTATCTAAGCCCATGGAAGGCCCATCCTCTTGCTACTACGATGTTCTCCCCAGAAGAAAATAACCAGCTTGACGGATTTCTTCCTTAAGATGACAGCTTTCTTTACCCCACCTGTCTGACAAGCAGGCTCCTGGCTACTTGGCTTTCTCAGCTGTCCTCACTTAGCATTATTACCTCTTAGGACTGTCAGGTTGACGCTGATCGCCTGCTCTTTATGCAGGGCCTCTTTAGATTTCTTACTAAAAATATTTTTAAATAGTTGAGTGCCCCAGACATTCTTGAAGCAGTCATTTCCTTCCCTTCTCCTTTATTAATGGGCTAATTTCCTTCGCCTCCCCAGTGCTGCTCTGAGGCACTTGTGGAAGGCCTGTTTATTGCCTTTGGCTGACACTACCTTTCTCCTTCTCCACTCCCAACTTTATCTTCTCCCTGCCAGCAGAACCAACCTTTGTTCCTTTCCTCCTTTGGGCTTCCCTCTCCTGCTCTACATTTTCCTGGGGGGTAGTCTTCCCCTCCACGGGGGTGGGGGGTGTTCTGAGCACTGGCTCCCCAGTCTGTTAAATTGTGATCACTCCTGCCCTCCTCATTCTGAGAGGTTTTGGGCCATGGCTGTGGTGAAGTCACAGTCTGGGTTGAAAGTGTCCAAGATCTGTGTGAAAAAGCTGATCACATTAAATTTTCTTTTGCATTTCAACTTTTTGCAGGGCACACACTGGGATGCACACCCTTAAACAGGCAGGGCCTGGGCCTTTTCTTATTTGAGACCCAGTGAGGAGCTCCTCACTGCTTTGTGAGGACACAAGTGTGGTCAGTCAATACCGAGGGGACCCGTAGCCGATTTGGCTTCTGCTCTCTCCCAGCCCTCTCTTAAGGAGTCCCCGGGATTCTTAGGAAAGACCGGCCAAGGGTGGGACAGATATGGTCCATCAGCTCACTGCTCTAATTGAGTGACCACCCCCCACCCTGCAAGCAAGCTTTACTTAACCTTTTTTTCCCCTTCATATTCTCATAGAAGATGGGAGTCCTGAGAATATCACTCCAATTCTGACACCAAGTCCAATGTATGTGTGTGTGTGTGTGTGTGTGTGTGTGTGTGTGTGTGTTTCACACCACCAAGCAATCCTCCAACACTAGCCGGGTGACCTGCTATTGAACTCAAATCTGACACTGTCTACCCGGAGGTAGTGTCAGGTCCCTCAGGTTAAGGGTTCAGCCCCACGAGACTGCCCCCCTCCTACTTCAGATGCCAATCCCAAGTCCAGATTCTCACCCACCTGTGCTTCTAACCCGCGGGCCAGAGATCGGAAGGTCCCACCTCCTGGGGCTCAATTAATTTGCTAGAGCGGCTCACAGAACTCAGAGAAACGTTACTTATGTTTACCAGTTTATTATAAAAGAATATAAGTGAGGACCAGTCGGATGGAGGAGATGCACAGGGCCAGGTGTGGGGAAAGCTTGGGGCTGCCGTGCTCTTGGAGCATTGCACTCATTCATCAACCCGGAAGCGTTCCGAACCCTGTCCTTTTCCTGGTTTTTATGGAGGCTTCATTACATAGGCATGATTAGCTGTTATTGGCCATTGGTGATTGAACTCACTCTCTAACTTTCCTCCTCAGAAGTCAGAGAGGGTGGAACTAAAAGTTCCAATCTCTAATTACAAGGTTAGTTCTTCTGGTAACCAGTCCCCATCCTTAGGTTACCTAGGGTCTTTTCAAAAGTCACCTCATTAACATAAAAAAAGACTCTCACTTCTCATTTAGGAAATCCCAAGGGTTTTAGGAGCTTTGTGCCAGGAATGTGGACAAAGACCAAATATATATTTTAAAGACAAATATATATATATATTTCGTGGAATATTGAACACTATTCATTTCAAAGCTGATAGAAGCATCAGTTACCATTTGATTATTCATTCTATAGGTAAGGAAAAAGGATTGCATATCTCGCCCAGGGCAGGGCCAACCTACAGGTAGGGCTGGGACTAGAATCTAAGGGTAAGGATTCTCAGTTAGTACTCATGCTAGGGTGACCAATCGGCCTGGTTTTCCAGGGACCTTTTTAGTTTTAGCACCAAAGTTCTGCTTCTCAGAAAACACTTCAGCCCAGCTGGTCACCCTAAACCTCTGGCCTTCCTGAGCCTTGTTGCTTTATTGATCAAAACAGTATGTTTGCTGTCTTCATAGCTTTTTACAGTGGAGAAAAAAACCTTCAGATGCCAATCTTTGTATATAGGTAACATTTTAAGTCACTGAAACCTAAAATTTCACAAAATAAGCATTTTTCAGTTGGCCGGTTTTTTCTTTCTTTCTTTTTTTTTTTTTAATACTTACCTTCCATGTCCTATCTCATTAGATTATTTCAGACCTAATGAGTGATCTGTTACTGGCTGTTCAGAGGGCGGTGATGCATTTTCAAGCTGATTGAGAATGAATTCAGTGCTATTCAACAAAGAAATTTCACAAAGTTCTGACTAACTTTTGAGGAGTAGCTTACAATCTGCCAGACTTTAATTCCTCAGGTTTGAGAAAGTTTGGCCTTCTGGAAAACATTATAAGGAGGCCTTGTTGCACAGCACATTGATGGCGTGGAAGAGTACTATGCAAACTAAAACATGAAATGATGTTATTAATCTAAATATCTTACCACAATGATTGTTTCTTTTGGAAGAGAATGGATAAATCCAGGATTTCACTTGGCCTGAAATACACAGGTACTCAAGAAAAGTGATTATTGCTCCCACAGGTTCAATCTATAACAAATGTTTATTGCATGCTTAATATATTTTTGTCACAGTTGGCTACAGAAAAGTCACAGAGAACAAGATTTATTTCTAATCTTTGAGATAGTTATGAGGGGTCTATGGACATAGGGAGAATACTTCCACAAAACTGTGTTTTTGAGGGGCACCTGAGTGGCTCAGTCGGTTGAGCATCTGACTTCAGCTCAGGTCATGATCTTGCAGTTTGTGAGTTCGAACCCCACATCCAGCTTACTGCTGTCAGCTTGTCAGCACAGAGACTACTTCAGATACTCTGTCCTCCTCACTCTCTGCCCCTTCCCCACTTGTGCCCCCCCAAATAAATACATTTTTTTTAAAAAAACCTATGCTTTTGAAATTAAAAAGTAAAAATTGGTCTTTCAGCCATCATTCAATATGGCCATGCTGGGTCTGGAGTGACAGAATCCTGTTAAAATTTCTCTATAAACCTTTGGTATAGAGGTCAGAGTGGGTAGCTTATTGTTCACCAAAACATTCTTAATAAACTACGAGCTAAGAATCATTTGTAAATTTGGGGGCCAATTTGGGTTTGAACTATCAATATAAACAGGTTGGTGCCCATGTTACATGCCCCTTACTGAAAGGAGAGAATACCTCTTTGCAAGGCTGAATTTAATTTCCAAGATGAGACAGAACTGTGAACATGGAAAACTGCTGTTAAGGAATGAGGTACATCCAAATTTTGAGGAATTTTGAAAGAATCCTTGTAGGAGAGTTGGATGAGATTCCTCTTTTGGCGACATGAATACCTAGAAGATTAATTAACCTAAGTTATTGTAAAACACCTTGAAAAGATAGGGAAAAGCAGAAAAGATCTATTACTGGAAAGGAAATCAATTAAGCCACAGCTACGCAGGATTGTCAGTGGCCACACACAGAAATCAGCCTCAAAAATGGACTGCATCTCAGACAGTGGGGTCTGAAAAATGTAGCAGACTCCTGCAATGCCAATCTGGAAGAGAAATTCCCCAGGACCAACATTTATGCAGTTGTTCTTAGTTATTTTATTCATTCACATCATCTCTCTCTCTTCCCCGTATTTCTCATCTTCAGAAAACTTTTAGAAGTTGCTGGCTTCTTCTTGGAGTACTGCAAATATAAAATGGTCCTTTGACAAAGCTAATATGTTGAAAATGAACTTTTAAAGAACTCTGAAGAGCATTCATTCTTTCATGAATGGCATTTGTGCTTTTGAGCTCTATTATGGCACCCAAACACTACTATAAAAGAAAATGACCCCCTGGATAGAAGGGCCTGAAGATTCCCTGCTCTTGGAGAGCCATGACTGAGGATCATGGCACCAGGTACTCCAGGAGCAGAACCCATACAACTTGGGGGTTGGTCTGGTCCACCCACTGCCTTTTGGGTTCAAAACTATTTCTTAAAGAGAATGAGATTTTTCATGTTTTAGCTAAAATCTTTAGAAAAACAAAACCCCTGGAAACTGCATATTTTGATTGGCTTGTTTTTATTTTTATTTTTCACTATATGCTGATGTATTAGTTTTTGTTTGTTTTTGGCCAACCCCTGAAAATCAGTAAGTCATTTCAAGAAAATAATAAAACACACCATTGAAAACTTCCTGTGTATCTTTCTCGTCTCTTCTACCACCCAAATATCTAGGTTTGCTATAGTCCCAGAGGAGCCTGGCTTGATTTGCCTTTGCTCTGTAGTTACGTCTGCCTGGAGGCAGTCCCTACTTCTATCTCCAACCTCCTGACTTTTGAATCTCCCAGGTCCCAGCTGACCTGCCATTTTCTCCATGTCCTTGTCCTCACAGTTGGGAAGAATCTATCTGTTGGTGTTGTTCTTATTTGTATTTTTCTAACTGCTAGTAGAATGGAACATTTTCATCACCGCTGGTAATCTTCCTCCTATGATATGAGTTCATGTCCTTTGCCCAATTTACTATTGGAAACTTGTCTACTGTAATAATCATAAAATTTATTTTTTATGAAAGATACTGATCTTATCCTACCATGAAAGTTATGGTTATCCTTGAGTTTTTTTGTTAACCTTTCATTTTTGGTTTACAGTGGTTTTGAAATGCATTAATTTTTATATTGTCATTTTTTAAATGTGTGGCTTCTGCCTTTTGTGTACTTTCCATTCATTTATATTTTCTTCTAGAATTTTTATGGCTCACTATTTTGAGTTAAATGCTAAATCATCTGGTACTTATTTTGATGTATGGTTTGAAGAACATTTCCTGACAAATGGATAGCCAAATATCCCAACACAATTTATTGAATAAACTATTCTTTCCTCAGTGATTTATGATACCAACTTTATTATGCAGTGATCTGCCTTCAGTAAACTCTGTGGAAAGTAAAATTGTCCCTGTTTACAGATGACATGATATCATATATAGAAAGCTCTAAAGACGACACGCATACACACATATGCACACACACACACACACACACACACACACACATACATGCCAGCTAGGACAAAAAAATGAATTCAGTAAAGTTGCCTGAATCAACAATATAAACAATATAAATCAACAATATAAACAATATAAACAATTTTATATAAACAATATAAAATCGGTTATTTTTCTATATGCTAATAACAAACATTCTGAAAAAGAATTAGGAAAACAGTCCCGTTTAAAGTAATATCAAAAGGAATAAAATGGTTAGGAATAAACTTAACTAAGGAAATGAAAGTCTTGTACACTGAAAACTACAAAATATCGCTCAAAGAAATTAAAGACATCAACAAATGGAAAGACATCCCATGCTCATGCATTGGAAGACTTAATATTATTAAAATGTCCATTCTACCTAAAGCAATCTACAAACTTAATGCAATCCCTGTCAAAATCCCTATGACAATTTTACAGGAATGGAAAAAAGTCATATGGAACTGCAAATAGCCAAATCAATTCTGACAAAGAAGAACAAGGCTAGAGGCATCACACTTCCTGACTTCAAAGTATATTACAAAGGTACAGTAATCAAAACAGTATGGCATGGTATAAAGATAGACATATAGACCAATGGAACAGAATAGAAAGCCCAGAAATAAATCCATAAATCCATTCACAAGAGTGCCAAGAACACACAATGGGGGAAAGGGGAGTCTCTTCAACAAATGGTGCTAGGAAAACTGATACCCACAGGCCAAAGAATGAAGTTGAAGTTGGACACTTATCTTACACTATAAACAAAAATTAACTTAGAGTGGACCAAAGACTTAAACATAAAACCTGAAACTATAAAGGTCCTGGAAGAAAACACATGGGAAAAAGAAAAATCTTCATAACATTTATCTTGAAAACTTCTTGGATATGACACCAAAAGCAAAAATAAACAAATGGGGCTATATCAAACTAAAAAAGTTTCTATACAACAAAGGGAAAAACTAATAGGGTAAAAAGGCAACCTATAGAATGAAAGAAAATATTTTCAAACCATACATCTGATAAGGAGTTAATTTCCAAAATAAGGAACTCCTACAACTCAAGAGTGAAGAAACTAACCCAACTGAAAAACGAGCTAAGGACTTGAATAGACATTTCTCCAAAGACACACAAATGGTCAATAGGTATATGAAAAGATGTCCAACATCACTCATTGTCAGGAAAATGCAAATCAAAACCACAGTAAGATATCACCTCACACCTGTCAGGATGGTTATTATTAAAATAACAAAATGCAGCAAGTGTTGGCAGGGATATGGAGAAATTGGAACCCTCGTACACTGTTGATGGGAATGCAAAATGGTCTAGCTGCTATGGAAAATAGTGTGGTGGTTTCTCAAAAAATTATAAATAGAACAATCATATGCTCCAGCAATCTCACTTCTGGGCATTTATCCAGGAGAATTGAAATCAGGATCTTTAAGAGATAATAGCACTCCTGTATTCACTGCAGCACTATTCACAATAACCAAGATATAGAAACAGCCTAAGTGTCCATGGAGAGATGAATGGATTTTTATTATTTTTATTTTTATTTTTATTTATTTATTATTTTTTTAACATTTATTTATTTTTGAGACAGAGCATGAATGGGGGAGGGGCAGAGAGAGGGGGAGACACAGAATCGGAAGCAGGCTCCAGGCTCTGAGCCATCAGCCCAGAGCCTGACGCGGGGCTCCAACTCACAGACCGTGAGATCGTGACCTGAGCTGAAGTCGGACGCTCAACCGACTGAGCCACCCAGGTGCCCCTGAATGGATTTTTAAAATGTGGTATATACACACCCTGGAATGTTATCAGACTTACAAATATGTGACAACATGAATGAACTTTGAGGACATTATGCTAAGGGAAATAAGCCAGTCACAGAAGGACAAATACTACAGGATTCCATGTGTTATATAAGGTGTCTCAAGTAGTCAAACTCATAGAAGCAAAGAATGGAGTAGCCGCTGCCAGAGGCTGAGGGGAGAGGGAAATGAGAAGTTGCTGTTCAATGGGTATAAAGTTTCCATTATGCAAAATGAATAAATTCTAGAGACTTGCTGTACAACCTTGTGCCTATAGATAATACTGTATTATACACCTTAAAACCTTTTAAATGTGTAAATCCCACATTAATTGTTACTACCAAAATTAAATTAAAGTATAAATTAACTTATAGTACAAAAATCTCTGTGGATATTTGAGAACACTAGAAAGTTGCAGGGGAGGGCATCAAATGGCTAAATAAAGAAATGAATGATCTTTAATCTTTATATTTGTTATACAAGCCTCATTTACTATCCTATTTTTGCCTAATTATGATTGATCATGTTATAAACATTTATGTGTCTTATTATTTAAATATTATTGTTTATTAAATACACTTTTTAAAATTTTTCCTTTGTGGTTTTTTTTTGTTGGTTTTTTTTTTTTTTTTTTTTTTTGGTTTTTTATTGAAGACCGTATAGGGCAGTAGTGGAGTTTGGCTAGACAATTACTTTCTCTGTCCTCTGCTTCCTCATCCATGGAAAATAATGGTGTCTACCATAGGTCTAAGCATTCAATTAAATCCTAATTATAAGAGATTTAACCAGTATTTGATACTTAACAATGAATAAGTATTACTCTCTTTATACAATGAAGTTCAGCACAAGTCAAAGAAGGAAGCCTGCTATATAAAAGAAAATCAGTATTAGGAGTTTCAAACCATCTTAATCGAACAGGCCCAAAGTCAGAATACTTCAAAGACAAGCTTATCTATGTCATCCTGTAGTTTCTAGAAACACAGATGAAAATTCTCCAAGAAGAAACAATACCCAACGTGAACAAATAAATATCAGGCAGTAAGGGACAATAAAAGTTATTTGTCCTCAGGATTTCTATCCGCTGTAAATAGAGAAGTACTTCATGCTCAGTGCATATTGTGGGACAGAACATTCTCCATTACACCCCACTAAGCCTCCAGAGACTTTGGAAGACAATGTTGATGTTAATGATTTTCTTCTCTGTACTACTTGTGGTACCTGTGAAAAATGGGATTTTTGTGTAATGCTGCAATGAAAAAATACAGAGGTAGAGTCAATGCAGTATTTTTTTTAAGTGTATTGATTTATTTTGAGAGAGACAGACACAGTGTGAGTGGGAGAGGGGCAGAGAAGGAGAGGGAGACAGAGAATCCCAGCAGGCTCGAACTCATGAAAGTGTGAGACCATGACCTGAGCTGAAACCAAGAGTCGGACACTTAACCAACTGAGCCACCCAGGTGTCTCAGCAAGATGGTATTTTATGTGAGGATGCAATTCACAGCAGTAGTCTTTGTAGTAATTGGACGTGAGCTGAACAGACACAAAAACAATGTTTTCCTATTTGAATCACTTGGGTCTTATTGGATAGCACAAAATGTAAAATAAAAGATGTCTTTATTTTTGATATATTTGGTGCTTATTAACAACTAAAAATTATTTCCTCTTATTGCTGAGTTCGGTGCTGTTCTAATGTTTCAAAATGTATATAAGTCAACTTTTTAATAATTTCTTATAAAAATATGTATTTGTAAATGTACCAATATGTGCATGTATATGTACTGAATTTTCGAAATGAGCTAGCATACATAGGGAATTAAGAAAAGGCAAGCTTATTCTTTCTCACCACAGGCCTTTCAGAGCTGTTCTTTCAATTGTTCTTCCCCCTCCTTGCTTAAATCACAGCCTTGTCCATAGCTTATCTGGTCTTTTTCAGATAATGAAAGTTCAGTCCAGTATCATAATTGCCTATCTCCAGTTTGTCATCTGAGGAAAAATGTCTCCCCTTTTTCTGTAGCTTGGAATCTTGCTGTGGGAGCAGGGAGCGGGAGCGGGAGCTTTGGCTGACTTCTTTTCCCATATCTGGCATTACCACCTCATCTACTTGCAAACTGCTATTTCAACGCTTCTCGGGTTGGGCATGGGCTGGGAGTTTGGAGGAAGATAGAACAAGGAAGGACAACTAAGGGACAGAAGGGTCTTGCTTGGCTGGTGCAGTTGGAACCTGGAGTAGAGGCCCTCTCCATATGGTAGACTCCTTTGATGACACACTGATTCTTGATGTCCTTCTGTGAGTTCTTCAGGCTCCCTCTTCTGCATCTCACCATGACTGTTGTTAGGATCTCTCATCAACAGCTCTCTACCTCCAACTGCTAATGACCAGTACGATGATTTCCTTTGGAATCACACTGGCCAGAGTCCCTTTCAAGATGATACAATCCAGCTCCATTCCATTTGGCCCATGGGAATTCACACATTCTTTGCCTTGCTCAGCTCAGGAAGTTAGACTATTTCCAATACAACAGCTTCCCTTGGCTTCACTATCTTGGGCCTCCTGACTAGTCACAGCCTCTTCCCTTTAAACTGTTCAGGCATCAATCAGACACCAGCTTCAGTCTCTCTAGCCAGGGGACCCATGTCAAAGTTTTCAAATGGGTCTCTTGAAGCCCTTCTTCTTGACTTGAGGACCCTCCTCTCCTCCTCCACAGGAGAAATACTTGGCCTACTAACGCTTCCAAAAAAATAGTCAACACAGGCACCTTCAATTACAACGACTCATTTGTCTTCTCTTTTATAGCCTAGAGGTAATGACAGGCTAATGCTGGCAGATGATTTCACAATTTCTTAGCCTTTGCCTGCATAGACAGTCTAGCATCTTCCTAGGGATGCGGGATATGGAGATATTAAACAACAATTGTATTTGTTCTCAAATTTTGAGACCTCAACTGAAACTCTGAGTCAACAGGAAAAGTCCCGTTTTAACATAGTGTTGTATATATGTCATGGGCTCCTACTGGTAGTGCTTCAATATATTATGGTTTAAATCATGTTCCTTGACAAAATAAATTTGGAAAGCACTGCTCCATTGTTTTGCTTTTAAGTATGATGTAAGCTCCTTGGCTTGAGATAACTTTTTAATCATGTTGAGGGAGTATTCTTTTTTTTCTGTTTTGTTTTGTTTTGCTTTGTTTTAGAGAGAGAACACACTCAGTTAGGGGAAAGGGGTAGAGGTAGAGACAGAGACAGAGAAAGAGAGAGAGAGGGAGGGAGGGAGAATCCCAAGAAGGCTCTATGCTCAGTGTGGAGCCTGACACAGGGCTCAATCTCATGATCCTGGGATCATGACCGGAGCCAAAATCAAGAGTTGGAACTTCAGCCAACTGAACCACCCGGGCACCCTTGAGGGATATTCTATATGCAATTTATTTAACTTTTTACCACAAATGAATATTGAATATTGTTAAATGCCTTTTGACATTTGTCGAGATGAACTTAAAGTTTCATTGTTGTGACCAATGCTATTTTTAGATTTCCTAATGTGAAATCATTCAGTTTCCTAGAGAGTTATTCCTTCAATATGATGCTAGATTCGATTTGCCAGTACTTTAATTAAATGTTTTGTATCTATCCATAAGTGAGCTTAGTAAAAAAAAAAAAAATTGTGCCATCTTTGTCAGGTTTCAGTATATGCTAGTTTTTTTAATAGAAAATGCAAAGTATTCCATATTTCATTCAAGTTATAGTCCTCTTTTTTAGAAAAAAAAAGCTATTGAAGTATATATATAGAAAAGTACATATATCAATTAATTTTCAAAAGTAACCATACTTGAGTAACCAGCACCCAGATTGAGAAACACCAACATAAGTACCCCAAAATCTCCCCCTCACTTTTCCTTCTAGTACCTTAGCCTTAGAGTGTGAGAGTAACTCTCCTTTCCGTCTCAGGGTAACCACTATCCTAACTTTCAACAGCATAGACTAACTTTATTTGTGTTTACACCTTATTTAAATGGATTCATACAAATGCACTCTTTTTTATTAGTCTTCTTTCACTCACTATTATGTTTGTGCAATCTAGCCATATTACTGTGTGTGGTTATATACCATTCATTCTCATTGAAATATAGCATTTCATTGTATGTATATACCAAAGCTTGCTTATCCATTCTGCTGTTGATGGGCATTTGGGTTATTTTCAGTTTGAAACTTGTAAATACTGCTTCTGCAAACAGTCTAGGGCTCATTGATTTTTGAATATATGCACTTATTTCTGTTGGGCATATATTTAGGAGAGCAATTGCTGTGTCATAGGGAATCATGTAGGTTGTTTGCCATTTTCTTATTGTTTTGTAAGAGTTCTTTATATATTCAGAATGCAAACTAAAAGAATGAAAAAGATATAGCACGCAAACAGAAAGTATAAGAAAGGTTTGAGTGACTATTCTAATACCAGGCAAAATAGACTTTAAAACAAAAATTGTTATTAGGGATGAAGGATGTTTTATAACAGAAATGTCAATTCATCAGGAAAGTATAACAACTATAAGTATATATGCACATAACAACAGAGCCCCAAAATGCATGAAGCAAAAGCTGACAGAATTGAAAAGAGAAATAGACAATTCAAAAGTAATAGTTGAAGATATCTATACCTAATTTTCAATAATAGATAGAACAACTAGGAAGAAGATCAACAAGGACTTTCACATAGGTGTAAACCTTCATGACCTGAGGTTAGGTAGAGCTTTCTTATACATGACCCCAAAAACATAAGTGACAAAAGGAAAACTAGGTAAATTCGATTTTACAAAAATTTAGAATTTTGTGCCTCAGTGAAATCCATTGAGAAAGTGAAAAGACAACCCATAAAACAGGAAAACGTATTTGAAAATCATATGTCTGATAAGGGACTTGTATCTAGAATACAAAAAGGACCCTTACAACTCAATTATAAGAAAAATGACCCAATTTTTAAATGGGCATACTGGATATGAATAGACATTTCTTCAAGGAAGCTATACAATGACCAATAAGCACATGAATAGATGATCAACATTAATAGTGCAGATATTAGGGAGACACAAATCAAAACCACAATGAGATAACACTTCATTCCCATAGGGATGGCTCTAATCAAAAAGACAGATAATAACAAGTGTTGAAAAGGACAGAGAAATTGAAACCCTTATGTACTGCAAATGGTGATGAAAAATGGTGCGGTAACTTTGGAAAGCATTCTGGAAATTCCTCAAAATAGTAAACATAGAATTATCATATGACCCGGGAATTCTACTTTTAGCAATATATCCAAGACAAATGAAACTGTACGTAAGGATAAAAACTTGTATGCAAATGTTCATAGCATCAAAACATGGAAAGTATACAAATATCTACTGATTTATGAATAGATAAGTAGAGGGTGGTATATCCACATTATGGAATATTATTTCCACTGTAAAAAAAGGAATAAAAAATTTAAAAAGGAATAAAATGAAAAGGAATGAAGCACTGATACATGCTACAACATGGATGAACCTTGCAAACATTATGCCCAGTGAAAAAAGCCGCTCACAAAGAACACATATTGTATGATTCTATTTGTAGAAAATGTCCAGAACAGATAAACCACAGTCAGAAAGTAGATTCGTTTTTGCCTGGGGCTAGGAGATTTGGGAGGAGTGGGTTGAGGAGTGACTGCTCATCAGTACACAGTCTATCTTTATGGGTACTAAGGTATTTTGAAGTTGGCTGTGGTGATGGTTACAAAGCTCTCAGTACACTAAAAAACCATTGAATTGTACATTTTAAATGGATAAATTGGACGATATATGAATTATATCACAATCAAGCTATTAAAAAACAATTTCAATCTTGAACAATTCATGCTTACACTCTTTAAAAGATTATTGTTCTTTAATATCTCCCACAGTGCTCAAGATACACCGCTAAGTGGTCAATAAATGCAAGTCAACAGAGTAGAGACTCTAGTCAAATTAGACTGATTGAATGCTTTCAGATTTCTCCAGTAGACACAGGCTTAGACCATCCCACAGGAGTTTGATCTGATGAAGAACAGAACCCTTTTCTGGGTTAGATGAGAAAGGGAAGCACCCCAAACAATAAGACAACCAAGCTACAAGCTGACTCACTCCTATCTGCATGGCTGATAAGGACCATCTGATGCAATGAGGCCTTCCTCACCACAAAGTCACAATATTTATCTTAACACCAGTGAATATTGAGTGTGTGTATATCTCTATATACTGATAAAACATTGCTCTAATATGTACACGGGGTCTGAACAAGATCAATTCATCAGGGTAATCATGCAAGACTATGTCTGAGAGAGGTTGTTTATATAGTGGGTTGATAGAGCACTATGATATAAGCCATAGAGAAGCCCTGTCCAATGCTCATAATGCATGATACATATTTCACAATATGAGCATTGTATAAATAATTAACAGCATGGGCTTGAGAAGGCATTGATATGAATCAGAGAGATTACATGCAAGAAGATCTGCTCCAATGCTCTGCTCTTACTGGGTAGGACAGAAATGCACCACTTGGCCAAGAATATCACACATTTTAGGGACATTCTTCACCAAGCAATGTCTCGTGTGATGACTGATTTCCCTACTCAATGACTGCTATTACTGCAGATACAATTTTGAAGTATTTTACTTGTATGTGAAAAAAAGTGTCTGCTGTCTATTTGTGTGCAAGTCCACATGGAAGGAAATTGCCCTGTAAAATAGCATAACAAAATGCCACTGTTTGAACTGCTGGATGCCAGGATTTTTCTCAGAAATGTCCTATTTAGAAATAGAGTAATTGGCAAGATATTGACTAATCTATACGTAATTTATCTTTCAACCATGACTCAGTGCTTCCCCAAGCACCCTTGATGTCTACCTAGTGAAGAGCATTGTGCTGATATTTAGCTCACGTCCGCAAGGAACTCTTCCTTTCCCTAATACATATGTATTAATTCCCATTAACCTCATTTAGAGGAAGGAGCAATGTGGGTATGAAGAGGCCAGATGGCAGTGAGTGTCTGTTACCGTATATGAGTAACTCTTCCCATTATCATTCAGCCTTTATTTACTCAATGAATTCACATTGTGAGTAACTCAGTTTTGAAGGCTGGTTTTTTTTCCTGCAGGGGTCCTGGCAGTGCCTTGAACTCCCTCATACTCTTTTCTAGAGCTGGAAGTTAACAATTGCTGTAAAAGATACAGTAAAAAAGTAACTCTGCAAATGAATGCAGGCATTTGCAGGCGGAAGGTGCATGGGATAAGCATTTGTGGAAGTGTGGTAGCTATTGGGTTTCCCTCCCAGAGAGACTAGGCCCATGAATCATGTCTGCTCCCTGTCAGTCGACACCCTAGACACTGGGCATTCCCCTGTCCCACCCACACCTACTTAGACCTTAGTGGAAACCACACAGGTATTTAGAAATCTCTCTCTGAGGCCCTGTGATTCACTGGTGAAATGAACCCACTTGTCTCCTCAAGTCTCAACCTCTGAGGAGTGATGAAGAGGAGTCAGCTGATAGTCAACGCTGAGGCTGACCCAGAGTGTTACAGGGCCTGCTGACCTCACCCCCTGAATTTCTTTAGGTACTCAAGAACCACAGTTTGAAGACACTAGCATTTATAGTGGCAATATAGGTCTTCTGTTTGAGACAGTATCAGAAGGGCTCTCTCCAAAATTTGAAGGAGCATCCTTTCTCTGAGTGGTTTGTTCATCAGTAAAATCACTGTGTTCTGCTTCTGTGAAAAGTGTTATCTTAGCCCTGTGAAAAGGGGAAAAAAGCCTTAGTTTTCATTGAAACAATGAGGCAAAAAAACTTTAAAGTATATTTTTAAACAGTGGTAAGAAGTCAAGAAGAAGGGAGCAGTCACTGGGTCAACGGTGCTGGCAGCTGGAAAGGATGAGGGTGGAAAAGCATGAAGGTTGTGTGAGTGATTTCTCCAGCCCATTAGGTGAGAGAATGAGGGCGAAGCCCTGAACAGTGGCTTGATGGGTCCATCTCGGGTTGGGGGTTTTCCAAGCCAGGACAATGGAGAAAGAGAAGGAAAAGAGAATTGAAGGTGAGCGTGTTCACAGAATGAATAAGTTCATAGGGTGATTTGTAAGGTCCACACTTTGTATCAAGCTTCTCTTTTATCTTCCAACATGATGAACCTTCAATCATTTCTACAATAACTTTTAGACACCCCCCCAAAATATAAATCCATATATATGTGTGTGTGTTGGGTTTATAACCACATGTTCAAAGGCCCACAATATATTCCAGATTTTAAAACTAAACAAAGGCACTTGAAGAAGTCAAGCCAGAATCACTGTATTTGCATAAAGAGTCCCCACTTGCTTCATGAATTATCATAAATTATTCAACAGCTTTTATCTATGTTTGTTCTCCAGTTAACAAGAGTGTAGTGTCTCAGCTATTTAACCAATCTTAGACAATTTCGATGACAATATAATGTTACTTTTCCATTGCTTTGGATTGTTAAAGTAAGATTTGAAATGACGTTAATAAATTTTTTTAGTTACTTTGTAGTCTTGGCGGTTCCTATAGGGCAAAATGTTACAAAGAGAATCCTGGTATAACTCACAGGCTTATAGAATCTCACTCTTAGAACCAACTCGGAAATCCAGTTAGTGTCCCTCCTGGTGCAGGAACAGTCCATGCAGGATCCCCGACCCACAGTCCCCAGGTTCTTCCAGCCAGTTCTAGCAACTACTGTAGGGGCCCTACTCCATCTTTTAACTGCTCCACTGACGATGCCCAGGGAGGAGACAAGCCTCCAGGATGAAGAATAGTAGTATCCCTAAACCTAGTGTCTCTATGACAGGTCACTTCAGGAAGCAACTGCATCTAAATTATTAACTAAAGTTGTCACATCATTTTCTCTGCTCTCAGCTGCCCTCTAAAAATTTTCTTCATCTGAAGCTTATTCCAGAAAGAAAGAGAATGCAGGAGGAGCTTTCTTGCTGACTCTATCAGACCATGGATAGGATGTGTGCTCTGGGGGCTGATGTCGACAGGGACACCAGATTCTCCCTCGTTTGTTCTTTATCTTTACTTACTGCACGTTTTGCTGCCGTGGACTTTTTTATTATTCTAAATTGTGGGTGAGATAATAGTTGGTTTCTCAAAGTGCAAAGGCTAAACCTACTGATAAACTTCAGCTGCTACCAGGGGACAAACGCCACCCAAACTGCCAAAACAATCATGACCTCACTTCCTGCATGGCGCACTGAAGGCTTCACCAGAAACTCAGAAAACCCAGCAGGCGAGGCTCTGGCATGAGCCAAAGGCGGAGATCAATGAGTCATCTAAGCAGGGCTTTGGCCAGGCCAGTACTTTTAAAGAAAGCAATACATGGAAAGAGTTCTTTTGCTCCATTGCCCCTATCACCACTTCTACCCCGGAGACTATGCTATCATCAAGCCTTTGCTCGTACCAGTAAAATTCACTTGTGGGCTTTTTAAAAAGCCAGGGCCAAACACTGAACAACTGAGACAGTCATTTTCCTCCCCAGCTAACAGGTTTTTCAGGTGTGATGTGAAAACCTCCATTTGCAGTGTAGCTTGGCCAGAAAAGCATACATTTAATTTGCAATATTGATTAGAATTTTCTAAGGTGAATGGTGAAGGCTTCCTGAAAACATAGGCTTGGGAGCTTTTGAAGGTCTTGAAAGGAACAGTAACATCTGTGTGGTTCTTGCAGTTCAGATGGCCCCAAGAAGATGAAACAGAGTTGCAGTGCCCAGTGGGGCCTTTACATGGATTTAGGGAAAGGAAACTGTTAGTGTTTGAATGTCTACCATGTACTAAGCCCAAGATGGTCTTAAAGATACAAATACATATGATCTTGACCACTATATGTAGTCATTCCAAAGGGTGCAGAAAGGGCTAAGTCTGAGGAATGCACAGGTGCTAAGGAAGCCCAGAAGAGGGCACTGAGTCAACCCTGTATCTGGAAAAGGCAGTCAGTAAGGGCTTCTCATGTCAGGTACCATAAGGGAGGCTTAAAGGACCAGTAGGGATTAATGAATCCGGCTATGTTGAGGCCGAATGAAAGGCAAATAGGAATTGAAGTTAGAAAGCCTATGTTGGAGACTTGATTCTCCTTATTACCTATGTAACCTTAAGAGAGAAAAGAAATTCAAGTTTCTAAAACTTATTTTAGTTACATACTCATATAAGATGGAGATAATAATATCCGTGTTATATTGTTGTTAAAAGGATAGACTAGATCATTTACCCTTTTATTTCTGTTTCTATTTCAGACAGAAGGAGCAATATGTGAAGAGTAATGGGGACCAAAGAGACTGTGAGAAGCTTTAGAACTGAAAGTGTCATAATCCCTCTACATAATCCCTCTACAACAGAAAACAATTCTGTTTTTCTTCTTGTTTTACCCAGAATAAGGAGACAAAGAGAGACAAGGCCATGGCAAAAGCAGAGGCTGCAGAAGTAAGTAGGAATCACCATCCATGGGGTTTGGCTGGTTTGGAAAAAGAGTAAGACAGGACAGAGTTTACACATGCAGAGAAGAAAGATAGGCTGAAGTCCTGGTGGTCTTACTGAGGCAGAAGAATGTGTGGCGTGAGTAGCTACAGTGAGGGTGCTGGCAGGACACAGGAGGGGTACATTCCCTGTTCAAACGTGAGATTTCTTATGTGGAAAGTTCTGAGGAAGACAAGGAACAAGCACAGCCAAGAAGGCACATGGCTGACATGGAGTCCACCCAAAGGTCACCGGACAAAGAGGTCAAGAATGTGATTGGCCGAAGTGTGAGGTCAGTCTATGAGTTGGACTTGAAATTCTTCAAGAAGATGATGGGATTCACAGTGGAGAAGGTATATGCCAAAGTCCTCGCGAACCTCTTTCTGAATTTGTAACATGGATGAAAGGTATCACTATCTACTCAGTTATTCAAGCTGGGAACATGGGCTTTATCTTCAAATCCTCTCGCTCCTTCACCTCTCCATCCAGCCAAGGAGCCCACTCACAGAGGCTATTTGTACAACAGCTGCAGACCTCTAGCAGAGGGAGAAGTCTTGCAGAGTGCTGGTTATAAGGTTGTTCCATGCAACCAGGCAGACCTGGTGGAATCTTGGCCCTTCCTTTTCTAGCTGTATCAATGTGGGCAAGTGACCTACACACCATGCTTCAATTTTCCTTGTGTGTAAGAGAAGATAATAATAGAATCTGCCTCAGAATTACAGTGAATTATGAGGCCATACACACATAACGCAGTGTCTAGTACACAGTAAGTGCCCAGTAAATGCTAGTTGTTGGTGTGGTAGTGTTAGTGGAGCTTTAGTATGTTATAGCAAATATGGAAAAGCCCAGAATTCTTATTTTTTTTAATAGAAGAGAAAGAATGCCTATGTTGGGTAAAAATGGAAATGTATTGGGAATGCAGTAAAGGATACAATATAGAGAATGGTGGGGATTGAAGACTGAATAGACAGAGGGAACCTTAGAGAATTCACTGAAGGTAGAGACTGATGTTGGTCGACACAAGGAAACAGAAAGTGGCCAGCAGTGACAGCAGGATTGAATTCTTGTACCTTCTAGAGAAGGGTTTAGGAACAGAGAGGCCTAGCAGACCACCACTACTATCCAGCTTGAGCAAGCAGAGTAGCCAGAGGGGAGGTGGCACCAAGATGGTTTTCCAGGCAGCCTCCAAGACCAGCTAAATTTGAGGAATCCTGGAAAACCTGGAACAGTAAGCATTAATGTCGGCACCCAGGAAGCACTGTGGTTGCCTGTGAGATGTATGAGCCCTGCAGACTGAGGTCCCGGGAAGCACTGCAAGCACTCTGTTGCTGTTTGACGTCCCAAATTTCAGCTCTATATCATAGATTTCCCTCATACTAACATTTCTGAAACTGGAATGTGTCTTGTTGTGATTGTTTTCCCCCAAAGGCTGTGTATTAAATCCCTAGAGCCACCACCAATGGCATCATAGAGTCACGCAAACACAAAGTATGTCATAATAGTGTGAGTTAAGCGAAATGTGTTAAACTTCTTCGATAACTCTCTAGTATTTGATCTTTAAGTCACATACTCTGAGGGATGCTGGGAAAAACAAATATTCTGACCAACCATACCCAATGCTGTTAATTACCTAGGGAATTCATGTTCAAATCAATTGGTTGGGGGGTTATGCTCGGTCAGGAAATTGACTCAATGGAGGTGATAATAGCTGAGAACCCCCACTGCCTGGCCAGCTAGAGTGGATGCCTTCCTACTCCCAGCCCAGGGCTGCCTTTCCAGTAAGTCCTTCTAGATATCTGCAAGTTTAATGCACAAAAGCTTTCCCCATTCATCCTGAAGCCTTGACAAATGTGCCTTTCTTACTGGGGCTTCCAAAAGAAAAGGTTAAATGAAATCTGAATGGAATACAAATAGTTCTTCCTTTCAGGGATTTTATTCTCTGAGAGCTCATGCCAGAAAACAAACTTCCTTCATGATCACCAGGGAGCCCCCATTGGTGTTTGGTGTTCTAATGGCCGGAGACATCCCCCAGGTTCCCCCTATCAATTCATATGATGGTATATATATTTAATCAGTTTCCACTGTGTTCCTGGAAAGACATTTAGCTGGCTGCCAACAGACTCCTCCTCCTGCTCCTGTACATCCATGAAGTCAGTTGGCTGAGCCCTTGATTCAGCTACAGGGGCTCAGTAATCCTCTTCCTGAATTCTCTCCCAGGCAAGCCAAGCTTCCCATCATGCATGAGCTCATTGTTCTGCCTCTCAAAACTCACCTACATGAAATCATCCTTCTCATGTATAGGCCAACTCAGCCAAATAGATATACATTTTTTTATTCACAGAGGCTAGCATCATTCAAGAAAAAGACGACCCTGGGTAGAAATGAAATAAAACACAATGAATCATGGCTGGCTCTGTAAATGGCATCGTGGTGCAGCAGAGAGAAGCAGCCTTACAGAGAAGGAAAATCAATATTCATTAATGATTTTGAGTGTACTATTGGCCTTGGGTTAATTATTTATTCGCATGAAGGTTTAAATTTATCTCACGGATATGCCATATTATTTGAAAGGGTTTTAGTGCCTTTGACCTATGCTCAACGAATCTTCTTGACCCATATTTCATTTCACATGCAAAAGCAGTAGGCCGTATATTGGTCATTTTTCTCTAATTTATTCATTAATCCCATCAACTAATAATTAAAGAGGTTTACTATGTACTACATGCTATTCAAGGTTCTAGGAATAAAACTATGAACAAAATAGTCTCTACTTTTGTGGAACTTAACATTCTAACAGTGGGAGCGACAGCTAATAAAAATGAATGTGAACCCTTGACATGATGTAATGAAATGCCACCTTCCCTCTGGGCCATATCTCCCAGAAACCCACAGCCCCAGTCTAATCATGAGAAAAACACCAGACAAATTCCACTAGAGGGGCATCCTACAGATACTTGACCAGTTCTCCTCAAAACTGTCAAGGTCATCAAAAATGGAGTCTGAGAAACTGTTACAGCCAAGAGAAGCCTAAGGACACATGATAGCTAAATGTAATGTGAAATCCTGGACGGGGTCCTAGAAGATAAAGGACATGAGGCAAAATCTAAGGAGATTTGCCTCTTTTTTTTTTAAAGTAATCTCTACACCCAACATTGGGCTCGAAATCATAACCCCAAGATCAAGAGTCACATGCACTATCAACCAAGACAGCCAGCCACCCCAAAAACTAAAGAAATTTATATCAACTATGGACTTCATATTACCAAAAAATGAGGAAAATTAAAAGGAGGAATGTCGAAGAGCAGTAGGGTCAGGGAGGCTTCTCTGAGGAGGGAACAGTCCAAGTGTGACCCGAACAATGAGAAGGCACCCATCCACAAAGTGGGAAAGTTCATCTGAGGAATGGGAGCAAGTGAAAAAAAGGCCCTGAAGTAGAAATCAGCTGGTGTGTTCAAGAAACACATAGAGGGCTTGCATGGCCAGAACCTAGCAAGCAAATGGAGCAAGATGATATTGGAGAGGTAGACAGACCATGAATGATCTTCTAGGTCAAGCTAAGGATCCGAAACTTGCTCAGAGTTATTGGGAGAGTTTTAAGCAGGGAAATGGCATGATCTGATTTATCTTTGAAAAACATCCCTCCAGCTGCTGTGCTAAGAATAGAGCATATTAGTGCCAGGCAGGGGCTGGGCAGAGAAGGAAATGGGGAGTGACTGTTAATGAGGCATGGGATTTTTTTTGGGGGGGGGGTGATATTAATGTTCTTCTATTAGATAGTTGTGATTGGTTGCACTACACTGGTACTATACTAAAACCCACTGAATTATATACCTTAAAATTGTTAAAATAGTAAGTTTTATGTTATGGGAATTTTATCTCAATCTTGAAAATAATAGATTATAGGAATGGGGACAAGCATGGAAGCAGGTGGCTTGGCTATGAGGCTATTGCTGTAGTACAGGAGAGGGATGACGGTGTCCTGGACTAGAATGACAGCAGTGGAGCTGAGGAGAAGTGTCTGGATTCTAACATGTTTTGGAAGATTGCCATGAGGATTACTTAAAATTTTTTTCTTTATTTTAGAGACAGAGAGAGCACGCATATGCATGAGGGAGAGTGGAAGAGGGAGTAAGAGAGAGAATCCCAAGCAGGCTCCACATTCCGTGCGGAGCCCCATGTGGAGCTCGATTCCATGACCCTGGGGTTACGACCTGAACTGAAACCAAGAGCCAGATGTTCAACTGACTGAGCCACCGAGGCTCCCTACTGGTAGGATTACAGTTGATGTGCACAGAAGCGGGTATTGCAAGAAATCAAGAGCAATGTTAAGACCCTAAGAGAGACACTTTTGACTTCTAGTTTATTTTAAGACATTTTAATGTGGATTTCATATGCCATGTGTTAGTACACTTTAACATACGAATGATAGAAAACACTAACTCAGTCTGGGTTAAATACAGGGAAATGCATTACCTAAGGATAAGACCAACGGCAGTTAAGGGCTTCACGTTGGTTGGTTGGTTGGTTCAGTGGTTGAGCATGTCATCAAGGTCCCAGGTTCTTAACATCCTTCCATTATGCCACCTTCAGGCTGTCAACTTTGCCCTCACCTGGCCTGTCTTCATGGTTTTAAGATGGCAACAGTAGTTCCAGGTGTCACATACAAGCAAGAGCAAGACAATGACAAGGGGAAGAAATGGCATCCCTTTCTGTGTATTTTTCTTAGAAGTAAAGAACGTAGAAAAACCCAATGACTTCTTAGCATGTTACACGTCTTTCTAATTTTATTTTATTTTTGCCTCATGGAAAACAGTTATGTGTTTATCCAAATGGAAACGAGCTACAGAAAAAAAGAGAGTAATTTGGGGGTGGAGGTAGAGGAAGAAAAAGATTAGAAATTTAAAAGAAGTGGCTTCGATCTGTGTGGTGTTTGCTGTGGTATTGCTCACACATATCTTCCCATGAGCAATAGTTGTCTGGGGCTAATGGTTAATGAAGAGACTCAAGTTTTTCCTCTCACATCATCTGAGATTCAGCATGGGAAATGGAGCTATCATGGTTAGCTTTAACTACCCAGGATCCATCCTCTATAGCTGGGGATAAGGTTCAATTTCCCCTGGGGTAAATGGCAGTGGGAAGATGCCCAGTGGCTCCATTAACAAGGATGTAAGGATTGGAGAGTGAATGTTGGGTAGACAAATAATAGTGTCTGAACCATGGTGGGTAAAAGGAAAAATTAGGGGGTTCAAAAATGTATTCATTACAAATAGGGAGAAGTACAGAGAACACAAAGTATATTATTGTATCACCAGAACGATGTCTGATGAACTTCTCTATCCCTATGTATTTCTTAGAACTAGAGAAAATAGGGGCGCCTGGGTGGCTCAGTCGGTTAAGCGGCCGAGTTCGGCTCAGGTCATGATCTCGCGGTCTGTGAGTTCGAGCCCCATGTCGGGCTCTGTGCTGACAGCTCAGAGCCTGGAGCCTGTTTCAGATTCTGTGTCTCCCTCTCTCTGACCCTCCCCCGTTCATGCTCTGTCTCTCTCTGTCTCAAAAATAAATAAACATTAAAAAAAAATTTTTTAAAAAGAACTAAAGAAAATATATTTTGAATAGCCCTGAACATTCAACAAGAACTTGAAGGTCCTGGAAAGACTTAATAGGACAAGGGCAAAACAGGAAATCAAAGAATGATTTAATAATCAAGGTTTAATAATAATGCTTTATTAATCAAATAATGGTTTAGTAATAATGGCTATAATCATTGAATATTCCCTATGTGTGCAACACTTTTCTTTTCTTTTTTTTTTTTTTTTTTTTGTGCAACACTTTTCTATATGCTTAACATACATCATACCATTTAATTCCCAAGACACCTTATTACTACATCTTCACTTTCAGGTGAGGAAATGGAGGTTTTGAAAGTTTAAGGCAACTTATCTCAGACAGTAGAACCAGGATTTGAACCCAGACAGTCTGGCTCCAAAGCCTGCATGCCTAATCTCTGAGCTTCCTACACATCAAGTGTCAATCTAGACTTGAACGTTTAAACTTTAGAGCAATATTTCTAAGCCAACGCCCACTTCTGGAAAAAACAAAATGTCTTGCTATCCTCAAAGAGACTGATTTTGATTACTCATCTTCCTGTATAAAATCAATAGGCATCTTCTTTCCTTTTTCATACATGAAATTGACTTGCATTTTCAAACTTTCCTCCTTCCCTGAATTTCTGATATGCTTTCTGGGGGCTGGGAGGAATCCTTTTCTGGGGTGTGAATCACTCTGCTAGAACATTTGGAGAGAGATCTATGAATTGAGATTCCGAAGGAATTCTGGTCCTGTTGGAATTCTGGTCCCAGTGACCTACACGGACTGTCTACATACTTACTCAAGTGAGCTAGATCATTGCTCAACCTTCCACTTTAGCTGAATGGTTTGGTCTCAAGGTCAAAGACTTCCTAGAGCTGACTTTTGATGGTGTAAGAAAAGACAAGCTACTAATTCTCTCATTTGTTAAGTGGAGAAAACACGATATTTAACATCTCCAAAGGATAAATGGGGCTAATTACGGGTCAACTACTATTTGGAAAAAAAGAAGAGTTTTCGTTTCTCAGAAGATCCCCCTCAAGAGGGGAGAAAAGATACATTCCTATTTCCTCCAAGAAGACAGGTGGTACTGAATGAGCACGTTTGCTTGCTCCTTCTCTCGCTTTTTGCATAATTCTTTCTTTGGGGAAAGGATTGTACTGCTAACAGTCAGCACCTGTATGAAATTAGACCATAAGCACAATAGATAAGCACAATGTGAGATTGGCTGGTTTCCCACCCTGAGTAGTGGACGTTTCACATGCACCCACAGGACTAACTCCTGCCTGGAAAGCAGCAATTTTTTCTGTGTCTTAGGGAAAGATCATTCAGAATCGCCATCCAGGCTGCAAATGCTAAATGGGGCAATGGATACTAACATCATGGCTGCCCCTGAGCCTGCACAGATGGACACTTTGCACAGCACCCTCTCGGCACAGGTGGGTCATGTCATTGCAGTCACATGTCAGAGCCGCAGTGTCATCATTTCTCCCCATAGGTGTGTGGGTGACTGACAGCTGTGTAGGGCATTTTGAGCAGAGCCTATGTGGTAGTAATTTGACTGATTTTTTAAAAGTATGCCAATAATGGATAACAAGTTCTTGCTTCTGACAGTACTGTACTATGCGTGATGCTATTGTGTCATGTGCCCCTATTAATATTGCTTAGAACACTGCTTGACACGTGTGCACACGTAAGTACTAGCTCTTGTTGTCATTTCTTTTGTCGCCGCTGTCCTTGTTAGGCCAAGGACCTGGAAGACGATGTAAACCTATTAGTTATCAAACATCTCAAGGGGCGCCTGGGTGGCTCAGTTGGTTAAGCATCTGACTCCTGATTTTTGCTCAGGTCATGATCTCACAGTTTGTGAGTTCAAGCCCCACATCAAGCTCTGCACTCACAGCGCAAACCTACTTTGGACCCTCTGTCTCCCTCTCTCTGCCCCTCCCCCTCCTCAAAAAATAAATAAATGTAAAAAAAAATTTTTTTAAATAAAAAGACATCCCCTCTTGGGGGTGTTTGTCAATGGAGACTATTCCGTATTCTCTTTTGGATATTTTATTGGCTGTTTTCAGGAAGCACCTACTACTTCCTTCAGCTGTCTCCTGAGGAAAGTGGTGGTGAAGTGGGTGCTTAAGAAGAATGATTTTTATCAAGGTTTGGCCCCTCAAGGGACAGTCTTGTTGTGACATTCCCTTTTTCCCATCTGAGGAGAGGCAATCTGTCTGTTTCCCTCCTTGGTCCATCTAATTGGCAGGGAATCATGGGAATTTGCACAGTTGGCTTTGAGGAAGTGTTTCAGCTTTAATGTTGTCAAACTATCTACAGGGGACCAAGACTGCTAAACTCACTTAAAGCCCTAGCATGAGCTTGAAGGCACCTCATTTGGAGAGAAGTCCAGGCTCTTTGCTCTGGCCAAATTTACAAACTTGCGCAAATTGCTTAAGCTCTTCTGACTTCAGTATCATCTTCAGTTTGTCCACAAGAAAATGAAAAGAATAGCAATTTATAGGATTGTGGTGACATTTAGAAATAATGTGTGCATCACATAGGACAGTAACTTTGTAAATTAATAATAAGTATTGTTATAATTTCTTTGCAGTATTTATACCATGGAATAAGGCTTTTGTTAAGTTTCTACAAATGCTGCATTCAAAATCATACACACCACACACACACACACACACACACACACTTTCAAAACTAGTTAAAATATGCACAGGAAAACAGTCAAAAGGAAAAACACAACATATCAATAGTCTCTGTTTTGGGGTGAACTGCTTCTACAACCCAAAACTAAAATAAACATAAAAAATAACTCTAGAGTCATCTTAGTTTCAATTACCCAAGTGATGCCTGATGAATATATTCTCATGTTCCCCTCTTCTCCTTAACAAATATGAGCACAGTTAGGATTTTTGTGTGAGGTATTTTATACCTTTGACTTTAGTATCTTTAATTCATATATATTTACCTAAAGAAAATGTAGTGCATCGTTTTATACATTTGCTCTAAAAATGGTGTTATCCCATATGTGCCATTCTGTAATTGGCTTTTTTAAAGCAGCATTGTATTTTTGAAATCTTCTCATACTGCTACATATGAATACAATTAATTCCTTTGAACTACTATGTTTAATTATATGAATATGCCATAATTTTCTTAATAGTCCATTTTTTTTTTTTTAATGTTTTTAATTTATTTTTGGGACAGAGAGAGACAGAGCATGAACGGGGGAGGGGCAGAGAGAGAGGGAGACACAGAATCGGAAACAGGCTCCAGGCTCCGAGCCATCAGCCCAGAGCCTGATGCGGGGCTCGAACTCACGGACCGCGAGATCGTGACCTGGCTGAAGTCGGACGCTTAACCGACTGCGCCACCCAGGCGCCCCTTAATAGTCCAATTTTGATGGACATTTAGGCTGTCCTAATTTTTCACCCTTATAAGCAAAGCTGCGGGGAATCCTGGTGTGTCCCTCTCCTTTGTACATGGGTGTTTCTTTGAAACGCCTGAGATCTGCTAGAAGGGTCCTATATTTATCTGTAATAGACACTATCAACTACCCTTTGGAATGACTGTACCTCTTCTCTGGCACTTCACCAACAGTTACCTTTATCAAATTTTAAAGTGTTTTCCGATCTGATGGGTTAAACAAATCATACTCTGTTGGGGTTTTTGTTCCTTGTATTTCAAAATAATTACATATTTACAGCAAGTTGCAAAGATAGTACAGAGAGGTTTGTGTACCTTTCAGTCAGTTTGTCCCAATGGTTGTAGCTTACGTGAGTAGAGTACCATATCAACATCAGAAATTGACATTGATATAAAGTGTGCATAGTCCATGTCATTTATAGCACACAGAGATTCATCCACCATGCCACGATCAAGATACAGAACTATTCTATCAGCACAAAGATCTCCCTCCTCGGCCCCTTACGGTCACACCTGCCACCCCTACCATGCCTAACCCTTGACTGCTACTTCTGTTCTCCATTCCATAATTATGTGTCATTTTGAAAATATTATATAAATATAATCATGCAGTAGATGACCTTTGGAGATGGGCTTTTTTTACTCAGCAGAATACCCTTGAGATCCAACCAAGTTGTTGCTTTTATCAATCATTTGTTCCTTTTTATTGCTGTGTAGTATCCCATAGTATAGATTACTGAACCGTGTTTAATAATTTACTTGCCATAAGGGGGCGCCTAGGTGGCTCAGTCGGTTAAGCGTTTGACTTTGGCTCAGGTCATGATCTCAGAGTTCGTGGGTCCGAGCCCACGTGGGGCTCTGTGCTGACAGCTCAGAGCCTAGAGCTGCTTTGGATTCTAAGTCTCCCTCTCTGTCTCTGCCCCTTCCCCGCTCCTGCTCTGTCTCTCAAAAATAAATAAAAATGTTAAAAAAAATTTTTTTTAAATTCAATTTATTTGCCATAGGACCTTTAAGTTGTTTCCAGTTTGGGGCTATTGTAAATAAAGCTGCCATAAACATGTACTGGTTTTTGTGTGGACACAACTTTTCACTTCTCTGGTGTAAATGCAGAGTGCAATTGATGGCTCATAGGGTAAGGTTTCAATTTTTTGAGAAACTGCCACACTATTTTCCAGTTTGTTCTCTATCTCTAAGAGTCTCTTAGGGGTGCCTGTGTGGCTCAGTTGGTTAAGCATCTGACTTTGGCTCAGGTCATGGCCTCACCGTTCATGAATTCAAACCCCATATCAGGCTCTATGCTGACAGCTCAGAGCCTGGAGCCAGCTTCAGATTCTCTCTCTCTCTATCTCTCTCTCTCTCTGTCCCTCCCCTGCTGTGCTCTCTCTCTCAAATAAATAAATAAATAAATAAATAAATAAATAAATAAACATTTTTTTAAAAAGTAAAAAAGAAAAAAAAGAGTCTCTTGGGGCACCTGAGTGGCTCAGTTGGTTGAGCTTCAGACTTGGTTTTGGCTCAGGTCATGATCTCGTGGTTCGTGGGCTGGAGCCTCACATTGGGCTCTGCTGCTGATGGTGTGGAGCCTGCTTGGGATTCTCTCTCTCCCTCTCTCTCTCTCTGCCTCTTCCCAGCTTGTGCTCACTTGCTCTTTCTCTCTCAAAAACAAATAAATAAACTTAAAAAAAAATCTCTTGTTTGTTTTCCTCTCTTCTCTTCCCCCCTTTCCCTATGTTCATGTGTTTTGTTTCTTAAATTCCACATATGAGCTAAATGATGTTATTTGTCTTTCTCTGAATGACTTATTTCACTTAGCATAATACATTCTAGCTCTGTGTCATTGCAAATGGCAAGATTTCATTCTTTTTGATGGCTGAGTAATATTCCATTGTACATATAACTACAACTTCTTTATCCATTCATCAGTTGGTGCACATTTGAGCTCTCCCCATACTTTGTCTCTTGTTGATAATGCTGCTGTAAACATTGGACTGCATGTACCCCCTTCAAAATTGTGTGTTTGTATCCTTTGGGCAAATTTCTAAATAGTGCAACTGCTGGATTGTAGGGTAATTCTATTTTTAGTTTCTACTTTTTTAATCTTTTTAGCTCTTTTGTCATACAGAGACCTTTAAATTTTAGTGCAGTCATTAAATAACAAAAAATATGGGAACTATATCAGTATGTATCAATGGGATGATGGGATACTACGTAACTATTAAAAACTGTTTCACTCCAAAAAAAATAAATAATAAATAAATAAAATAAAAACTGTTTCACTCTAAACCAAGAAATTTCCACATCTAGTTTGGAACTTCTGTTTTATAGATTTCCTCTCCTTTTTCTCGGTCCTTTGAGGATATAGAGGATTGGTAACAGAAAGTATTCCTGTTCTGTTGTCTTCCTGAAGAATGATTTCTTCATATGTCTTTCAAAGCTTCTTCCCTTTTTTGCTAGAGTATCACTGCATAATTGTAGTGTCATTTCTTTTTATTTTATTCTTATTTGATGGGGACAGCTCTATCCAGATATTTTAATTGCCCAATTATTACATATTTTTCTCTGACGTCTTCTCCATCTCTTACCTTTGTCAGTGTTCTTTTGTTTTGTTTTGTTTTTAGAGAGCATGTGCGTGTGTGAGTAGGGGAGACAGGCAGAGGGACAGAGGGAATGAGAGAGAGCCCAACTCAAGGCTCGATCCCACGACCCTGGGATCATGACCCGAGCTGAAATCAAGAGTCAGATGCTCAACCAGCTGAGCCACCCAGGCGCCCCTCTCTGTGTTCTAATAGCTTGTGTTCTACTTTCTCTTTCCTCTTGCTGGGGCAAGAGGAATTGTATCCAGGATTATATTTAATTACAGTTGGTGAATTTAATCTCTGGTTCAGTCCTGTTCCCTGGAATTCTGTTAAAAGTTCTAGTGCATCGGGGCGCCTGGGTGGCGCAGTCGGTTAAGCGTCCGGCTTCAGCCAGGTCACGATCTCGCGGTCCGTGAGTTCGAGCCCCGCGTCAGGCTCTGGGCCGATGGCTCGGAGCCTGGAGCCTGTTTCCGATTCTGTGTCTCCCTCTCTCTCTGCCCCTCCCCCGTTCATGCTCTGTCTCTCTCTGTCCCAAAAATAAATAAAAAATGTTGAAAAAAAAATTAAAAAAAAAAAAAAAAGTTCTAGTGCATCTTGTTCTCCTGAGAGATGCCCTCATATTTTGAAGTATTACCCCAATTCAAGCTTAGCCACCAAATCATTGTTTCTGTTGGAGACAATCTGCTCTAGTTTTAAAAAATTCCCCTGGCAGGGCACCTGGGTGCTTTATTAGGTGAAGCGTCTGACTCTTGATTTCGGCTCAGGTCATCACCTCATGGTTCATGAGTTTGAGCCCCGCGTCAGGCTCTGTGCTGACAGCGGGGAGCCTGCTTGGGATTCTGTTTCTCCCTCTCTCTCTGCCTCTCTCTTTCTCTCAAAATAAATAAATAAACATAAAAAAAAGATCTCCTGATTTACATGCTTCTCCCCAGCTGTGAATGCCTTTTCACTCCCAGTTCGAGTGAAATAACGAAAGTAAAGGTTTTGGATATGATGTACCTTCATTCCATCCTTGGGGCTTTCCTTCCAGTCAGAGAAAAAGAAATGGGGAGCCATACTGGTTTCTTCCTTCACACCTGAGTACTATTTACCTAGGGTGCCAAGGAAGAACTCCCTGGAAAGGCATGATTCATTTTCACCCCTGGGTGGCATATCCCATTTCCAAAATGGTAGTAGAATGGGAGAGGGCACAATTAAGGAGACTTTTGTCTGTGCATCATCTCCACAGAATTCTTTCTGGAGGGATTTTATATTGAGGTAGGCATCAATTTCCAGAGTCTTCTGTTTCTAGACACTTTCCAAAGTTAAAACAATGCTCCTATACCATTTATTGGGTTTATTTATTTATTGTCCATTCCATTTCATTAAGTTTGGGATGAGAGAGGTATTATTTTTTTCAATGTTTATTTAGTTTTGAGACAGAGAGAGACAGAGCATGAAAGGGGGAGGGTCAGAGAGAGAGGGAGACCCAGAATCTGAAGCAGGCTCTGGGCTCTGAGCTGTCAGCACAGAGCCCAAAGCGGGGCTCGAACTCACAGACCGTGAGATCATGACCTGACCCGAAGTTGGAAGCTCAAACGACTGAGCCACCCAGGCGCTCCGAGAGGTATTATAATCTTGTATCTATTTTTCCAACTTTCCCCAGAAGTCTCCTGAATGAAATTTAAAATGCCCTTTTAATTCCTTATGTCTGACATTGCTTGTCAGTAACAAAGAGAAAGAAATGCTTGCTTCTGTTGAATGACTACTACTAAGCTTTTTTTCTATGAATTATGCTCTCATAAGCTGAGAAAATAGTTGAAATAATGAATAATGAACCAGTATGAAATCCATTTTAAGGGTCAACTTTTATTTGCTTCTTTCAGAAGGTTTTTCTCAAATTCTCTTACCACATTGATTACTCACATTACATATGAACTGGGTTGCCAATCCTGTATTTTCTTTCCTTCTTTTCTTTCTTTTTCCCTCCTCTCTTTATGATCACTTAAGTTTCCCATTAGCTTCCAAGGGAAATCTGCATCTCTCTGTTATGTTCCTCTAAAACTGCTTCCGGTGGGAGGTATATCTTTTTCCAGACATTTCTAGAAGTTTAAAATTGCAGGTATGAACTTATTTCTTCACACAATTTTAACACTAATTGCCTTTTATACTTCTTCTTTCCTGAGAGCATATAGAGAAGCCCCATGTTCTCATCAGTTGTGTTTCTTTTTTCTTTTTTAATGTTTTATTTATTTTTGAGAGACAGAGAGACAGAGTGCAAGTGGGGGAGGGGCAGAGAGAGAGGGAGACACAGAATCAAAAGCAGGCTCCAGGCTCTGAGCTATCAGCACAGAGCCCGACACGGGGCTCAAACTCACGAACTGTGAGATCATGAGCTGAAGTTTGGATGCTTAACTGACTGAGTCACCCAGGCACCCCTCATCAGTTGTATTTCTGAAATCAGTTGCTTGGACCATCTCCTTTAGAAGGAGACCTCACTTCTAAAGGCAAGAGGGTTGTTTTTTAACAGGATACACTTGGCCTAACCCAACTGAACAGACTTTACTAATGTTGCATTTTCATTGTCTCCTCTGCAGTTTTAAAATGACTGCCTGCGGGCCCAATATGCCACTACCAAAGTCCCATTCCTTTCCCTGGTTGACTTCTACCAGTCTGTAAGCTATCAGATATGGTTTGATATGGTTTTCTCTGGGAAACCTTTCCTACTCCCCAAGCCTCGATTAGGTGTTCCTCATAGGAGTCCACTCCCATAACAGGCTGGGTTTGCCCTTATGTGCAATTACTTTGCAGAGCGATCACCTATGTCTTATCTCCCATCGGACAGTACATCCAATAAGAAAGACACTAAACACCTCGCTCAGTGCTTTGCACATAATTGCCCCTCTGTAAATATGTGTTTCATGACTAATTTTTTAAAAACTTAGTAACATTTCAAAAGTTTTTAAAGTGCCTTGAAATTCAAGGCCAGTGTAGAATTGCCAGGTTGGTTTTCATCATCCCATCCATCCTTTGTGGCTTATCAGAAGAGATGCATATATGCCTTCAGTTGACAAAACTATGATCAAGTAGACCAAAATTTTCATGGAGTTTAGAAAAACACTAGAGCTAGTTCACATTTTGGGCCAGCTGAGAAGCCACAGGTTTCATCACACTATTATTAATGTTGTTGGTGTTGTTTTTAACCAATCACCATTAGGCCCTTTGCAGAATTCATCAAAGGCACAGTTTCTGTCCTGAGGCTTTGGATTTTATCATTCCGCTGCCTGAAGTCCTCCATCTGTAAAGGAAGGGCAATATACACCTACCTCGTAAGGGTGTTGAAAATTAATTAGGCAATGGTCAGCTGTCTTCAATATGAAAACAGGGTGTAAGTGCATATGTTCCATGTCTCTTTTAATTACACCCCCTGTGTGAGCAAGGTAGCTAAGACCCCAGAGCATTTGGATTTGCAAGGGCTTTGGAGGCAGTACAAAGCTTGTTGCCTCAATATAAAGTATCAGTAGGAGGCATTAAAATGTCAGCACCTTTTCAGGGATTTTGTTCATTAAAATGCCTGCAAAGGAGTACACTGAATGAGTGACTGTGGACCAAGTCATAGCCTAAGCATTAGAGCAAACAGGAGGCTCCAGAGAGATCCAGGACCACAAGGAATAAGCATTTTAAATGGTGGGTGAAGTGGTGAGAGGGGGCTCGGGGAGAAATCTGAATTTGCCAGGCACTCCTGCCCCACAAAGCCACAGTAGATCAACTTGACACTTCCCGGCTCTAATTTACTTGCTCCTCGTTTTGATTTCACGGCATTCCCAATTACGCAACTGCCAGGAAAGGAAGCAATGGAATAGCAATATAGAAAGACCAGGCCACTTCTTTTCGGACTAGACATTTTCTGCACAAAGAGCCAATGGGTCACATCTTCTGCCGGTTTGGAGATGCTTCCAGGACAACCAAGCGCGGTCCTGAGGCAGCTCAGTCTTGTCGGTTTCCCTCTTTCCTCAATGGCCATGCGGTTTCTCAGCTGCCTGGGGGATCATCTATAACAGGCCATTTTATTTGGTAAATGTTTCCCTACTTACTGAACAGCATTCATTATTAATGACCAGAAAGGGAACCCCTGCCTCCAGTGGCAGAAGTTGATACATTTGCTTTGTATAATTGCCGTGTATAGTTAGCCATGTGGTCGTTCGGCGAAAATAAATTGCCTTCTTCCCATAAGAGTCTCCCCGAGTGTCACGGGAGAGCTAGAGGGAAGTTGGCCGCTGAGACTAATCTCTTAGCTAACGCAATAGACGAGTCCAGAAACAGAAGGCAGATGGCAAGTTCGAGATGAATAGCATTTTTTAATGGCTTCAAAATAGCTCTGTCTGTAAACGGCTTTGCTGAATGACAACATGTAGTGCGATTTATTTTATCCATTGCTGTGTTGTCAGACCTTCTGAGAACTGTTCTCGGGTTCATCTATTAAGACAAAAACTGATCTTACTTCAAAGGCGGGGGAGGGACATAGAATGATAGGAAGGTAAGAGGCGGGTAGAGTAGAGGGTAAGAAGAAAACCCTACAATTATTTACAAATACATGGCAGATATCTTTCCAGGGCAACAGTCACTTGTAGTTTGGCGTTTGAAGAAAATAACTCCGTGTTGAGATTTAAGAGCAGAAGCTGAACTCTGAACCCTGAAGTGAAATAGGCCCAAGGTCTAGGAGAAAAGGTCATGATAAAGATAGTACACCCTGGTCTGTCTCCAATTAGTAAGAATTCACATTGTACCGAGGAGATTAACCCTTGGCCATCCAAATTGATTTGGGAAATGGTATAGATGAGAACAGGAGGCCTCTCTGTACAATCTCAGGGAATTGGTGCTAATTGAGCGAGGAAATAAGTTCATACCTCTAATTTTAAATTTCTAGAAATGTCTAGAAAAAGGCCTACTTCCCATAAGGAGTGGATTGAGAAGACTATACTTGAGTGTTGACATAGAAAATACTAGCATTTTTTCAAACAAATTGGTGCATGTAATCACCCTGAAATTAAAGAATAATTAAACAGAGGAGAAATTGGACAAGAACAAGAATTTTATGGTTAGAACAGATAGTCGCAGACCAGTCACGGAGGAATTAGACCATGGTCAGACTTCTCCCCCACCTTCTGTTCTTATGTTGGAAGTGAAATGATGCAGAAAGCTGTTCTTTCTTACTCTGTATTGCATCAGTCTTGCAAAGCATACACAGGTGCTAGTAATCAGTGACCACTTCAAATTTATGCTTGTTGTTTTAATAAAGCATTATATTTGGATTGGGATCATTTACTCTCTCTCTTTTTATCTCTTTACTCAAATCTGAAATAATCCCATCTTGTTTGCCCAAATTATTCAATTCAATTTTATAGATATTTATTGATTTCCTGCAATGCTCCAGGCATTTGTATACACTGTCCACAGTTTCAAGCCCCAAACTGGGTCAAAACTACTTATTTGTATGGTGAGATAAAATATTTGAAATTGAGACTGTCTTCCAAAATTCCAAATTATAAGCTTGATGACAGGAGCTGAAAAGAAAAATAAGAAACTCCTGAAGAGTTTGCATGCAAAGGAATTAAATAATTACAAAAATAAGTATAGAAGCCAGAGTAAGAAGGATGCCTGGGTGGCTCAGTCTGTTGAGCATCTGACTTCAGCTCAGGTCATGATCTCATGGTTGGTGAGTTCGAGCCCCACATCGGGCTCACTGCTGTCAGCACAGAGCCCACTTAGGACCTTCTGTACCCTCTCTCTCTGTCCTCTACTCATCTCTTCCTCTCTCTCTCAAAAATAAAACATTGAAGAAAAAAAAAAAAAAGAAGGCAGAGTAAGAGAGGTGCCCCAAGAGGGCACAAATAAGGCTGTATGGCTATTTTATATTCAGAGTCCCAGGTCCACCACTTACTAATCATGTGACATTAGGCAGTGACACTAGGCAGTTTGCTGACACTAGGGCCTCAGCAAAGCCTGTTCTCCATTCAAAAGTAGAGATAATAATGTCCAGTCAATAGGTGTTGTGAGGGTGTAACACCTTGGAAAGGTGCTTTTCACATAATAAAATGTTTAAATGCATCATGCATTCAAAGGAAGAAGTGACATTAGAGCAGGGGAAGGTGGATAAGGAAAAAATAGAATTTTTTTTCAGGGTGGTGTTTCAGATGTCCTAGGGATAAAGAGGAAGATGTGTTGGGGAGAAAGGAGCTGTGTCTGTACAGAGAAGAGTCATTCCAATGTTCCAACACCATTTAGGTGTTCTGGAACAAACACCTACTCAGTTGAGTGATTGGAAGGAGAAAGAGAAAGAAAAGAGAGCCAAGAACCCAATCTTGGGCAATGCCAATGTGTAAGAGGAGGAAGTATACACAGTGAAAACAGAGAGAAAGAGTTTAGGGAAAAAACAGAATAAAAGAGTGTCACAGAAGCCAAGACAGGAAAGAGTATCAAATGGGAGCAGTGGGGTCCAGTGCCTCAGTGAGAAGAGAAGAGAAGAGAAGAAAAACCAAGAGGAGGCCAGTGAATTTAGTAATTTAGTCAATGATAGTCTTAAATGGTGATTCTATAACAAAATTATACTTGCCTGGCTATGCCTGTGTCTCCTATAGAGGTTTCATTTATTATGTTGTATCTGGAAGGGCTTGGCCTATTCAGGCCACGGGCCAAGGCCTGACCCACGTACCATGAGCAGGGTGGACATTTGGGCATCAGGAAAGGTGGTAATTCAGCAAGGACAATGAAACTTGAAAGCAAGCAGGAGAGAGGATCGTTAGCTATCTCTGGGTCTCACTTTCTTAAGTCTGGACTTCAAGAGGAGTTTGAGAAGGACTTGAAGAAGCTCCTAGATAGAAGAAAGATGCTCCTTGCCACAGGGAACTAGCAGGGAGGCATCCTCGGGCTGAAGGTCTATGAGGAAGCCTAGCCTACTTTCCTGGGCAGATAATTTGGCTTCGGGTTATTCCCTTATTCACCCCAAATCTTCAGTCCTGTCTTGTTGAAATGTTTCTGGATGGTCTTAGTTGCTCTTCAGGGAATCACTAAAGGTGTTTTCTGACCTCATCCAGACTGGGGTGTTGGAGAGGGCACGATACCTTTTGAGGCCCACGTAGGGATGGCACCCTCAAGGAGAGCAACCCCACCTGAGAGCCAGAGTTCAGGAGAGGCCAGAAGGAAAGATAGGGAAACAGGGGCCATGGGCTGAGGGATAAAGAAAAGGTGAGAGACTGGCAGCTTCTGGCCTCCCCCCCTTATTTGGTACTTATGCACAAACACTGATTTGGGAATGAGGAGGCAGATGGGAAGTTATTTCATGATGAAGGACTCATCACTGAGGAAGACACTCATGTTTTCAAGGAGCCTAAGAAAATAGCACGGTTTATATCCACGGTAATATCCCTTAGTTGCATGTTTGTGAGCAGAGCAGAGGTTTTTGCCCTCAAGGGAGACCGAACATGCAAGATACAGAGGGGATGCTTGAGGACCTGGGGAAAATGGAGTCCAGGGCTCAGGTAAGTGGTCACACTAACAGTGTTGGTGGGATTGTAAAATGGTGCACCTGCTATGGAAACCAATATTGAAGTCCTCAAAAAATTAAAATAGAAGTACCATATGATCCAACAATCCCACTTCTGAGCATTTATCCAAAGAATTGAAAAATCAAGATATCAACAAGTTATTAGCCCTCCCATATTCAGTGCAACACTATTCACGTAGTCAAGATGTGGAAACAATGGAAATATCTGACAGATGGATAAAGAAAAAGTAATACATACATCTGTATTATACTATTTAGCCTTTAAAAATAATGTATGACAACGTGGATGAACTTTGAGAACACTGTGCTAAATAAGCAAGTCACAAAAGGACAAAATAGTATATGGGTCTACTTACATGAGGTACCTAAAATAGCCAAACTTATAGAAACAAAGAAATAGGTCTCCAGTGACTGACAAGGGAAATGGGTAATTGCTAATCAATGGCTGTAAAATCTCAGTTATTCAAGATGACTAAGTTCTAGAGATCTGCTGTACAACATTGTGCCTGGAGATAACAAGACTGTATTCCACACTTATAAATCTAAGAGGATAGACCTCATGGTAAGTGTTCTTCCCACAATAAAATGAAAGAAAGAAAGAAAGAAAGAAAGAAAGAAAGAAAGAAAGAAAGAAAGAAAGAAAAAAGAAAAGAAAAATAAATATCCTTGTCACATGGAGAGAAACCTGAGTGGAAAACTAAATGTAAAGAATTATTTTCCTTTTCATCAAGCTTTGGAAAAATGTCATGTGCCTTGTTACTGCTATTAATGAAATAACTGTGCTGATGAGTCTGAAGAAGGTATCACTGTAAGCTGATGGCTTTTTCAGATGACACCTCACTTACTGGTCTCTCTGACATCAACAAAACCCTCCTCTAAACATCCACATGACAAATGAAGTATGGTCCATGAAAGGAGCGAGCCAGAAAAAGGATGGCAGCTATTATCTGAAATACTAATATTTGGTAGATGAGTTGACATTAGGGAGTGATAAACACCCTCTCAGGACACCTACAAACCCCTGAAGTGACAGCAAACAGTGCACTGTAAGAATCCATAACAGATCTTGAGAAGGCAAGCCGCCAAAACTCTAACAAGATGCTTATGAAGGTGTTCCATGTCATAGAAATAGAGGGAATTGACAGTCATTGTATAGGTCTTGTGAGATTACCCAGTATGCTCTGAATTTTTTATGTAGACAACTAATAACAAAAGAGATGTGATGACGTTAGAGGGAAACTAGCAGTTAACACAAACAACAAAGGTAGATGGAGTTGCTAAGAATGCTTTGTGTGACTGAATAATCACAAAAGGGACAGGTGGACAAGAAAATAGTTAAGATATTTAAAATCCCAGGAATATATACATATATATATTATATATATATTTGACATATGGATGTATATATGTATATATACATCCATATGTATTACATATATATATATATCTTTATATATATATATTTATATATATATATATATATAAAATATATCATCTATCATCTACCTACCTACTTATGTATCTATCTACATGTTATTGTAGCCCATTCATTCTCATTGCTGTGTACTGTTCCACTGCATGAATATAGCACAGCATGCTTGCTTATCCACTCTACATGGATGGATATTTGAGTTGTTTTAAGCTTGAAGCTGTTATAAATAGTGCTTCTGTGAATATTCTTGTACATGTCTCTTGGTGAGCACATGTAGTCCTTTCTGTTGAGTACATACTTACGAGGGAAATTGCTGGGTCATAGGGTATACACATATTTATCCAGTTTGAATAAATCCTAGCCCAATTTTTCATGCATCTCTGCATTCCTGCCACCATATTGCCCTCCCATGCCGAGCCTGAGCTTGGTCAGTGACTTGTTTTGGCCAATGGGACAGTAGAAAAGTTGATATAAGTAAAGCTCATAAAAGCACTTCTGTGTTTTTGCTCTCTCCTTGCTTCCCTGTGATGACAAGTCCAAGATGTGGGAGCCATGAGGAGAGGGGCAGAGTAATCCTGGACAAGGCCATCCTACTAGCCAGCCCCCAGCCATCCTGCCAGCTGACCACAGATGCATGCACAAGCCCAGGTGAGATTAACTTAACCTAACCCAGACCAGCAGAGCTGCCCACCTGGCTGATAGAACTTGCGTAAATTAATACATGTTTGTTTGTTTGTTTTTTAAGTCGCTAAGCTTTAGTGTAGTTGGCTACAGAGCAATAGCTAACTGCCATACTGTCAGTTATGATTTGCAAAGCATGGTGCCAGCTCACACTTCAATAGTGTCTGAAGCTCTGGGGTCCCCACACCCTCCTCAATACTTGGTATAGATTAAACTATATGAAAGTGTTGATACGTGCTTATTTCTGACCTGCAAAAAATTGCAATTTCATATGGTCCAACTGAATATTTGATTTTTTTTTCTTTTTAATCATTCTTGGGAGTGTGTAACAGTATCAAATCGTAGGTTGAATTTGAATTTTCCTAATAACTAAGTATATCAAACACCCTTTCGTCTGTTAACAAGCTGGTGGTATATCCTCTTTTGTGAAATACCTGTTCAAGATTTTTGTCCATTTTCCTATTGGATTAACCACCTTTTGCCATTATTTGTAGAAATGAGTGCACACACATGCACACACTGATATGAGCCCTTTGCTAGATATGTGTATTGCAGATATCTTGTCTTTTTTTTTTTTCATGTTTATTTATTTATTTTTAGAGACAGAGCTTGTGTGCCAGAGGGGGTTGGGGGCAGAGGGAGAGAGAGAATCCCAAGCATACTCCATGCTGTCAGAGCAGAGCCTGACACAGGGCTCTATCTCATAACCATGAGAACATGACTTGAGCCAAAGTCAAGAGTCAGATGGTTAACCGACTGAACTATGCAAGCGCCCCATCTATATCTTGGTCTTATTTTGTGATTTTCCCTTTCACATTTTTAGTTTTGTTTTTGTTTTTGTTTTTTTTAATGTTTAATTATTTTTGAGAGACAGAGGGAGAGTGAGTGTGAGCGGGGGAGGGACAGAGACAGAGGGAGACCCAGAATCCAAAGCTGGCTCCAGGCTCTGAACTGTCAGCACAGAGCCCGACGTGGGGCTAGAACTCATGAACCATGAGATCATGACCTGAGCCAAAGTCAGACACTTAACAGACTGAGACACCCAGGCACCCCCCTTTTCACATTTTTAATTTTTTAATAGTACCCTTTGATGAACAGAAATCCTCAATTTTAATGTAATTCAATGTACTTATTTTTAACCATCATGTTTGTCAGCACTTCTTTGCCTACCCTGAGGTCATGAAGGTATTCCCCTATTTTTTCTTTTAAAAACTTTGTTGTTTATCTCTCATGTTTAGATCACTGATCCACCTGGAATTGATTTTTTTTTAAGTATGTTATGGGAGAGGGGTCAAGATTCACCCTTGTCCCACATGAGTATCCACTGCCCTGGACATTTGTTGGAAAGGCAGTGAATTACAGGGTCTGGCTTTCACAGCTTTCATGGGGAGGCAGCCTGTGTCAGCTGGAGCTAGTCCCAACTCTGCCACCAGCTCACTGACTCTGTGACTTTGGGCAGGTCACAAGGGCTGTCTCCATTTGCCTGTATGTAAAATGATGTTAAATCCGACAACCTCCTTCATTCCTCCCAGCGATGTGGGGTCCAGCAGAAGTGACATAGCACTCCAATTATGTGTGCCCTTATTAGTTCTGGAACCTCCGGAAACATATGTAACATACCTGAGTCCCAATTTCCTTACCTATAAGATGGGAACAATCATACTATATGCAGAGCTCTTGTGAGAATAAGAAAAAAAATGTATGAGAAGTTCTGTACGTGGCATATTATATCTTTCAACGAAAGGTACCACCTGTTGTTGCTGTTCATAGGCATGCTGAAGACATCGAATAGAATTTGCCTTTATTCAATTTTAGTGAAAATAAAGTTGGCGCCTCCAAATTTAACTAGTAATAGAAGTTCACATACAAGTTTGTTTGGCAATACAGCTGACTAGCTCTGTGATGGCAATCTTAATTTCGCCTCATTCTCCTCATTCCTAAGAGATGTTATATAGTAAAGAAAGCTAGAAAGAAAGAAAATTCACACAGTTATAAAAAAAAAAAAAGCAGCTTTCTTGAAATTTCTTTCCATTATCCTTGAACTCAGAAGTTTATCCTAAACATTTGTGGAGTCCAGGACAGGACAGGTGACATGATACTTGTCCATGATGAATTAAGCATTACGTCATCAAGTTTCTTCAAAGAGTCTGACGCAGGACATTTCTGCTTCCCTGATTCCACCCCATCTAAGGAAGCACCACCCCCCCCCGCATTCTCATCTCATTACCATTTACCTGATGTATTTCCCTGCCTTTTCGCATCATCCACCTCCCTTCAACTAGAACGTGAAGTCCATGGGAGCAAGAGCTTTAATTTATCGTGTATTTTCAGCACCTAGAAGAATGACTGGCACATAGCACATGAATGAAGGCAAAATAAGAGTCATATCAAAATATGTATCAAAAGTCATAATGACATACATCTAGGTCCATGCTATATTTAATGTGACATGGAAATCAATAATAAATGCTGGCTAAAATACCTCTGTCAATCCCAAACTCCAGTTTTTGTAGATGTTCAGTAATAACATTACCACAAAAATATTAGCCCTGTTAATAATCAACACATTTTTCTCAAGTGCACCTTTGGGAACTATGAAAAGGAAATTGATATTTCCCACACACATATGCTGTAATTGTTGGATTCTTTTTTTTTAAGAATGATTTAATAAGTATGGTTACTGCAAATTGTTCAAAAATGTTTTTCCTTTCTTTAAATAAAAACAGACATGGGAATCGTGTTTTTACTATAAACAAATATTAAGTTTTACGTGTTGACTATTAGAAAGTTGTTCAATTTTTCCTTTACCAAAATAAATTGTTAATTAAGATAGACAAAAGCCAGGAAATATTGAAGTTAGTCATTTAATTTCCTTACTAATTCAGAGCTGCCTGGAGTCATTTCCTGCAGGAATTTCACGTCTTCCCATTGAAGTGTTCCAGCAGCTGGTAACCAAATCATCAACTCAGGCCATGGGTGATTCTCCAGGCTCCAATTACAAATCAGGTGGTTTTTTTTTTTTTTTTAATATTCATGATGGAGCCAGATCAACTTTAGAAATAAATCTAAATGCCTTCTCGAATGCTGTTTCTGCATTGCTCTGAAGAAGCGATTTGATCTAGTGGGAGAAACTGAAGGCAAAGAAACCTAACTTCGGAATTTGGCTCAGTCACTAATTAGTTAGTTGTATGACCTTAGATTTTACCTCTTGTGCCCTAATAGCCTTGTCTACGTGAGCACAATAACTCAAAGTTTACCTAACCAAGTTGTTTTTAAGATGGAAGGAATGGTAGTCCAATTCTGAATGTAGCTATGTGCATGACTCCAAATATAACAATAAGCTGGTAATGTTCGTAAGCTTAGAGAACTTAGCTTGTACTTCATTGGGTCTCCCCTTGGTGAGTGCAAGGTACTGCGCATGCAACAGATGACAAATCAGAGGAAAATCAACATCTTTTGCAGTATTGGGAGGAAACTGATCATTGTTCCTTGCAGGTGTAAAATGCACAAGCTCTTTCCTCATTCCTAAGTTGCCTATTTACTTGGAAAGCCAATAAATTAATCACACTCTTATTATTTTTTTTTAAAGAATGGCAAGAGATTTGATCAAACATGTACAGTACTGTGTTGCTGAATCTGGGGTGGGGCTAGGGGGAGAGTGCAACCAAGGGTACATCCTTTGCTTGTCCAAATGTTTTTCTGACTGAACCAGTCAATTGAATAAGGAAGGACTCTGGTAATAAGTCATATTTTAAGAGTTTATTTTGTTTATTTTGGCAATTAGAAGGAATAAAGCAGTCTGCATATTTCCCACGTTGGGTGAGGACACACTGACTTCTGGAGAGCTTGAATCAATAAGCTGAAAGAAAAGTTCAAACTCCAATTTCAGAAGAACTTGGCTTCTGCGTGTTAAACTATGGATTCATAGATTCTTCTGCCTTTTGGGTCTTCTGCTCTCTGCTCTCCTTGACAGCTCGCACCAAGCTGATCATTGGGGATATCAATGGACTTCTGAATGAAGACATTGTCTGACAAGTATAATACACGAGCATGAAACACATACTGTTCTACTCTTTTGAATATATTACATTTATTGAGAACTACAATTAAGTTATGTATTTTTATCAGTAAAGCACTTTATTGATTGTGGACGTGAAGCTGAGTTCTTTCATGTTTTGGTCAGCTCCAAGGACACATGCACCTAGTGGTTCAAAACAAATTGACCGGCATGATTACTGAGCCTATGATGAATTGTAAGTGTAAAGAAATATCGAACATTGGAGTGCGTTATTCTGTACAACATTTGTTCTAATTTTGTGTTCATTTTAATGATAAATGAAACAAATTAATATAAGTATTGTGTTCAGGATCTGGAGTCAGACTTTATGGGCTTAAATTCTATATACGTGGCATGGATTTGAAAATGCTATTGAAGTTCTCTGAGCCCCAGTTTGCTCATCTATAAAATCATGATCACAACAGCATCTTTCTCAAGCAGTAAATAAAGGCATTCAGTGGGATAGTCTAGATAGAGAAAGGTGCTTGACACGTAGTAAGTCGTCTGTAAATATCAGCTATTAATATTATTATCATCATTGTCATTTGGACGATCACTGTACAACGAAGTATCACATGATTTTGCAGTATCTGCATTTAAGGCCACGTTGATGCCAAGAAGCACGTGCATTGTCACAAGTAAATAAGAAAGGAAGAGAGGTTGGAATTAATACAAAACGGATGCATTCGTGCCAAGGAAAGTGCAATGACATGATGTTTTATTGTACAAATGGTGGTTTCAAAGTGGTTCGGGGTGGGAAAATGGAGTGGTGACAGAGCAAACCTCAGAACAGGCATGCTGAGTTGTAAAGAGCCTGCGTTACAGCAGTCAACATCGAATTTACATCCTGAACAGCAATTTAGTTTCAGCTAAACAGCATCATCTGTCGTATTAATGTTCATTTGAATGTACTGGGTTTATTTGCATTTAGTTGTAAACTGTTTTAGTTTCAGGGTTGTATTAGAGATAAAAGCACATGGAGTTCATACTTTATTTTATACTTAAGTACATTTAATACTTAGAAGTTTTGAGGCGCCTGGGTGGCTCAGTCAGTTAAGCGTCCGACTTCAGCTCAGGTCACGATCTCACGGTCCGTGAGTTCGAGCCCCGCGTCGGGCTCTGGGCTGATGGCTCAGAGCCTGGAGCCTGTTTCAGATTCTGTGTCTCCCTCTCTCTCTGCCCCTCCCGCATTCATGCTCTGTCTCTCTCTGTCTCAAAAATAAATAAAAACGTTAAAAAAATTAAAAAAAAAAAACAAAAAAGTTTTAAGCCAACACTAAAGGTGTGCAAATTTCTTTTTCTTTATGGGATCTCTATGGGATTTGATCCTGAGAAACACTGATGTTTGTTAGAGTGTAGTGTAAATAATGTTGGGGTAACGCCTGATTGTATGATTCTAATATATTGGGATGTGCCCACTGTGTACAGGGCACTTGCTGGGCACAAACAGTGATAGAATGTAAGCTATGTCTAGTTAGGGAAGCTAGGAGGAGTGTATGGGATGTGTGTGTGTGTGTGTGTGTGTGAGAGAGAGAGAGAGAGAGAGAGATCACCACCAGTATAGGGTGGCACTGAGTATGGAGTGAGCAGTACAGAAACTATCATAAGAATTCCAAAGAGGGCCTGATTGCAGGTGGCTGAGATTCGGTTTTGTCAGGACAAGAGATTTGAGGTAAGCCTTAAATAAAGGTGGTAGAGGGCATTCCAGTTTTGGGAAATGGGTGTCTAGAAGTAAGGAATAGTGTAAGCAAAGGAGGCAGCTATTTCCATTATATTCAGTCGTCTGTTGCTTAATTTAGAGCAAAATATTAAAATAAAAAAAAACTTGCCTAAAACGAGCAACATATTATGTATTGGTCAGAAGTTCACCTTTTGCTTCCACAGTGGCTATGACATAGCTTCTATGTGCTCTTCCTCCTTTGGAAACTTCCAAGTAGCCTGGAATCATGGTACCTCCCTCATTTTGATTAGTGAACATTGCCCCAAACTGGCAGTTCAATGATTTAATTGGCCTTTTAAGTGGGTTCTCAAATGCCAGTGTTTTATAAATTGGACGGTCACGGATTCTGTCTCAGGTTAATGTAAAAAGTGGGTAAAATTTTGTCCATGTTTAATGTTTCTCTTTACATGTTTTTCTGATACCTACGGTGCCTACTATTGCTTATCTGCTAGCAAATTCCAGAGGATAACAAGTTAATGATTAGTTATCAAACAAATATTAGTGTAAACTCAAAGAACCATTTACACTGAACTAATATGTGTGTCTGCATGTCCATGTTAAAATTTTGTAATATGGACATATTTCTTGCAATCATTTTTTTCGACTTACATTTTGGAATTAAATATATCAGAATTATGTGGTATTCTGCCATTAGTGTGGTGCTCTCTATAAAGAGCTCCGTGATTTCTAGAAGCTCCTCCTTCACCTAAGTTTTGAGAACTAGGGTCTAAGAGATAAGCTACCTCAACTTTAAATGGAATGGTAAACATGTGAATTTAAGCTTAGTGTGACAGATGTATTTACCACGCTGAAACATTTTGCAACATAAACCAGGCCTTATATCACCTGGTGGAGAAGGAGTTAGCAAACAGATTACAGTAGTAGAGCGGCTTCGTCCAAACAAGGAGAAAGTCAGCTAATGGAGACAATTGTCTGATTTACAACCACAAAAAAAAAAAAAAAAAATTATTTATTTTTTAAAATTATTACTTTTTTTAATGTTTTATTTCTGAGACAGAGAGAGACAGAGCATGAGTGGGGGAAGGGCAGAGAGAGAGGGAGACACAGAATCTGAAGCAGGCTCCAGGCTCTGAGCGGTCAGCACAGAGCCTGATGCGGGGCTTGAACTCACAAACTGTGAGATCATGACCTGAGCCGAAGTCAGACGCTCAACTGACTGAGCCACCCAGGCGCTCCTTAAAATTATTTTTAATGTTTATTCTTTAGAGAGAGAGAGACAGAGTGCGAGCGAGGGAGGGGCAGAGGGAGAGGGAGACAATCTGAAGCAAGCTCCAGGCTCCGAGCTATTAGAACAGAGCCCCGTGCGGGGCTTGAACTCACAGACCGTGAAATCATGACCTGAGCTGCCGAACCCTTAACCAGCAGAGCCACCCAGGTGCCCCAACAACAGAAGTTATAAACACAAAAGTGATACATACTCAAAACCTAATTGGAGACTTAATTTATATAGTTGCAGGAGACACTATTGGTGCCCATCCTATGCTATTTAAAGTATATTTCACACAGTCCCACAGGAGGTCTAGAGAATTGAGTCCAGTTGCCTACAGAGGTACGTTTACAGGCTTTCTTCTCTTTCTCGGCTCACTTACTCACTTTACTTCTGAGATCACCTTCTGAATAAACATCCTGCACACAAATCATTGTCTCAGGCTCTGCTTTTGAAGAATTCAAGATATTAGTTTACCTAACAAATACCTCATTGATCCCTGGAATCATACAAGGGAAAGTAACAGTAATAAATATGATCCTGTTAAATACTATAGGTATCATTATTGAGAGCTTACTATGTGCCAGCCATTGTACTGAAAGCTCTCCTTACAGTATCTTATTTAATCCTCACAAGAATCTTATGAATTACATACTATTCATATTATTTTTAAGGTAATAAACTAAAGCTTAAGAGGGTTAGATCACTTATTAAAGGTTACTAGTAAATGACAAGTCAGGGATTCAAATCCAAATCCTTTGTTGGGACACCTGGGTGGCTCAGTTCTTTAAGCATCTGACTTCAGCTTGGGCCATGATCTCATAGTTCGTGGGTTCGAGCCCCTCGTTGGGCTCTGTGCTGACAGCTCGGAGCCTGGATCCTGCTTCAGATTCTATGTCTCCCTCTCTCTCTGCCCCTCCCTCACTGTGTTCTCTCTCTCTGTCTCTCTCAAAAATAAATAAAAAATTAATTTTTTCAAATTCTTTGTGTTTTTTCTATCAACTCATGCTAATGTGCCCGTGATATATTGATTTCAATCATAATTTTGACAAAACTACAAATTCCAAAGAAGCATGTTTGTAACAAGTGTATGTGCAACAAGAGAAAGAAAGAGCCTGGTATGACTGTGTCCATCCTCTAGATGAGCTGTTCTCAACGTGTTGTTTGTTGTTGTTGCTTTGGTTTTTCTGTTTTGTTTTTAATCTCAGAGGAAAAAGTGAAGCAGTCATGCAGTATTTTTTTTAAACAACAAAATTAAGCTGGTACCTATTTTATTTTTACCCCAGGCATCTCGATTCTTTGTTTTGGATCATAAAGATTTGTTATTAAAGAATCTGGTCTTTTAAGTATGCAAGTTCTCAAACAAGTAGTGGCCTGGGATCCCAGACCCTTCTTTGGCTCAGCACTCGGGCTCCTGGCCCCCCTGGTGGTTCTGCTGACTGATCTCACCGGCTGACCCGGGACTGGAGTGGAAGAGTCAGGAGACATAGAAGCCCCCGCCCCTGTGTCTGCCCTCCTCATTGGGAGCAGGATCCCTTAACCGTCTTGGTGCTCCTGCTGCCTTAGTTTCCCCATCCAGAAATAAGTGGGGTTCCTGTGATCTCTAGTTTTGCTTAAATTTCTCTAGAAAATCCCTGAAGTTTTTCTTCCATTTCCTTATTTCACAAATGAGACAGGAACATGTTTTTTGCTGGAAGTGATACATGAGTGTGGCAAGGCTCCCACGCCACTCCAGAACAATCGTGGTTTCTGCTGTCACTGGTTTAGTGTGGATCATCCCAGTCCTTTTCCTATGCAAGAAACTTTTGTGTCTTGGTGGCATGGTATCGTGGAGCCCTCGGGATAGACCGGTTCCAGAGTGTAGAATTATCTTCCATGTATTTGGGGGAAATGGAGCCTGTGGCAAAAGAGAAAGTGAGTTACTAATTGGATTTATGGCCATTACTCCCTGAGCAGCCCTCTGCCCTCGATAATCTCCATAGCAGTTCAGATAGGATCTCTCTCTCTCTCTCTCTCTCTGTAAAAGATCCAGAAGACTCTGTAAGGAGAAAGCTGGCACATCTCCTGCTCACCCAATAAAAAGTCAGATTGTTATTAAACAGTCCCTGAGGCTACTGTGATTTACATTCATTTTAATGGTTCTCTTTGTAGAGCAGAGCAGTCCCTTTAATGGGGGATGCCCTCTGGTTCCTATTGGTTGCATTTAAAATAAATATTCCACCATCTCCAGCTGTCCAGCTCTCCTTTCAGGCTTTGACCCGCTACAGAAAGTACAGAGACTTGATACTTGCCCCCGAGAAGCTCTCACACGTTCAAGGACGCTCTACACCAATATGTGTGCAGCAGAGAGCTAGAGGTGGAAGTGTCCAGGTACCCAGCATCGGGGGAATGTAGATGTATCCTGTGGAATAGAACATAGCACTCAGAAGCAATGAGTTAAATGGACATAAAGCGACATATAGAGAACTCAAAATCTTTAGGTAAAAAATAGGAAATAGAATAAAACAGAGAGTGCAATGCCACATATACAATCTAGCACACATTTCTATATAAAATAATGCTACACATATATTTTCAAGGACACATACCCAAGGATACGTACCAAACAGAGTAGTGTGGTACCTCTAGGGGAGAAAGAAATGGGGATGGGAGATGAAGGAGAGAAACCAAAAACGAAAACAGACACAGCTCTTACAAGGAATGGTGAATTAGCGCGAGGCTAAAACTTAATGCTTTGCTCCTGAGAGGTAGTAACAAATAAATAATGAATGAAAAGAAACCACAAAATCACTTGCCTTTTACTTTTCTTTAAATTAAATTTCACCACCAGCAAGCATTTACAGACCTCCTTCTAAGCCTGTGACATGATTCAAGTTCTCTGTGACCATGGGACAAGTCACTGGCCTCTCTGAACCTCAGTTTCTTCAGTGGAAAATATAACAAAAAGGAAAGGGAAAATGAGTGCTGGTGCTACCCAGGTTACAATGTTGTAAGTTCTGTAAGACAGCAGGGTTTGTAAGATTGAAACAAGGTAATATCTGAGACCAAGAGCACGTGGGCACTGCGTGAGTGTCCGTCATTTTCCACTGGGGAGAACGGGAGCAGAGTGGGACCCAAACAGGGAATCGCGCAAAGTTCTCAGACATTTGTTGCCAACTCAGCTCCAGGGCCACAAGAGGCAGCCGCAGGTGTTCATATAATGTTCAACTGTTGTCTGCTTTTGTATGGGAGAGAGAGACCTATAGCCACAACACATCACCGCATTGGTTGTCAGAATTCATTTGGCATAACCAGCACAGGCTGCCGGTTTAGGCAAAGCTGACCTGCCCCTTAGGAGCACCTGACTTTAAGCATCTGACTTCAACTCAGGTCATGATCTTACACTTCGTGGGTTTGAGCTTCGTGATGGGATCTATGCTGACAGCTCAGAGCGTGGAGCCTGCTCCGGATTCCGTGTCTCTCTCTCTCTCTCTCTCTCTCTCTCTCTCTCACTCAAAAATAAATAAACAGGGGCGCCTGGGTGGCTCAGTCGGTTGAGCGTCCGACTTCAGCTCAGGTCACCATCTCGCGGTCCGCGAGTTCGATCCCCGCGTCGGGCTCTGGGCTGATGGCTCAGAGCCTGGAGCTTGCTTCCGATTCTGTGTCTCCCCCTCTCTCTGCCCCTCCCCCGTTCATGCTGTGTCTCTCTCTGTCTCAAAAATAAATAAACGTTAAATAAATAAATAAACATTAAATTAAAAAAAAAAAAAAAAAAGCTGACCTGCCCACACTGAGGTAGGGCCCTTCTTCAAACCGTAAGGCACACCCTCCTAAGACCCAAGGTCCGAGCTCAACACCTAAATAGAGGACAGCACAGTCACCCCTCTTGCTGCCCCCAGGCCCATGAGCTCTCTGTACCTGCCTCTGATCCAAAAGAAGTCCCTCAAGCCTTGCTTTCTATGCTAGAGAAGAAAGCATTGTACCTAGCCTGTCCTTGTTCAACAGAAGAAAAAGGCCAGAAGAGCCTGAGAGAATATTCTCTCCCACAAGCTGAGCAATCAAGGCTTCCTTTGCAAACATCAGGCAAACTAGCAAAGCAGGAAGCTGGACTGGGCCCAGGCTCCTGGTCACTCTGGGCAGGTGACGGTCCCATTGGGTCTGGGTGTGGCCTCTTCATCTAAGGTGGAACGGGGAATGTTTGGAAGCACTTTGGGGAGGAAAACCTGAAGGAAGGGTGGGAATTCCCGTGCCCAGGACATGTGAGTTCTGTCCTAGAGATCCCCAGGAGAGCTTTTGGCTGCCTCTAGACCAAGTAAGATATCCTTGGCGGAAGCATGAGAAGCCCCCCAAACTGTCTCCAGCCTCAGGTTGACTTCTGGTGGGTTTTAGGAAATTCTCTTCAGATCAACTCTAAGCCCCCCCCAAAACTGCTATGAAAACATGAGAAAGGACAGTAAAGAGAGAGCTCAGTCACACAATTTTGTTTTCTTTCCTCCTTTAAATGAGGCATTCCCAAAGTTTCAACCAGCCACAAAGGGGAAGTGGGCATCAACATGGGCTGGTACGTTATTTTCCACCAGTGCATCCCCGCAGCTGTCCGCGATCCGAGAGGCGTCCGTGACCAGTTAATCCTGTGGTGCAAGAGAAAACCTTGGTTCTTTATTTAACATACGCAGGGTACCCAGAAGCTGTAAAAGGAAAGCTGCCCGGGACATTTTAAAGCGAACCCCAGGGAGAGCGACTTCAAAAGAATAATGTGCTGTTCCCGGCGTCCTCACCCATGGGCATCAGCTAGTACCTCCTTCTTCCCCATGTCCTCCAGAGACTTCAAACTTCAAAGTCAAACCGAAGGGTCCCGTTTCTTCACTCTTTAACAAAAGTAAGGCTGGGTACACTGGCCTCCAGGAGGGCATTTCAGGGTGTCAGTCTCCCCCCGGGCGTGGAAGCTGCCGCAGTTGGGAGCCATGTTTTCCTTTTAACTTGTCATGTCCTTCCAGCAGACATCCGGATTTTCTTTTGAAAATGTTAGTGGACTACACATGAGGCCTTGTTTTTCCTCCCCTGCCCCTGGGAGAGGAGAGCTAAACAGAGGCCATGGAAATGGAAGAAGGCAACATTTTCTGAGCACCTACTGTGTGCCAGGTTGGGGAGGAAAGCATCTTGGAGCAGGGCGAGTCTCAGGTACTCCGGGACCCTGCACTCCAGCAAAGACAGAGGGAAAATACAGCCGTGGAACTGCCGAGTGGAAATTTTGTGTACTGTGAATTAATTCACTAAATGTTTTTCGAGCATCTACTATGTCCCTATCACTGTGCAATGGTACAAAAGATATTTAAGACATAGCCCCTGCCCTAAATGAGCTCAGACTCCGATGGGGAAGCCAACATTTAAAAAATAAAATGCAAACTAACTGCAGTAATAGAGGTGTGCATATTCAGAGCACCAAAGCTACGGGATCTTCCAAGTGGCTGGGAGGTTTTCTAAATACAGCTCCATCTTCCTTGTGATTTAGAAATCTTAATCCTGCTTCTGGTATTATATTGTCTGTCACCTTAATTATCATATTGTTGAGAGTTTGGAGATTTTCCTGTATTTTCATGGATGTCTAGAATGTGAAAATAAAAAAATTCTAAAGACCTTCTGAAAGAATAAGCATGCCGGAAAGCCAATGGATGTTGGAAAAGCAAGGTCGAAGGCTTCACTCATTAGACAGGAAAGCTTCTATAAAGTTAATTAAAATATGTGGTAGTGACAAGGCCAAGAACAATTCAGTGGAATGTTTCATCCAGAAACCTTCTCATATATATTTAGTAACTTAGTATATGGAAAAGTTTGCAACTCCTATCAGTGACGAAAGGCTGGGTCATTCAATAAATGGTGTTGAGTGCCATTTGCAAAAATATCTATTTTGTAAATGGCTTAGCATTTGCAAAAATATGACACATCTCTCCCACCCTATGTCAGATTAATTCCAGATGGACTAATAATTTAAATATTTGTAAAAGAAATGCTCAGACTTCTAGAATAAAATACAGATACAACCTGAGCTAAGGGCTTCCTAAGAAGGATTACAAGGAAAGAAAGCTGAAGGGCAATGCTGATAGATTATACTCCACATCAAGAAGGGATGTGCAGTGTCACTGTGTCACTGCTTTCCTTTGCCTGGAAGCCAGGGGGGAGGACAGTGTCAGTGAGACACCAGACAGACACACTGACGTTGGAAGGATGAGGGCATGCATATGTTTGGCGTTTTTATTTTTCAATGATGATTGTGTATTATTGTATAATAAAAATTAGAAACATATTTTTTGCAGCAAGTGTCTGGGAATTCAACCTTCAAAGTATTTTTCATTTAACTGGCCTCCCGAAACAAACAACAAAAGCAGTATCCCTGCCAGTTAATAATGCTTTTTCACATACATTATGATGGGTTTTTGTGTTTTTTGTTTGTTTGTTTGTTTGTTTGTTTCAAAATAACCCAATGAAGTAAACGCTTTCATTTTTATCTCTACGCTTGGGATGCAGAGTGGTATATTGTCTTGTCCAACGTTGCACAGCAAGCAGGAAGCAGAACTGTGAACCATTCCTGGATATCCAGGTACCACGTGTTCTGTAATTTCTGTGACCTCACAGTTGAGACTAATCCATCGTTAAGTTTGTGGAGATGCTTCCTCAGTCTTGGGCCCAGAAGGGGTGAGGCTGGGGCTTCACTGGCCTCGCTAGTCTGCCATTTTCAATGTTCAGAGTCTGTTGACTGTAATCTTGCTACTTAAATGAACCTGTGCTTATATCTGATCCTTGGCACCCAGGCCCCTGGACAGAAATAAAACTGGATTGTTGGGTACCGTTGAGAAATGTGCCAGAATTGGTGAACGGAAGACAGAGTCCTTATGCCACAGTGTGCCATATAGTTCTGGCCTTCAGCCTCCTCTTCACACAGTAGCTTGGAAAAACATCAGAATTTAATTACCGCCAGATTTCAGTGTGAGAAAAAGGACTTACCTGCAGAAAATAATGCAATTAATGGTTAACCCTTTTTTTTAAGTTTATTTATCACTGAGAGAGAGAGAGAGAGAGAGCAAGCAGGGGAAGGGCAGAGAGAGAGAGAGAGAGGAAGAGAGAATCCCAAGCAGGCTCCATGCTGTCAGCTCAGAGCTCATTGCGGGGCTCCAACTCACAAACGGTGAGATCATGACCTGAGCCAAAATCAGGATTCAGACACTTAACCGACTGAGCCACCTGGGCACCCCAATGGTTAACCCTTTTATCTCAGAACATCGAATGAGATAAATAAATAGGATGTAACCATTTAATACTCGAAGAGTTTAATATGTCTGTAACAATCAACCTCGGTGCTGCGAATGCTATTCCGTTGTGTCAGATCCCAGTTTTTAGTGAGGCATCTCTAAGGCACGTAATAGAAAACAAAATGGGTAAATTACTCAAGTTCCTTTCACTGTATTTGGAAATGATAAATCTTTATAGAATGAGGGGGGAAAAGTTTGTGGAGACAGCTTTTTTTTTTTTTTTTAAATCTCCATCTTTTGAGGAATCAATTCTTATTTTCATAGTATTCTCCCTCTATACCTATATACTCAGGCCACATGTACTGTGCCTACTGGTCTAGCCCTCAACTTTTCCTAGATGATATGCATTAAGAACATACAACATTTTAAAAAAATCACAACCTATCTTTTTTTTTGTTATGCTTTATTTTGTTTTTTTCCTTCTGTGGCAAGAGTACTTAACATAAAATCTACTCCGTTATCAAATTTTTAGGTGTACAATACAGCACTATTAATCACAGGCCTTACATCAAACGGTCGTAGTTCTCCAGAACTTATTCATCCTATGGATTAAGAAGATGTGGTCCATATATACAAGGAATACTACTCTGTGATAAAAAAAAAAAAAAAAAAGAATGAAATCTTGCCATTTGGAGCAATGTGGATGAAACTGGAGCATATCATGCTAAGTGAAATAAGTCAGAGAAAGACAGGTATCATATGATTTCACTCACATGTGGAATTTGAGAAACTTAACAGATGATCACAGGGGAAGGGAAGGAAAAATAAGATACAAATAGAAAGGGAGGCAAAACATAAGAGACTCTTAAATACAGAGAACAAACTGAGGGTTGATGGGGGTGGGGAAAGTGGGTGATGGGCATCAAGGAGGGCAGTTGTTGGGATGAGCACTGGGTATTGTACGTAAGTGAATCACTGGATTCTACTCTAAGACTACATTGCATGTTGTCTGACGTGAGAATAAAAAAATAAAATAATAAAAATAAAAAAGAACTTATTCATCCTGCATGACCAAAACTTTGTACCCTTTGACCAGTATGTCCCTGTTTTCCCCTTCCCCCTGCCATCATTTTAGTTTCTGCTTCCACAAGTTTGACTATTTTATATTCCACAGATAAATGAGAGTGCACAATATTTGGTTTTTTTCCCTCTGACATATTTCATTTAACATAAGGTCCTCCAGGTCCATCCATGTCTTGCAAATGGCAGGATCTCCTTCTTATGCAAGGCCGAATAATTTTCTATTATATATATTGGTCTCACATTTTCTTTATCCATTCATCTGTTGACGGGCATTTAGGTTGTTTCCATGTCTTGGCTATTACAAATAATGTTGCAATGAGCATGAGAGTGCAGATATCTCTTCAAGATCCAGATTTCAATTCCTTTGGAAATATACCCAGAAGTGTATTGCTTGATCAAATAGTAATTTTTTTTTTTAATTTTTGAGGAACCTCCATATTGTTTTCCATAGTGGCTGCACCCTTTTGTATTCCCACCAACAGGGTAAAAGGATTCCCTTTCCTCTATATCCTTGCCAATACTTGTTATGTGTATGAGGAAACCCTTTTATATATACATATATATATGCATAATCCATCCTAACAGGTGTATGGTGATAATTCATTGTGTTTTGTTTTCTAGGGGTGGGAAGAAACTTTTAGAGGTCATGCATTAGTTTATGGCACTGATTGTAATGATGGTTTCATAGATGTACACTTATCTCCAAACACATCAAGTTGTGTGTCTGTAAGTCAATTGTGCTTCAGTTAAGTGGTTTTAAAAACAAAGGAATAATTTGAAGGAATAAGTAATTTAAATTCCTACATGGGCAACTGTGGATTTCCTTAAGAAGTTACAAGGTCTGGAGCCAAAACTTTTTACGCTAAAATATATGTTTACTTTATATCTCTAATCAAAATACTTCATCTCTCAGTCTAGGCTGCCATCTTTTCTCCAAGAGTCAAAGGGTGGGAATTAGTTTCACATTTACATCACTAAAGCACCATTGGTTGGTTTTACTGAATCAAAAGAACACAAGCTCTTATGAACTGCAAAGAGGACCTGGATCTTGTTAGTTCTAAATTACTGTTCTATCTCAAGACTCCAGCAGTGGTAAATGTAAATGTAAATACAAATATAAGTGAGTGAGTAAATGAATGAAGGTCTGGTTCAAAGGGAGGCAAGCCTCCCACTCCTAGGAAGCAGAAAAATGCTGGTAACTTTTATTTGGCACTATTTGCAGAAAGGGACCCTCTTTTTATTATAGTGGCTAAAAATATAAAACTACCTAAATGTTAAGTCACAGGAAGTTAATTAAATATACTACAGTCTAGACATGCTTTACAGACAATTAAATTAACATTACAGAAGTCAACTTCATGATATATCACTTACGATGTTTTCAGCTTCAAGTAACATAAAACTGGATGAAACTGACTTTAAAATAAGTACTTTTATTATAGCACCTATCAGGAAGCCCAGAGGTAGGACAAGTTTCAGGTTGGTTGATCCCTGACCTCAATAATGTTATCAAGAACCACGTTCTTTCCATCACTCTGTTCTGCCATCCTTAGTGGGTCAGATTTGCTTTAGGGGATTCTCCTTCACTATTTAAAGATGGCTACAAGGTCCCAGACACCACATCCAAATACAGCAATGTTCAGAAACCCAAAGGACTATCTCTTCATAGTCCCATATCTAGAATCAGGGAAACTTCTCTTAGGAATCCCCAGCAGACCTCCCATTATGCCTACCCCTAAACTAACCACTGGAAAGTCATAAGCCTACCCCTAAACTAACCACTGGAAAGAAGAATAGGATGGCAATTATTTGGGTAGACCAAAGAAGACGAACCCTCTTGGTCTTGGATACAGATCTGATGGTGAGAAGTAAGCCTCTAACCAGAATGATGAATGGGTATCAGATGTATCAATCAGGATAGGCTAGGTCATACTACAGAAATAAACATCACAAAAGTCCCAATGATTTAAAATAACAGAAGTCCGGGCACCTGGGTGGCTCAGTCAGTTAAGTGTCCAACTTTGGCTCAGGTCATGATCTCACAGTCCATGGATTCAAGCCCTGAGTTGGGTTCCGTGCTGACAGCTCAGAGCCTGGAGCTTGCTTTGGATTCTGTGTTACCTCTCTCTCTGTCCCTCCCCTACTCATGCTTTATCTCTCTGTCTCAAAAATAAATAAACATTAAAAAATTTGCATAACAGAAGTCTATTTCTTTCTCATGCCACATGTACTTCACATCAGTGAAGGACTCTTTTCATCATCATCCCTCAGATATCCAGGCTGATGGAAAAACTGTGACCTCAAACATTGCTAGTCAACTTACCATAAGGAAATAAAGATCTCTGAAAGTTATCAAATAAGCAAATTTAATGCTCTGGCCTGGAAATTGTGTCAATTCCATTCTCAACTCATTTAACAAAGCTAGGCACATCGCCCCATCCATTGCAAAGTGCCAGGAGGTGGGATCCTATTATATCCTTAAAGAAGGGAGAACCAGGAACATTTGGCAAACAGCATCCTTTAGGTAAGCGATGGGAAAATATTCATGATACTCTATTAAGTGAAAAAGTGTATGACAAAAACACATCCACTGTAGTACCCCAAGTATAAAACTCTGTGGGTGTGGGTGTACAACAAGTTGAAAATGATTGTTATCTTAACAACGGCAATAAAATTCTTCTAAGAGAATATATTGTATTTGCTTGGAAAGATACCTTATTAAATCTCTTGAGATGGAGGTATGAGCCTGAAAACATAATCCACTGTGGAAGAGAAAAAAAAAAAGGGAATAGCTGAAAGGTTATACATTAGAAATAAATATGAATTTGCGATAGTAGAGAACAAGGAAGACGGAACAGTAAAAAGGAATCAAAGGAAATTGTCAAGCACCATTGAATATAGTCCAAGTACTCTCAGATATCTTAAAGCAGTATTTCTCAACAAAGACACTATTGAAATCTGGGGCTGGATATTTCACTCTGAGGGGGAGGGCCATCCTGAACATTATGTTTATCAACATCCCTGGTCTTTACTCACTTAGTTGTTAAAAGCGCTTGTGACAACCAAAAATGTGGTGACAACCAAAAAGATCTCTACTCATTGTCAAATATTCCCTAGGGGGAAAATTCACTTTTTAATTGAGAACCAGTGTATTAGAGGACTATCTAATATTCTGTTTTATTTGTGTTGCTACAATGTAAACTCTTCCCCCTTCCCCATATGCTAAAAATCTTTAGTAGAGCCTACCAGATACACAAAAATTTTGTGTGAGTTGCTTCTTTATTTTGTCTAGTTTTGATATCAGGGTAATGCTGGTCTTATAACATGATCCTTCTCTTGTATTTTCTGGAAGACAGTGCATATAAATGGTATTGTTTCTTCCTTAAATGTTTGGTTAAGGGAACCAATTCCTTGAAAGACACAAACTTCCAAAACTCACTCATCTAAGATTTTTAATTTGTTGCCATAAACTTGTTCATAATATTTTCTTATAATTTTTAAAATTTCTGTAGGGTTAGTAGCGATGTCCCCTCTTTCATTCCTGATTTTAGAAATTTGTGTTTTCTTTCTGTTTTTCTGGTCAGTCTAACTAAGAGTTTGTCTTTGTCTTTTTTTATTTTTCTCTTTTCAAAGAAAAGAGATTTTCTTAGAAAATCATTGATTGGGGCGCCTGGGTGGCGCAGTCGGTTAAGCGTCCGACTTCAGCCAGGTCACGATCTCGCGGTCCGTGAGTTCGAGCCCCGCGTCGGGCTCTGGGCTGATGGCTCGGAGCCTGGAGCCTGTTTCCAATTCTGTGTCTCCCTCTCTCTGCACCTCCCCCGTTCATGCTCTGTCTGTCTCTCTCTCTGTCCCAAAAATAAATAGAAAATCATTGATTTTCTTTATTATTTTTAAGCCTGACTTCCTATGTTTGCACAGCATAATGGTCATCCAATGACCAGAGAGAGATCATACTCAACCACCTCAAGCCAGTAAGCCTTCTGTCCTACATCAATGGATCTGAATGTGGGTAGAGCAGAAAATTCAAAGATCAAGTCATTGTTGAGTCTTCCCAGTTATTCCTTTCCACTGTGCCTTTTTGCGTCTCCTCTGTGTATGTGCATTGGCTCAGGGTTGGTCAGGACTCTGGCTGACTTGAGCTCTTTCCTGTCTTGCCACGTATTTAGGCAGCCTAGGGCAGGAATATGTTTGTCCCAGCCACTACTGCTAGCTCAGACTGAAGCCACTGGCATGATCATTCACCTGCCTCTGAGGTCGTTAGAGCTCAGATCTAACACCACCAAATCTCTAGATCAACACCACCAAATCAAGTGAGCCCCTTTTGACTGTGGTAGGGAAGCTGCCAGTACTCACCTGGCAAAACCTGGCCTTGGCAGAACCCCTGTGTGGACTGGATTTGTGGGTACTGCAGTGAGAGAGAAACGGGAGCCTCTGTAGGCCAGACAGCCACAGATCACCACATTCCTTAACCAATGTGTAGCAATGTTTCAAGAATAAATGCTTCTCAGATTATTATAACCGTTAATTGGTTTCTAGAGTGCTGAATAGGTTCTTGTTTGTTTGTTTTCTCACTTTGTCCATGTTCATAATTGTTTTTCAGGGACAAAATTTGCCACTCTCCTCACTCAGCCATAGCCAGAGTGAGCGAGTAACTTAGTTTTGAAAAATATAGAAAGAACCTGTTAAACATTAAGCTGTTAATTATATCTCTATATGTTCCCTAACTTTTTTAATGTTATACATCTATTTTACACGATTGTAAGTAGTATGTACACATTGTGTTGAATTCTGCATTTTTTAGCATGTTATTTTATATATTCATTTCAACACATTGGCATAACTCACAGAATACCATCATGTTCATATTACTCCAACAACAGTGTACTTTTAAAAGTCTGCAAACGCATGATTCTTTCAATTTTGTATGTGGGTTTGGAAGCCAACTTTGTTCTTTCCAGGTTGCTTAGAAAGCTTGCATAAGCTTTGCAAAATAAATATTCTTGTCACTGTCTCTGTGGCCTCTTATAGAGTCAGTAAGAATAATCTCTTACAGATTGTGATGAAATTCTAGTGTTCAGAACAGATTCTTGACAGGCCTTAAGACCCACACTTATTATGGTAGTGAGTAATTGCAATAGTTATAAAGCCACATTACAGTATGTAACTGTGATTTATAATGGTTTGGATGTTTGGTACTCTATTCTGGATAAAGACTTTCATAACATCCCCAATCTACACACAAATTCTACATGTCATCTATTTAGTAGATTTATCTATATCTATTCATCTATATATAATTAAAGTGAATTGAAATCATTGACATTGATAATCACTATTTTATGACAAACCTAGAGACGGCTGGATACATGCTGAGTATCACAAAACCAAATGTGATGGTTACAGTATAACTATTAACACTTCTGCTTTTCAAGACATACTAATCCTATATTGGATAAAAATGCTTTGGACCAAAAAGCACCTAGAATGAGAATTCCATATTTCCTAAAATTTCATGAAATAAAATATTTCCAAAAGTATTAGTTCTCTATTACATACTTATTATTGAACATACTAAAGTCATTGTGCCTTACTTTCTATTTTCCAGTCTGTTACAGCATAAATCAAATTGATTTGGTGTGGCCTGGTCGTTGCACACAATAATGTCCCAGAAGAAAATGTTTTCGGAAAAGCAAAAAGAAACCTAAAGAGGTGACAGCTTTTCTTTTAAATCCATATGCAGTAATAAATATATCAATGCTACCTATGGATTTTTTAGAAAATTTTAAAAAGCTCTATAAAATTCATGTCTTAGTCTTCTGAACATATTTTATTAGTGAACAGCTGTTTAAGGTTAACCAAAATAAATCCTTGCTGTATTTTAATACATTGGTTCCCCAAATCAGCACTTTGTATGCCTCATTTAGGTATTTTTTTTTAATCAATTACACGGATACTGGATATGATCTGACTTGCTGGCAGTTCCTATGAAACTGAAGAATTGACAGCAAACTGTAAGAGCCAGCCCACGAAATGACTGCCACAAAAGCCAACAATGTGGATGGAAAGTGCAGAGTCGGACCACGAGTGATAGTCCTACCGCACTGTGCACTGGTGCCAGGCACATCAGAAAGACTGGGCTGAGCTCCAGGCCACACTAGCGCCATACACGGGAGGCCAACAAAAATAGGTAGGAAAATGGAGGAGTTGCTGGGGGGGGGGGGGGGGGAGGCGGGGGAAACCAATGCGTTTTAACCTCGAAGAGAGAAAACTACAGGGAGATGTAAAAGCAATCTTTGAATATTTGAAGTGTGATTCTGGCAGGTTCTGTTCTCACGGCCCTTGCACCATCCATTCTCCCTACCTTACCTCCTTCTACCCCGCTAACCAAACAGATCTGTTTAGGTTACCGTCTTGATCTCACAGAGAAGAGGCGCCACCCAGCTCCTGGAAGTAGAAGCACGGTGGGTCTAAACCAGCCATGGTAATATCATCTGCCACAGCCAGCCTAGGGGTGACCATGAACCCATTCTGGCTAAGGAGAAGTCCAATGAATCAGGCTTTCAGGAAAGTTTCTGCTTACCTTCTGAGAAGAAAAGAGTCAACCGGCATGCCTGTCACTGCCTAGTTCTTTCTTTCTTCCTACCTGAGGATATAGTAGAAAACGCACTACGAAGGGCTAAGAAGATGGACAGCACCTGTATCCTTAACAGCTCTACCAGCTGGACTGTCAATCTCCAGACATTTTGCTTTGTGAGGAAGACAAGCTTGTATTTGTTTAACCACGGGAGTTAGGTATTCTGTTCACTGTAGCTAAACACTCCAAGCTGATCCTGTCATTATGAGAGGAAAAACACATTTGGTCTTCAGACATTCTAGAAGGCAAAACTGAAACTACAGAGTGGGAATTACAAGGAGGATTTTGGATCAGTGTCAGAACTCATTTTCTAACAACTAGAATTGCTGGAAAACAAGATTGCCCCTGGAGTCAATGATCCTTCATCCCAAACAAAGCCAAGTAGAAGGTGGCTGACCCTTTGGGAAGGACCCTAAGGAAGGAATTTCTGCACGAATTAGGAGCTTCCAGGCCCGTTTGAGCTCTAATTACTACACTACGCCTTTATAGTTGAAAAAAGACACTACTGGTGTTTGCTGATCATATATGAAAAACCAGGCTTTAAAGGGGTGACAATTATTTTTTTAGATTGCTCAGGAGTAAGAACGATGCCTTCCTGATATCAGGTATCTCAATATTGGAAAACAGAGATTTTGTTCCAAGTTTCTTTCATCTTGGCGTTTGTGTTGAACCAGTCAGAAAGTGTCCCATGATTTAGACCGCAGTAGATTGCATTTGAATTACACAGAACGCTGCTTTGCTCCGAACGAGTCACCTCATTTCTAAACGCTGAATGCCGAACAGGCTCACCTTCTGTGGTGTCATCTTTTCACTGGCCTCAGATATGTTATACATTACTGTGCTGTGTTCTAAAGGGGCTATTAAATTCTCCTTTATTCAAGTTTAAGGATGCCCCCGTGAGAAGCTGCTTCCATATATTATGACCTAGGTTCTGCATGTAGTCCACAGGGCAGAGGCAACATTTTAATGACTACATTCTGGCTACTTTCTGGAAATTCAGTATAGATCAATTTTTTTCCCAACCCACCCCCGCTCCAAGTTGTAGATCAGTTTGATGTGAAATTTGACTTACCAGATGTGACACTGAGAAAATCACTCCTGACTTGCCATTTTGCACACGTGTCTACACCCAAGTCTCACAATGTTTATTGAGCACCAGCTATGAAAAAGATGGTTCTTGGCAAAGACTCAAAAATAAATAGAATAGAAAGCACGTTAGGAAAAGGGTGATGAGAGAAGTAACAGTAATAATGCCTTTTACTTGTTTGCAACACTTTTCATTTTATATGTCAGAACAGATGTTATTGTCTCATTTTATAGATGAGGAAGTTGAGGCGCAGAGATATGCAATAATTAATTATAAACAGGCCAAGCGAAACAGTGCCCTTGTAAAGGTACAGGTCCACTGTCCTTTATCTGAAACGTTGGGACCACTTGAACGTAGGATTTTTTCAGATTCTGGAGTGATAATGTACTGTATGTATCATTTATTAATTAACACCCACATCAGAGCCTGGAGTGTCCCTCTGTTATCAAACACATTAATATATTTATGCAGCAAAAATGTATGAATATTCATATCAGTGAGACAAATAAAGACTATCAAAACCCCAGGTCAGTAAGGTAAGATTCTACAGCCAAGAAACTTACATAAGAGCTTTTCATTGTCGGAGCTTTTTGGATTTCATAAGTACAGCAGGAACCATGGGCCTGTTCCAGCAGTAGAGAACTAGTCTATATGAATTGGAGAATTGAATTGACGGAGGTTTCACAAAGGAGGTGATGTTTTAGCCAGACCTGGAAGAACCAGTAGGACTTAAAAAACCAGAGAAGTAATATGCATCTTCTATAAAGGGGATTCAACAAACCCAGCACAGGAGAGGTGGTGCAGGAAAGACACTTTCTTTGGGTTACCACAAACTGGCTCCATGTGGTGTTTGCTGCTATCCCAAAAAGCCCACCAGCCCGCTAGGGTGACCAACCAGACCAGCCTGCCCAGTATGGTTCTAGTTATAGCACTGGAAGTTCTGCGTCTGGAGAAGCCTCCTGGCCCCAGATACACTGGGACCGTTGGTCATCTAGCAGCTCCCCTTTCTCTGTTGATGAGGGTCTAACTCAGCTGAACTCGGGGTCGCCATTTGCGTTCATGCTGCCAGTGAGAGCCTTTGGCTGTTGCCAGCACAGGCCTTTCCAGAGCCAGTCATGAGCCTGGGTGTGGTGCCTGTGTGGGGAGGGGTCTGCAGCCCAGGTGCTGGGGCCCATTTCAGCTGTGTGCCTCCAGATCCACACCCAGAGTCCACAAATAAACAGAATGAGGATTTCAATGTAGAACATGAAAATGGAGCATGTTCGGTCACTTTTTTTCTATACAAATAATTCATTCTTGGTAAAGAGACTCTTGAGTTTGAATCACACCGATACGGATTACTTAGGGAGTTTTTTGTCGATGGTTGTTAATCAAGAGCATCAAGGAAGCCTGGCAGGTCAACACCAAGAGAGGAAAACTTCAGTCAAAAAACAATGTTTGCGAATATCCAGATGTTCGGTGTCCCGTAGTCTCGACTTCGACGTTGATCATTTGGAATTAAGCTGAGGGTATGAGGCAATGTTCTTAGAGCATTTCACAGACAAAAATGTAAAGCTGGATTTAATATAGCAAAATGATAAAAGCCAAATCTAGATAACATTTTCTCCAGAAGAAGCAAACATGCCCAAACAACTTGGCTAACACCTCTATTTAGTCATGAGGATAGTATTAATTACCATCAAGTGGTTGTGTCCTTTATTAATAGCATATCTGGAGTGTTTCCTGTCTCTAGTTTCCCAGAGGATGGAACAAGAAGTGTCACTACATTCTACACACGCCTGCCTAAAGCTGGCATAGGGCAGCCTCCCAGGGGCTCAAGCATGGACGTGACAGAGCTCAGCCAAACCCCTCCCTGCTCCGACACGGCCTTACAGAGAGCGCTGATAGGAGCTGTTTTAATTCCAATGGTTACCAAGTTGTACATACTCTTTAAGTGACACAACCATTATTTACAAACGAGGGTGTGTCTGCCTTGAGACATTTTCGTTTTCAGAAATAATCATAACCACAACCTTGGGCAACACAAACAAGAAAAAACTGAAAGAAGATACGATATACACTGACAAAGCAGGCTTTACAAAATCTGATGTATTTGGCATCATTTCATTTTCAAGAAGAGAATCAGTGACATTGAGCCAAATGAATGAAGAGGACAAGCAAATGGGAAATAAAGACCTAATATATTACAAGACAACAAAGATATTCATAATAACTGCAATGAAAAACTAAAGTAAAATTGACAACATCTAAATAACATCCATGGAACTCCTTACCAACATCAAGAGAAGGACACCTCCTACCCCACCACCGCTGGCAAAATAGTCAATGTCAAAGGGTGACTTATTATTTTGTTCATTCATTCATTCATTCATTCACTCATTCATTTATTCATATGTTCATTTAACAAATATTTATTCAGAGCCTACTATGTGTCAGATACTAGGACAGGATGTTGAAAATACTTGATCCCTGCCCTCAAAAACTTCACACTCCAGTAGGAGAGAATATCAAAGATCATGACAGAATAACCTGGTGACTGATGTGACCGTAATGACTAACAATCTTTCTCATTTAGAAATAACTTTGTAGTTTACAAGATTCCTTCCCATCTTTTTGTATCTTTCTGTGTCATTACGTTGAAGGCATGTCTCTTATAAGCTGAATATGGTTGGACGTTGTCTCCAGAATAATCTGAGATTTTCTGTCTTTTAACTCAAGAATTTGTTTACTGATGTTTTGACTTATTTCTACCATCTCTTCCTGTGTGTTCTAATACCATACTTCTTGTATCTGTTTCTCCACATTCATATCTTATAGGGGATCAAACTTGCTTTATCCTCTTTTGTATCCTTCTACTGACTTGAATTTATAAATCGTATTTCTATTCTTTTGGAAAGTTACCATTGGAAATTTTTTAACACGGGCACATGATAAAGCCAAAAGTCACCATTGGCTCTACTCTATCCTCGTCCCCAACAAAGCAAGGGACACTCACCCTTCCTGCCAGCCACATTATGATGCAATGGTTTTAATTCCACTTTATTTTAACTCTTTCTAATTAGTCAGTATTATCGTTACTGATTTTGGGGGGTTGTTTGTTTTTACATCAATGCTTATTAATTTTACTTATATGTTTACCAAATTCTCTGTTTCCACTGATTTCAATTTCTTTCTTACTGAAACACGGGAATACTCTGAAAAGTGATTTTTAGATGAACATTTTCCTGTTTTTAATTCCCAAATTTATAAGCCTTATTTATTTATGAATACAATATTTTTTTTGGCTTGGGCTTTTATAGAAAAAAAATTTATGTTCATCTCAAAATTTCATCATCACTTTCAACAAAGCACTGTTAAAAAAGAGTCTAAAGTGTTATTATTCCAAATACAATTGTTAGAATCATGTGAAGACGCTGAAAAGCCCTCCGAGAATCAACGAAGTGTCCCCTATATGTTGTTGGTTCTAAAGAAAAGCGTCACAGTGTTACTCAAGACTGTTAATAGCCATCTCCACTATTTTCTAATCATGAAATAATGCTGTAAGCATTTATTTATTTAGGGATTTGATGGCTGTTACATGTTAATGTTTTCCTGTGGTTTGGTTTTATTTCAGGAAAGTGGTGGTTTCAGGTTGGCATATAAAATATTAGATTTTCCCATTGATATAATGAGAGATAGGCTTGATAGTATTTTCATTTAGAATGTCTGATTTTCAGGAAGGAATCATTGGAAGTAAGTGGGCAGTGCATGTATATTTTTAAGTAGCTCTTTAAGGGACTCTAAATTATTATCTGCAATGTCTTCATTCTACCTCTTTTTCTGAATAACTTAGCTGCGTACTTATTCTAAGGTGACTGTTTTGTCTTCCATAATTTACAATATTCTGCCATCTTTTGGTATTATTTTTGAGAATTGTGTTCTCAACTGATTATCATTCCTTTGTAGGTAATCTGTCTTTGTCCTCTGGATTTTTAAAATATCTGTGTTGGTTACCTCAGTTTTCATTATGATGTGTCTGGTGTGGATCTGTATTTATATTTTCTGCTCAGGATTTATTCATTCACTCAGTATGTATTTACTGGACACCTACTACATGCCAGATCCAGGCATGAAGGATCAACAAAGAGCAAATCAGACAAAGTCTCCATGTTCAAGCAGCTTACATTCTGGTGGGATGAAATGAGCATTAGACCATAATCCCACAAATAAACTATGTATGATAGTGATAAGTGCTATGGAGAAAAATAAATTAAGGTATGAAGGATAGTGAGTTCTGGGAGAGCACTAAATACGGTAATCAGGAAGTCCTTTTTGATAAGGGGACATATGAGGAGATACTGAAAAAAATGAGGACACCAATTATGTAAATATCTGAGGAAAAGAGCATTATGATGGAGGGTCCAGCATATGCAGGAGCCCTGAGGTCAGAACACGCCTAGTGTGGTCCAAAAACAGCACAGAAGCCAATGTGGCAGTGGATCAGATCAGACAAGTGGAGGAGTGGGTAATGCATTTGGACACTACAGCCCATTCTAAGGACTTTGGAAAGACTCTGGAAAACCATTAGAGTCTTACACAATTGGAGTGGGATGTAATCTAAAAGGCTCACTCTGCTATGCAAAGAACAGGTTTTTTTTAACGTTTATTTTTGAGACGGAGAGAGACAGAGCGCGAGAGGGGGAGGGGCAGAGAGAGGGAAGGAGACACAGAATGTGAAACAGGCTCCAGGCTCTGAGCTGTCAGCACAGAACCCGACGCGGGGCTTGAACCCACGAACCATGAGATCACGACGCGTGCCGAAGTTGGACGCTTAACCAACGGAGCCACCCAAGTGGCCCTATAACAGACATTTTTTTTTTTTTATGTAAGGAAGCAAGATGACCAATTAGCAGACCACGGAAGTGGTGCACGGGAAAGGTGATGGAGATTTGAACCACTGCGGTAATGGTGGACATGTTGAGAACTGGTTGAATTCTGGATATATTTTGAGGGTAGAACAGATGGTATTTGTTGAATTGGATGTGGGGCATGAGATACAGAAAATATACAAGGATCACACCAAATTTCGTGAACCAAGTAATTCAAAGAACAGAATGGTCACTTTCTAAGATGGGAAATTTTCAAGAGGAGCAGTTGGCAGGGAGGGGTAGGGGAAATCAGGAGTTTCCTTTTGTATATACTAAGTTTGAGACGTCTATCAGACCTCCAAGTGGAAATATAGTATAGGAAGTTGGATATAGAAATCTGAAGTTCAGAGAAGAGATACAAACTGGAAATGTAAAGTTGGGAGTTGCCAGCACTTTCTACTTAGAGCAACATGATGGTGATGAGCTTGCCTCAGAGAATAGAGAAGGAGACTATTTAAGGCTTCAATGACTTGGTCATTTAAGGTCGAGACATGGAAAGGAGCCCGTAGAGGATACTGGGGAGGAACAGCCAGAGCAGTATGAGGAGAACCAAGAGAGAGTGGTGCCCTGGGAGCCAAGCGAAGAGAGCGTTTCAAGGGTGAGGGAGCAGTCAGTTCTGTCAAACCCTTCTGACTGCACATAATGAGGACTGAGAATGCACCATTGGAGTTAACAACGTGGAGATCAGGGGTGACCTCTCTGTGGAGGAATGGGGATGACATCCGGATTAGAGGGGCTCCAAGAAAGACTAGGAGAGAGGGTGTAGATGATGAATACAGGCAACTCTTCAAATGAGTGTTGTTGTGAGAAGAACAGGGAGCTGGAGTTGCATCTGGCGGAGGGTGGGGGACATGGGAAATTTGTTTTACTTTACTATGACATGTTATTTCAATGTGTGTGCTTGCTGATGGTAATAACGTAGTAGAGAGGAGGAAATTGCTGAAGGGAGACTCTGTGCTCATATTTTTCTCCATTTCAAGAAAATAATCAGCTTCTCTGTCTTCAAATATTACATCTCTTTGGTTTTCTGACTTTCATTCCAGAACTTATAATTAAATCTATAATAGGTGTTTTGAGTCTGTTATCCATATCACTGAATCTCTCTTCAAATTTCCATTTCCTTATCTCTCTCTAATATATTCTGGGTGTTCCTTCTACCTTCCGGTTAAATGATTCTCCTTTCGACTGCAGTGAATTTCTTCTTTGACCCGTCTACCGAATTCCAAACTTCAATATTTTTCATTTTTATAATTTCTTTTTTTTCTTTTTCAAATCTGCTTATTCTTTTCTTATAGGGTCATTTTCTTGAATTTTTAAAAGTGTTTATTTATTTTTGAGAGATAGAGACAGCGCACGAGTGGGGGAGGAGCAGAGACAGAGGGAGACACAGAATCTGAAGCAGACTCCAGGCTCTGAGCTGTCAGCACGGAGCCCGACGTGGGACTTGAACCCACGAGCCGTGAGATCATGACGCTTAACCAACTGAGCCACCCAGGCGCCCCGGGTCATTTTCTTATCTCACTATTTCCATAATTTATTTCTATTCCTTTAAAACATTTCTATTTTGTGTCTCTTTGGGCTTGTTCTACTTTCTCACATCCTTGGGTGCCAGTGTTCCCATTTGTCATACCTGGGACTCGACATCATGGTGGCCTTGTTCCTTAGGGAGTCTGTAATTTTTTTAGCTTGTCTCCAGCAAAAGCTGTTTTTCAGTTGGAGCTTCATGTACCCTTCCTTATGCAAAGGTCCCTCTGGAGAAACTATTAAATCTTTGCTTCTATAAAACCCTAGTTTTTAGTCTGACCCCAAAATACTGCTTTTACAATCCTTCTTTCAAAGGCCAGTGGCCCTTTGAGTGTCCCAGATTGAGGGCCACAGCCTCAGCCCTTAAGACCACGTCGGGGCACCTGAATGGCTCAGTCGGTTGAGCTTCCTACTTCGGTTCAGGTCATGATCTCGCGGTTTGTGAGTTCGAGCCCTGCGTCGGGTCCTGTGCTGACAGCTCGGAGCCTGAAGCCTGCTTCAGATTCTGTGTCTCCTTCTCTCTCTGCCCCTCCCCTACTTGTGCTCTGTCCCTCTCTATCAAAAATAAATAAATGCTAAAAAAAAAAAAAAAAAAAAAAAAAAAAAAAGACCACATCTTGTCACCATCTAAGTATTCAAACCCCTAGGGCCCAGCTCCTGAGACCTATGCCCACGTCCCCCTGCTCCCCTTTAGGTTCGAGTCCCCTTTTTGAAGCCCAAGACTTTCCCTTTCCTCCCAGTTTAATGATATATTTTAAGATATTTTCTGAACGCTTTTTAACCTAACGTCTTTATGTAATTGCATTTTATGCAATCAGAGAAATGCTTGCCTAGGGTCAATCTACCAAATATGGTAAACTCAGAGGTCCAGTACAAAATACTGGTCCCAGAACACTTTGACTAATCTCCAAACTGAAGTTGGACCCCAAGTTCTTCTCAACCCAGGAAACAACCACCCATTTGTTAGAGCTGGTAGGGGAAATGAAATTTTTTCCTATCTCTGTGTGTACTACAGAAAAAAAAATTTGTTCCCCCCACCCTTCAGGCAATTAAGGAAAGATTCATTAACATATCTCCAAAGATCCATAGAAAGAATTTCTGCTTCCCAGGCTTTACCTGTATCTCTTAAAACCAAAGAGGTCTTTGCAGGGGAGGGGGTAGGCACTTGGGGGCGCAGTCAGTTAATCCTCTGATTCTTGCTCTCACCGATGGTGAGTTCGAGCCTCGCATCTGGCTGTGCGGAGCCTGCTTGGGATTCTGTCTCACCTTCTCTCTGTCCCTCGCTTGCTTGTGTTCTCTCTCTCTCTGTCAAAATAAATAAATAAACTTTAAAAAAATTTTAAATACCAGAGATCTCTTTAAATGAAGATTAAAATAACAGTAACAAATGAAATGCCCTGCCCTAATATGCAGATACTCTGTGGACCAGGCTGTCTGTTTCTCCAGTGTTCTCTTTCTGAGAAAGAAAATCTACCTTTGTCTTGGGAGCATGGAGAAGGACGATATTTATGTTTCATCGAGGGAGAAGTCAGCATTTTTTAAACATTTGGAGCATAAGAAGTCATTGGTGGATTTTATTATTTTTAATTTTGAATAAGTGGCCCTTAATATATTGAAAAAAACATTAGGTTAAGAAATCATAACACACCAATATTTTAATATATGCCTAATAATTCTCATATATTTTTACCAGCCAAAGTAAAAGAGAGATGTAGCAATTATGTCATGAATTCTCTGTTTATGAAGTTGTTGGTGCTTGTAAATCTGAGACAGAAATTCCACTTTGCAACACAGATAATCCCATTCTATTGTTTTAATATATTTCCAATTCTACTTACAATGGGTTTTCCTGAAAGCAGAGATGTCGTTTATGAAGTAAAACATTATGTTGAACTAATACCCAAGACAAAAACATTATTTAATTATTTTCATTTAATTACCTCAAACTACTCTTGCCCGTGGATCGTTCAGGTCCCTCTGGCCACTAGCAGAGGCTCCTAGCTGCCCCCCAGCACTTCCAGCCTCTCTTGGGGCTCTAGCTGAATCACAGTATCTCAAAATCCTCAAAGCAGTGCAAAAACCCAAAGGTGAGTAGCAGAGAACTCATATTCCTTTTTGCCATCTGGAACCCAAGCAAGAAAAAGGTAAAATTACTGTCTAGCTACAGAACGAAATACAAAGCTGCTCTATACCTTTCCCACTACTCCACTCTCTGCAAACACAGATGCACGTGAATTCTATTATATATACATACACATACATATGTACGTATGCATAAATATACTGCACTATTATGTATACATACACATACATATGTTATATATATAACTCTACACTATTATATATACACACATACATATGTGTGTATACATAAATATACTACAGTATTATATATACACACACATATATATGTGTATATGCATAAAGATACACTATTATATATACATACACATACATAGGTGTATTACATATATACTATACTATTATATATACATACACATACATATGTGTGTATATATACACATATACACACTACACTATTATATATACATACATATACATGTGTGTATACATATATACTACACTATTATATATACATACACATACATACGTATACATACATATACATGCACATACATATATATATGCATATATACACACTCCATTATTATATATACATACTCATATATAGGTGTGTATACATAAATATACTGCACTATTATACATACATACACATACATGGGTGTGTATACATGCAGTTTTATGCTGTAGTTTGACCAATATTTAGGCCTTAGGGACACATCCCTAATTTTAAATTATAAATCAGTAATAAAATATGATTCAATCCAAAAAAACTAACACTACCCATGTATTTCAAGAATGCATGAATTCCATGCATGGAAAGAGGTTTGTGGTACAGAAAGACAGTAAAAAGACAGGTCATTTAGGAAGATGATTAAATACACAGGCTTTAGATTTATCCACTCTAATTTCAAATCTGTCTTGACCGCTCACAAGCTATATAACCCACGATAAATATCAACCTCTCCAGGTTTTTCTGGAAAATGGAGAAATAATACCTCTAGAATTGTAACAAATAAGATAGTATATTTAAAGCAATTAGCCCAATGTCTGAAACATAACAAGAATTTTAAAAGTTAGTTATTGTCATCCCTACCAACACTCTCACTCTGACTTTCCCCCAGGAACAAGTACCACATTTTTAAAGCAGTACTGAAAATGTAAAGCAAAACTGTAGCCTCATTAAAAATAGGGTTATTTGGGGAGCCTGGGTGATTCAGTCGGTTGAGCGTCCGACTTTGGGTCAGGTCATGATCTCACAGTTCATGAGTTCGAGCCCCACATCAGGCTCTGAGCTGACAGCTCGGAGCCTGGAGCCTGCTTCGGATTCTGTGTCTCCCTCTCCCTGCCCCTTCCCTGCTCTGTCTCTCTCCGTCTCTCAATAATAAATAAATGTTAAAAAAAAAATTTTTAAATAAAAATAGAAAAATAAAATAAAATAATAGGGTTAGTTCTATGCATTTGAAACAAATACTTCCTTTAATCCTTAGATTCTACGTAGATGTCTTTCGACCTCATATTAAGATGCTTGTTCTCACTCATATGTGGAACTTAACAGAAGACCATGGGGGAAAGGGAGGGGAAAAAATAGTTACGGAGAGGGAGGGAAACAAACCATAAGAGACTCTTAAATACAGGGAACAAACTGAGGGTTCATGGCGGGAGGGTGGGGCAGAGGGGAAAGTGAGTGATGGGCACTGAGGAGGGTACTTGTTGGGATGAGCACGGGGTACTGTATGTAAGCGATGAATCACAGGAATCTACCCCCAAAACCAAGAGCACACTGTATACACTGTATGTTAGCCAACTTGACAATAAATTACATTTAAAAAAATAAAATTAAAATTAAAAAATTAAAAATAAGTTTAAAAAAAAGATGCTTGTTCTTGTTCAGGTATTGGAGGTGGGTAGTAATTCCTGCTCCAAAGAAACAGATAACATTTCATTTGAATATCACTATTCCAGTTACTTGAAAAATAAAATTTGTGATGGGGCATAAATACATCTATATTTCCATTTGGCTCATCTATATAACACATGCAGACTTTTTTGTTTATTTTTGTCCTGTTTGTTTTCCGTAAGTGAGATCCTACTAAAGACAGTATACACAGTTGCTTGCGTTTTGTCTGACCAATACTTCACGGAAAGCCTTTCAATTCAACTGGGATAGTTCCATTTCATGCTCGCTAATGGCTGCACAATATTTTATTACTGGGACACTTTGTCACCAGGTTTTTGTTGTTTTGCTCTGCAATTTTGTTTTTCTTTCTGTTTTGCTACTATGAATAATCCCTCAATATTTTTCCAGATATCCCATTCCTGGGAATCTATCTCACACAAATAAAAACACCCATCCCTACAAGTGACTTCTGGGTCAAAGAGTGGATGAATTTTAAATTGCAGTAGAATCTACTAGGTAGCCTTTCAAAAAAATTTAAATGATTCACATTTCTGTCAACACAGAAATGCAAAAAAGAATCTGAAGGGAATTAGAGAGAGCACCAACCCCATCCACTACAGAGAGAGGGAAAAGGAACTGCAAGTTTAAGAAAAAGAAAATAATTAAGCCTGTTACGGTTAAGTTGAAAATCAACAGAATATATGTGATATTAAAGACTGTAAATATGAAGACTATACAAAAGTGAAAAATAGTGTAGAAAATCATAAACAAGTTCATGCAAATGTGTGCAAAAAATATCCTCTGTATGCTGTCATGTCCCATACTAATGTAAAATGTTATTATTACAGGATGAAAAAAGAAAAACTCAAAATCATATCTCTTCACTATTACAACCATGTAAAACCTATATTTAGGTATAAATAGATAGAAATACAGTTTCTTTGGGGATATATTTTAAATAAAATTTAAGTAAAATTATTTCAGTAGAAAAGTCTTCTTAAAACCATTCACTCCAAGAAAATATATCAAAATGGTAATATTGTGTGTTTTTTCTTTTTTTTTTTTTTTTACTTGCCTATCTTTTCTATATTTTCCTCTCCTGAGATTATTTGAATTTTTTTTTTTCCATGCCAAGTGCCTGTTGCAGTAGAGAGCATCTACAATTTAGGGATTTATTCAAAGTAAGCGGTTTATCTTTACACGTTGCAGTTCGGCACATTCTGATGGGGCTCCCATCACTCAGGGCCCAGCTCCGCTCTGGTAAGAAGAGAACTCATTGAGCGAATCAATGGTGCATGAACGCTGGCCTTCTTCAAACCCACCTGCTTCTCTCCTGGCGCACGGCTGCACATCTTCCCAGTGTGCACGGTGGATGGGTTGGGGTGAACCTATACTAACCTGTTCTCACCAGAAGTAGCAGCAGTAGTGACATTTCCAGAGAGGTCCCCAACAGCCCTTCCACGGGCAAAGCTATGGGCTCCTTTCATTTCTGCATGCTTGATGGAGATGAGCCGATAACCTAGAAGGCCTCACATCGATGATGAGGCAGCCCCAGCATGGAAGAGCCTGCCTCACCACCCTTGCTTAGAGAAGAGCTGCCTGCTGATCAGAAAAACTCATTTCAGGTTTGATGTGAGCAAGTCACTAGGTTCTAATGGTGTTAAGCTACTGAGATGTGTGTGTTGGCAAAACAAAAAAAGGAAAGGGAAGGGAAGGGAAGAAAAGAAGAAAAGAAGAAGAAAAGAAAAAAGAAAAGAAAAGAAATTCAAATAAAGGAAAAGAACAGAGATATGGAATGACAACAGATTCAGTTTGAAAGTACAATAAAAGTCAGCTTTGAATAATTGGTTTTCTACAGCTATTCCACATCAGTGGTGTTTATATAAGAGTAGTTTCCTCCACAGTCTTTAGCAACTCATGAATCACGGTTCTTATCCTCACTCGGAGACAGCTATGGGGACAAGCGAAATGAACATGTGACAGGAGTGAACGAACCTGAACTCTCCTCTAGCTGGCAACTCCCACAGACCCACATTCTCCTGGCTCGCCTTCATCCTCTCTGTGAGAGCTCTGGGGACCGGCGGACTATCTCTCCCAGGTGTGAAGAGACTATCCCACTATCTGTATTTCACCCCAATATTCAGACCTTACCAGAACCCCCATCGTTCTTAGATACATCTCATATTAAATATATGAGAGATCTGAACAGCCTGTGCTGTGGGACTGTGGTGGAGACGTGTGCGCGTGGCCGTCAGGAGGCCTGGGTCTTCTGCATAAACAACCCCGAAGCTTGGACGGAGCCCCTAATTGCCCTCTGTTTTTTCATCTGTAAAACAGACGTCAAGGAGATTGTGGGCCACTTACCTCACAGAGCTGTTGTGAAGGGCGAAGTGAGATCACAGGCTTAAATAAGATGCAAGGTATTGTATTTATTTCTAGAACTGGCAGAAATACAAAACTAACTGACTTCCTAGCATCAAGGAAGTTGCCTGAATATTGTTTCATATGGACTTTTATCCCAAGGACTTTGAAGATCCTTCAAACGGTTTCTTGCTGTGCCTAAATGGGCCTGCCTGTGGTCCACCTCTTTACCCGATGAGGGGTTAAATGTAAACCCGGGACCCCTGCTTTAAACAGGTACAAATTCCTATGCTTATCCTGATTAATCCACCCCTCCGTTGGCCTGGAATACTCAATAGTTACTATATTAATAAGTCTTCTGTGAAGTATTTCCTGTTCTTATTTAATGTCCAGGAAACTTCATACATTTATCAGAGGACATTTTCAGTATCAGAATGGCACATCCCTTCCCCTGGATCATCTGGTTGCTGTTGTATGCCATTTTTCTCACCGCGGTCTTCGCATCTACTTTAACACAACGTCCCCCAATCCTAAAAATGTTCGGCTCACCGACGTCACTGGGAGGCCAGATCTGCAAGGATGCTTGAAGGGGGATACAGGAAGTTCAAATTTGGCTGTGCTATTAAGTGCATTTAGAGGAACACCGGTTCATGGTCACATTCGGTACAGCTGCTTGATGTATTAACTTGCATTCAGGAGTCGAAATTTTCATGTGTAGCTGCTTCCTGTTTCCATTTTCGAAGGAACCAGTCAGGTCTCTCTGCAACTGCACGATCAGCTTGAAGGGGTGAAGCTGGCCAGTGAACTCTGTTACTTGAAGACTGGAACAGAGCACTTCTTCACCCCAAGTTCCTCCAAGGCTCTGACAAGTAGACAGGAAGACACATAAGCTCCGAGCATGGAAGAGTTCTCCTCAGTGCCTTGAAGTTCCTCACAGGATGGTCAGGCATTGAATTTGAAATGGACTCACACAGGCCTATCTTCACGGAAATTATTTCATTGTTGTCATAATCTAGAGCTGCATGCTACTTTCCCCGGGAATTTTGAAAGGGCAGAGTTTGATGCCTAAGTTTGGTCCTACTCCATATAATTAAGAGTGAGAAGAATTAAAAATTCCAAGGCTGCCTGGAGAAAGCTGCCAGATATGATGACATCACCAAGATGGTAAAGCAGGGCATCCGAGGGTCCCCTCAAGGGCATCCTGGGCTACACTGAGGACCAGGTTATTATCTCCTGAGACTCTACCGTGACACCCACTCTTCCACCTTCAATGCTGGGGCTGGCATCGCTCTCAGTGACCACGCTGTCAAGCTTATTTCCCGGTATCACAATGAATTTGGCTACAGCAACCAGGTGGTGGACTTTATGGTCTCTCTTTTTTCTCTCTTCCAGCAAGAGCAAGAGGAAGAGAGAGGCCCTCAGCTGCTGGGGGATCCTTGCTGTAACTCATTGCCCAACACGTGGAGAATCTCTCAACCTCCACAGTTTCCATTGCAGACCGCTGGAAAAGGGTAGGGGCTTGGGGAGCCTGACCTTATTATGTACCATCAATAAAGTATACTATACCCGGCCAAAAAAAAAAAATCTAAGAAAGTTGAAAGACAACAGAGAGAGAGCATGTAAACCAGCATGTGTCAGACTGATTGAGACTACAAATCTTGACCTTGACGTCCTTGATCGAAGGTCACAATTATACACATCAAAGAAGTGGCTGTGTGTGGCTGGGACACAATTGGACCAATGTTCAGCTTTTTTTTTTTTAATGTTTATTTATTTTTGAGACACAGAGAGAGACAGAGCATGAACGGGGGAGGGTCAGAGAGAGGGAGACACAGAATCTGAAACAGGCTCCAGGCTCTGAGCTGTCAGCACAGAGCCCAACGCGGGGCTCGAACTCACGGACTGCGAGATTGTGACCTGAGCCGAAGTTGGCCGCTTAACTGACTGAGCCACCCAGGCGCCCCAATGTTCAGCTATTTTTAAAAGCCAGTGTGCAATAAACGGTTGAGAACACAGAAACTGAAGCCAGACTTTCTGGGTTGAAGTCAGGGCTCAGTCCCTAATTCTCAAAATGACCTTTAGCAGGTTATTTAAATTCTGTGACTCAGTTTCCTCATCTGTAAAATAAGCATCGTAAGCATGGTTATTTCATGGAGGATTAAATGAACAAATGCATATGAAGTGCTTAGAACAGTGACTGGAACTCAAAGATCTATTCTCACCATCCTTGCCTCCTTTACTGGGAACTTGGGAAACATCAGCTCCAGTCTTGAGAATGTTACTCAGCTTTTGAGAGCCTCTATTGTCCCATCCTCAAATTGGGGATGATACTGCACACCTATCTCAAGGGCAGCTGTAGGGATTAAGTGCCAAGCTCATACTAAATGCCCCTCTTAATGGTAGAACTTCTCATAACCAGATATTTAATAGATCTTGTTTCATTTCTTTACTCACTGTGCCACAGACTTTTCAGTATGAAAGCACATGGGAGGCAGATGAGTGTAGGAGTTGAAAGCAGTGCTCTAAATTCATTTGTTTCCTTGCTGTGTGGCCCTAGGCAAGTGACAACCTCTTTCTGACTTCATTTCCTCATCTGTGACATTGGGAAAATAGGGGCCCAGCTCACTGAGGTCTTGTGAGGATTAAGTGAGATCATGTATGTAAGCACTTAGCACAGGGCTTGGCGCATTGTAAGTGTTCGGTAAATGTTAGCCGTTACATTACTATTATTACCAGGGTCATTATTTTTACGGCTGAGCAAGAAACAGAGGGCAATTCATAGCACTACACAGAGATGTGCTTTGAGCAACCTCTGTATGCTGAGGAAAATCCTCATTTTCTTTTTTTTAAGTTTATTTTTGAGAGAGAGTGTTTGTGAGAGGGGGAGGGGCAGAGAGAGAGGGGGACAGAGGATCTGAAGCGGGCTTTGTGCTGACCTCAGAGAACCCGATGAAGGGCTTGAACTCACAAACTGTGATATCATGACCTGTGCCAAAGTCAGACGCCTAACTGACTGAGCCCCCAGGCGCCCCTCCCATTTTCTTTTCACTTCTTACCTTGCCCAATCCCTGACACTGCCCAGTGGGCAGTTGAAATTGTCTGCTTCATGTCCCAAACCTCTGCCTGTGGACAACTTATTCCATAAGACACTTATTCAGTGTGCTGAACGTGTTTGATCTCCCTCCTTTTGTAAAACATCAAGAGGAAAATACTGTGTGATGTGTACGTAATGATATCACAGTTTCCTTCTAAATCTAATGGAGCGGGAAAGATAATACAATGTTTCATGCTGGCTTGTTATGTAGCTATCTGTATAGAGGGTTCCAGGCTATAAAACCAACACCATTTACCCACCGCCTTTGAAGAAAAATAACTGTTAAACATAAAGCGGAAAGAATCTTTGGGATAACTTTATCACTATGATCAGCCTGTTAGTCTAGCCCAGTCTAATCCTTTCCCGGACTATTTACTCAGGCACATTAAGTGCTTCTTGGTTAACCCTCGCCAGTACTGCTCGTCTCCAGTTGGGGTGACATGTTCTTTATGGGCTGTTCTTACATAGAATGTGAAGGATACACGATCACCTTGTGCAAAGGACAAAGAGAACATCATGATGTCTGTTCCAGCAGCATCCCCATGTTTTCATTTCCAGCAAATACCAGAGCCTTCCATCTTTCACCAGCTTGTGTGTGGGGAGGGATGAACAAAATGTTCTGATGTGAGCTTGTTTCAGAATTTCTACCAGGGAAGCAACTTGAGGGATTTAGCAGGAGAAACTGTGGGTGTGTTTTTCTGGTCATGCTTAAGGAACTTGGAAAACAGAGTCAGAAAATGGAGGGGGGGAGGGGAGTTACGGCAGAGATAACTTGGCAGTAAAACAAAAGCAAACCAACAAAAACAACACGACCTGAAAGGGGAATTGAGGAGGCTGGCGGAGAAAGGGGGCATCAAATTGACAACTTGGCCAGAAATCTGGACACTGTAAGAGACAATTTAGTGCTGGGTCATGCCCTGGGCTGAATTTATTGCTTCTTTCCTTGTTAACTCACCTCATGTTTAAAGTCAAAACTGCCGTAGGCTCCAAGGGACTTTATCTTTGTCATTTGTCTGATCTGCCTCAAAATACATACCCTTAAAGGTGTCTCCTCCGCTTTGAGCTTTCTTATCCCAAGTGAGTTCTCAGAATGACATCCCCACCCCCTATCAAAGCGAAGAAAGCAGAGATGCTGTCTTTATGGATGATGAAATACATTTTTGAACGTTGGTGGATTTGAAGGGAGCTTCTGAATGAGGCTAGTGCTCCGAGAAATGAGGCAGGGAGGTGGGGAGAGGCTGGGTGCGCTGCATGGTGGCAGGGGCCCAGGTGAGAGGGACACATGTAAGGCCGCAGAGCAGTAAGAAGCATGCGGACCCCCGGGCCTACAGAGGAGACCAGCCATCACCACCCGCCGTGGCTTGGTGGCAAGAGGATTCTGCTCTCTTCTCGCGCCAAGGAGATCAAACATTCTTACGAAACCACGTTTTGCCAATTCCAGGTGAGTAGGGAAGATTTCCTCCTGAGTCAAAGATGTTACAAATGAGGTGCGTTAAGAACCCAGCACGGACATCAATCACCCTTGGGTGCAGAAAAGGAAGCGGCGCGCCTCCCCCCTGTCGTGTCTAGGAAGCAGGGCGCCTGGGAATGCAGCACAAAGGCGGAGAGGCAAGGTCTCCATCCTCTTCTCCAACGCGGGCAGGCCGCAATTGGCAAGGCGAAATTAAAAACGCACAGTGCGTCGGCTCCCGAGGCTAACGATGTTTACACAGACATACCACGCCGATGGAACGGTCCCAACATTCCGCGCACCGCGCAGGGGAGAGGAGGTGGGGGCGCGGCCGGGCCGCCCCTCCCCCGCCGCCTTCCTGCGCCGCAACCTGGACTTGACCCCCGCGAGCCTGGCGCGGCGCGGCCGGGGCCGCCCCGCCGGAGCCGGGCGCTGAGACGGGGCCGCCGGGGCCGGCGTCGCGGCGCGCGCTCGCGGAGCCCACGCGCCGCAAGGTGACCGGAGCCCGGTCCGTTACGGCGGCGGGGAGCTCTTTCAAACGCTTGGACCTCCTGTTTGATTAGGGGTGGGGGGCGAGGGGGTGCAGGAAAAGGGTTTTGTCTCAAAGTGTTGAGCTGTAAAAGAGGAGGGACAGAGCAGAGAACTGGAGGTGTGCAAGCCCCAGGGGGACGGCGTTCCACCCCGGCAGGATGTTGCTGGACAAGTCGCTCCCGTTCTCTGGGCCTCTGTCCCCGCTGTAAAACCAGGGCATGCGGCTAGGGCTTTTCCAAGGGCCCTTCCAGCCCTAACATTCTGACTTGTCTCGTGTGGATCAGGACTGCTGGCAAAAGGAAAAAAAAAACAAACAAACAAAAAAAAAAACAAAAAGCTCCATAACTAGGAATTAGCGAAAGCTCAGCTCTAGAGAGGCAAAAGCAAACAAACAAAACGTCTCAAATAACCCCAAACGCTAGAACCCAGTGCATTTTAACTCTATTACTCTTCAGAGATTATTTATTTCTTTAGTAACAAAGGTAATTGATTGGAGTTAGTGCTGAAAAAAAAAATGTGCTTGGGTCATTTGTCTTAAGGAGGAAACATAAATCCATAAATCCTCCAGGCTCAAAGAAATAAAACTCTTTCTATTCCCAAATTAGGCAGATCTCCCAAACAAGTCTTCTTTTTTTCTTTCTAAATGTTTGCTCTTAGCCACCTAAAATCGGTGGCTTTCTTTTCCTGAGATTCATATACATCTTTAAATAAAGGGAGAAAAGAGAGCCCCGTTCGGCAACCTGGCCTTGGAAAGCTGTGCCCAGAAAGAAGGATACTGAGATTTTATTTTGAGAGGGCTATGCATATGAAACAAAAGGATTTTTTGTCTCCTGAAACTATATGTAAAATAATTTGTAAACTAGGTGTTACACAAATAAATTACAATAGGATTCTTAGACTATCTCTGGTTGGGAAAAGGAACACAGATCTTCTCGTTACACCACGGAATGTACTATATACAGTGATTCACAGGGTAGGTAATCTTTCCCCACCTCCTCCCAAACGGTCACATTAACAATAAGGATTATATTTCTGACGTTTAAGGTTTTAAAAATGAGGAGGAGGGTGATTGATTGAAACTCCAGTTGTCACCAAAACAAGGTAACAAGATGCTTGGTGTGCATGAAGTATTAGAGGTGCAAATCTCATTCCAATTAACAGCCTCCTGAGTAACTTTCCAAAATGCTGAATGAAGTATTCTTTACCCCCTCCAGCAAGTTTCCTCCACCCCACCTCCCTCCTGTCTTCCCCCAAATGTTCCCTCTCCAATGAGCACCCCACCCCCACCCCCTCACTCCCCCCCCCCTTGCCGCCCACGCGGCCTCCCATGGGCTAGAGACTGAGGCAAACGGAAGACGAAACACCGTCCCCCACCCCCTGCTTCCCAGGGACAGTCTTACAATCTTTGCAGTGGGGTGAGTTTGTTGTGCTGACCTTGTGAGCGAGTGACCCACACAGAAGGACACTGTGTGCGGTCACTGAGTTTTCTGGCCTCATCTGTCTGTGTTCCTATCAATGAGGCCGCCAGGGGGAGGGGAAAGAGGAAGTGGGGAAGGAGGATTATAAGGACATGCAAGACCAGAGACCCGACCGCAGCTGCTTTGGTGACAATGAATAAATGGGTTGTTTCCTTGAAGTTGTTTTAAAATGAAGGTGGGCCTGGAGTCCGCAACACGTGCACAGCCTCCCCCCTCACTTCCTCCCACATGCTCTCAGCAGCCTCCTGTCTCCGGAGAACGCTCTTACTCAAGGCCAGCACCCAATGCTCAGGACCCAGATGCCAGAACCAAATGAGCCAGGTCTGAATCCCACTTGTGCTTACCTTCTCTGGACACAGTTCATCACCTGCAAAGGGGAATGAGAATAGTTCTAGCTCGCGAGAGTGCTCTGGGATTTAAACAAGCTAACGAATGTTTAGAATGATTCTCAGCAGTGCATGCAGCATTCTAAACGTTTCCTTCTGTGACTGTTTTATTTGAGTCTCCTCGCCGGGCAAGGGCTGCCTGCCTTACTCACTGTTGCTCCATGCCATTGTGAGCAAGGGTCACACCTCGTCTTGTCCACAGAGCAGGGGAGGGTTGCTAGGGTCGTGTCAGAAAAGAGGTCATGGAGAAACTAAGAAAGTGTAGAAGACTTCAGAAAAACCCTCACTGGGAAAGCTGCCATGTGTAGAACCCAACTTAATAAACACCAGTGAGTACATCATTCCGTTTAAACTTCACAGGGGCCCCAAGGTGAGTATTTTCACTTCATTTTACAAGGAGGAAATGAAGGCTATATGGAGGGGTTAATAATGTCCCTGGTTGCAAAACTAGGATCAGAACACACCAATAGTAAATAACACTTACTGATCAGCCGTATTGCCTGTCTTCGCTCGTGTAATGCTCTCGGCAACCCTGTGAGATGGATACCATTACTCTCCCCATATACAGCCGAGGAACTGAGGCAGCATGGATGAACTCCTTGCCCAGAGCCCACGAATACAAAGTGGCAAAGCTGTGGCTGAAGTGCGAGCTGGCTGAGTGGCAGCCCACGGCCCAACCACAGCACACAATCCCTCCGTTTGTCTGCCCACTGGTGATGGGAGAGCCCTGGCCACACCAATCCCCACTGCCGATGGCTGCTGTCCCCATCCAGAATGTCCTTGCGAACTACAGACCTTTTAAGAGTCAGCCCCTTGAGAGGGGCGACAGGGCGGTTCAGTCAGTTGAGCATCCAACTTCAGCTCAGGTCATGGTCTCACGGTTGGTGAGTTTGAGCCCCATGTTAGGCTTTGTACTGACAGCGTGGAGCCTGCTTCAGACTCTCTCTCTCTCTCTCTCTCTCTCTCTGCCCCTCCCCTGCTCATGCTCTTTCTCTCTCTTAAAAATAAATAAACATTAAAAAATAAAAAAATGATAATAAAATAAAAAGTCAGCCCCATCAGAAACACAAGGCACATATATCATTGCTCTGTACTTGAATTTTCAAGATGGAATGGATGTTGATTTTTCTTCTGATTTTTGTTGTGGTTTCCAATAATCATAATGTAAGTTCTCTGTATTGAGAAAGGATGACCTTTTTCTGTCACTTGCAAGGAGTTTTCCCCTTGAATATTAAAAAATAGAGCACCCTCAGTACTTTCTATGGGGCCTGAGCTGGCTCCCATGTGGAAAGTGCACAGAGCAACTAGGGGAGGCCCATAAAGAATCTTCCACAAGAGTCAAAAAGAAGCTCCTGGTACCAGGCTGGCCAGGGGACCTGGAAGAGGCACAGCTCTTCCTGTGCAGGCAGAACACGGCAAGGACACTCAGTCCCTCACTATGCCTTCCGCACCTTGACCTTCAGCTCTCTAATGTGCTCAGAAAAACATTGCCAACGGACGCTTCCTGTTGCTCTTTTGCAAAGACAGACATTTGCATGGTTCCCCCCCGCTCCCACCCCCACCCCCGCCTTTTCTCCAAACAGGCTTATATTTAGAAGTTATTTAAAGCATTAAAAGTAAAAGTTGAACTCTTTCACTTTCCCGAAGGTATGCCTCTAGAATTGAAATAAGCAAACATTTTGGAAGGGGAGCCCAAGATCTCGCAGCTGGTGAAGGACAGACAGCAGGCTGTCCAGCCAAGTCTCCTAACCCAGTGCTAAAGCTCCTCCCTCTGCACTTGACCTGGATGACGGCCCTAGCCGCAGGGGCTCCGAGATGCAAGGAAGTGACAGCATTAGGGACTCAGGGCTGCTATAAGTAACTCATTTCCATTCCCATTACTGTAATTCAGTTCTTCAAAGATCAGCCTGCCCTTCTAGTAAAGGAAAAAATGTAAACACACACACACACACACACACCACCACCACCACTCTGATTTTCAGCTCAGAAGCTCTGTGCCCAACAGCTAAAATAGTGTTTTGAAATAGAGAGTGGGGCAGACAGAAGCCCTGGTTATTATAGTTAATTCAATTTAATTAAAGCCATAAAAGCAAACCACAGTTTTGCAGTGGGTACTGACCATTCTGATTGCTTGAAGGACTCAGAGGAGTCCTGCTCTTAACTGATGGGCAGAGACCCAAGTCCCTGCCATTACTCAGCCCCTGTCAAAGGGCCTCTTTACCTTGATCCGTCCAGTTATTCTTTCGTACACTATTTCTCTCCTGTATTCTTTAGTTTTGAAGGTGAGTGCTGTGGTTCTTTTTCATTTTAGTAAGAACTGCACTTTTTTTCCCTTTCCCGAAGAAGCTTGAAAAGCTGAGTAAAATTTTCCACTTCTTTCCCCTTTTCTGTTTTCTCTCCATCTCTCAATATCCTGTCCCTCCCTGCCTCTCCATTCTCTTCCTGTTTCCCTTCTGGTCAGCCACCTTCCGCTGGCCCCAGACCGCCATCCAACCCGAAGCTGGTGAGCACCTGCTCTCGCCAGGCCTCACGCCTGGCGCACAAAGATAGTCCCTGCCCTCAACCCGCCCTCAGTCCGGTGGGGGAGGTTCATTAGAACACAAGTGGTCCTGGAGCAGTGCGGCGGATATATCCCTGGACTACGAGGGCACTGGGACGGGAGGGATGCCTAACCCTGGGTTGAGGACATTACCTAGAGAGGAGACTTTTCAGGCAGATGGGATGTCAGGTAAGAAGGCGCAGAGCGAGTGAATGGCAATTCAAGGAACTGCTAGTTGTTCCCTACCTTTGCTTTGCTGGCTTACAAATCTCAGTGTGGTCAGGCCTCTGCCCACCCCTCCAACTCTTTCCTTCCTTCCTTCCTTCCTTCCTTCCTTCCTTCCTTCCTTCCTCTTTCTTTCTTGCTTTCTTCCCATTTTTGGTTCAGTTTCTATCTCTCAATCACACAGAATTTTTTTCTTGCTTGCTTCAGCCTTTACTCACGCTGTTGGGAACATTCTTCTCCCCTCCCCAACCCTCTGTTGGCTTACTCGTATCCTGGCAACTTACCCTGTGGGTCCCCAATTAAACGTCCCTTCCTCCAGGAAGCATCCTGACCTCCCAAGTCCGTGTGGCACCCCGTTTACTCCTTCCCATCCCTAACATTTATCACACAGCATTGTTGACACCTGTTTATTTGTTTGTACTCCACCGTGGACCACAAGCCCTGTGGAGGCAGGAATACCATCTGTACTGTTTATCTTTGTCTCTCCAGGCCAGAAATGATGTAAGGCACACAGTAGGTGCTTTACAGAGGTTTGCCTGGTGCACTAAATACAGCTGGAAAAGAGGATATGGGGACATAGTGGCATGAAGTGAAAGCAAAGAGGTAAGCAGTAAAGGTCCTCACACACTGCCCTAGAGAGGAGAGCACTGAGGTAAGATGGGGAGACAGCGCGTGAGGAGAGAGCATGTCAGGGAGAACCCTCCTGGAGCAGAGTCGTTGAATGCCAGCATAAATGTCCTCAAGCCACTCACTGGACTCACAGCCAGAGTTAGCTCACCCCAATTTGAATGAATTTCTTCAAAGAAAAAGAGGGAGGTCCCTAGGCAGCCAGAGCCATCTTGAATTCTCTTGTAACAACAAGACAGCAGAGTCTGATGGAGGCGGCTACTATCTGTCTCAGCACTTCCTTCACCAGCATATAACTTGAGGAGCGTTCACATTTGAAATAAACGAGAAGCTTCTGGAGACAAGAAGAGACACACGCATAACAAAGAGGCTAAGGCTGTCTCAAGGTTGGGACTGGGCGGATGTCACCAGTCATCTCCCTCGATGACTGCTTCCAGGTGCTTTCACTCCCCACAGCCGGCACTGCCACCTGGGTCAGGAGCTGCCCTCACATGCTGGAGCGCACCTCACCTGCGTGCAGGGAGTGCCTGGGAATTCCGAACGCTGTAGGGCAGCCCTTAGCCAGTTGTAGGAGAGCAAACACTCCATCCTCTGACCCCCGCGAGCAGCACACCCAGGGAGTGTGTCCTGCCCTGTCCTCAGAGACCCACTGGAGGACTTGGCTTCATATCCCCTCTTTGCTCAGCCTCCTTCCCTTGGCTACCCCATGCCACTCCCCTGGACTTCCTGGGGGCATTCATTCAAAACTCACCTGCACGAGAGTCCTCGTCTCCAGGCTCCATCTAGGGAACCCAGCCCACACCAACAGTGGTCCCAAACCTCAAGGCCAAAACAATCATTCTGCTGGAAGAGGCAATGCCCTGTGTTCTTTAGCCCTACTGTTCACACACACAGTATTGCCATCAAAACTGTGGTCACTGGAGGCAAGGGCACACGTTTAGAACGATCTCTCACCTGAATGGGGTATTTTCAACGAAAAGGAGATATTTTATTTTTCACCTCCAAAACGGAGCCCACCTCCAATCCTGTGAATTCAAAGCCTAAGGTTTTCGAGCTTTGGTCAGGTATCATCTGATGGATTCACGTTTGACCTGGGACGATCACCTCCTACCCAAACTGAATGTGTCAGGGAAGGGATAGTGGGTGATACATTCCAACTCTCCAGAGAACATGGCAGTCTTTCAAAATTTGCCTGGAAACAGAGAATTGTGTCCGAGGTGTGTCTATGCATACTCAAGGAACTATAAAGTTGGAAATGGTCAGTAAGTCTAATTTTCTATCTCAGGTTTTTATCAAAGGGAAAAATTTCAAAGTTTGTAGTTGAAGAGGGGAAATCTTAAACTCTGTAGGTCAGCTTTTGGAAGCTTATAATGCAGGGAATGCATGAAATTGCTCACATATTCGTCTTCCTGAACTTTACCTTAGCTTTAAGTTTCAATATTTTACATCGAGATGCTGCCGCATTAAAAGTAATGGAACAGAACATGGATGCCTGGGTGGCTCAGTCGGTTAAGTGTCCGACTCTTGGTTTCGGCTCAGGTCGCGATCTCATGGTTCGTGGGTTCGTGTGCTGACAGTGCAGAGCCTGCTCGGGATTCTCCCAATCTCTCTCTCTCTCTTGCCCCTCCCTCCCTCAAAATAAATAAACTAAAAACATTTTTTTTTTAAAGAAAAGTAATGGAACAGGTTAATGAAAAAGTAAAAAAAAGCATTTTTAATAAACAAGAAGGAAGAACACCTTTTGCATTGTTGTCCCTTAAATGAGAAACAGAGATTTCTGTGTATTTATTTAAACCCATAGCTTTGGGTTCAACAGGTGAACATTAAAATCATTTTTGACTAGTCGTAATTTTTTTCTCAGCCTGGTGTCAATCAAGTTCAAGAAAGATTAGATACAGCATCTAAAGATCATCAGGCTTGGGGCGCCTGGGTGGCTAGTTGGTTAAGTGTCTGACTTCGGCTCAGGTCATGATCTCGTGGTTTGTGAGTTCGAGCCCCGCATCAGGCTCTGTGCTGACAGTTTGCTCAGACCCTGGAGCCTGGTCCGGATTCTGTCTCCCTTTCTCTCTGCCCCTCCCCCGCTCACACTCTGTTTCTGTCTCTCTCAAAAATAAATAAACATTAAAAAAATTAAAAAAAAAAAAAAAAGATCATCAGGCTTTCTGGATGGCAAATCCAAGGCCTGCCCTGCGCCCAGCGCCCCCCTCGGCCATCCAGCAGCCTGGGTGTGGGGTTAGGGAGGCTCAGCACCCACCTGGCCCAGGTCAGTATCTGGGGTTCTGCTTCCTTTCAGCCTCCGAAGCCCTTCCTTGAAGCTGAAGCCCAGACAATGGTGTCCCGTCTAACCCCCGTGAGTCAGTTCTTCCGGCTAATGGGCAGCTCTGTGATTTATTGGGCGCCAGCTTCATGCCAGGCAGCGGGTGGGGTATTCCTCAGCACAAGTGCCCCACACTAGTATCATTAACCCCTTGGTGCCTGTAACTGAGAAGTCGGCTGAGCACCTTTTCCCATTCCTGGGTAGTGCGGCCTCTTTGCTCCACATCAGCCCCGACACAAGTGTCAGCCCTTCCTCTGGTTATCCCAAAAGATCTCTTCACACCAAATCATTCGTGAGCTTGGTAACTTTGCTGGAGACTTGAGTGTCAAGAAGAGGAGGGGGCGCAATGCACATCGTGCAGCAGTCTCCCGCCCTCCCCTGGCTCTCCCTAGCTGGAGCCTGTGTCCTGGGGCATCAGTCTCATTCCCCAAACAGGACATCATGGCACTTCTATAAAGCATAACGCTCTCCTCAGGAGTAATTCTGGTGAACACAATCGAATATACTTGCCCTTGCACTGTAACCCATGGCTGGGTGGCCCACAGAGTCGAGAGGCTGATTTGCTCAAGTTCACTCAGCTAATCATTGTAACGGGAATTTGAGCCCAGGTCAGTCTGAAAGCCCCCTCTCTCTATTATGTCATGTTGCGTCTCCATCACTGAATCACCTGCTGGCATCTCATTTCCTCCAAAGACAGGCCCTGTTCTGTGCCCTCCTTTTCCTCACAGACTTAGAGTCTTGACCCCGATTCCATCTGAGCAGCTGGAGCCAGTTCCTGACTGTGGTCCCTGACCCCTACCACGTACCACCCATACCTCCCGGGGCCTGCCCTGCCTCTGCTCTGCCCGCCTCCCTGCACTGAACCTCTCGTTCTATTTAATGGGGACCAGTTGCTCGACCATCTGCCAGTCTACTCTCCCCACATTCTCTGTCTTATTGAGCTTTCTCTCATCACCTGTCACCCTTGATCTGCCCACTGGGCCACCTCCTGTCCTGCTCAGTGCCCACAGGCAGCTCCCACAGAGCCTTACTGATGGTATTTGCTGTTTTCAGAAGACAATGAATCTCTCATCTCTTCCTTTCCGGTCCCTATCACCGGCAAAGAATGTCTGCCTAAGAAGAATGATTCAGTTTTCCACTGTCCCTAATTGCCAGGGCGCTCTAGGGAGGACCTTGAAGTCAGTGGTGTTTAATGGAGTGACTAAGACATCTCTACCTCCCTTCTCCCCTCTTTTGCTCCATGTTGGCTGAGAAGGCAGCTGCCCTGGAAAAGATTTTTGGCTGTTCCATTTTCTCCCTGCCGGCTCAGACTTTCCCATGCAAAGCTAAAAATAGCAACTCGTTGCTGTTCTCAAACTGAAAGAAGCAGATTCCCACCATCTGGGCAAGGAAATGGCGGTCCTGCCATTGTGTGGGCAAGTGTGGGGGCCCCAGCCTCGGGCATCATGAAGGAGCAGGAAGAAACCCGCGGGAGGGGCTGGTATGCATTTAACATCCAAAGGGATGGACAGCTACTGTCATAGGTATCAACTCGCAATATTACAGTGCAAGTCAGAATTCTCAGACAATCTGGCAACCACTTGGGGCTTTCCAGAAGGCCTCATGTGGCCCACCGACGCACACGTCCCTGGACGGCCAGCTGAGGGGTAAGTTCACCACATAGGCAATGTGGCCCCCGAGCTCTGGAGGCTGCAGATCAAATGGAAAGTCACCCCGGGGGCTCTTGGCCTGCTGAAGAACTGTGATATATGCAACTCCAAGGCAGGGGCCGAATTATGCAACCGCCCCCATTTCATCACTCACTTCTCCCTCCTCCTCCACAAAGCCTTCCCAGGCGGGCCCACCAGCCATGTCTCTTCCTCCGCTGAGTTTCTGGCTGTACCAAGCACTGGGCACATAAAGAGATGAGGTCTTTGTGGCATTTCCAGCATCTTATATGGAAAGTTCACCTGCTGCGTTATTCTGTAAAGAAGTGTGCAACGTGCGTGTGGGTGTGTCCTGACAAGTGAGCTCTGGTGGGGAGCAGAATTATGGCTTAAGATAGTTCCACGAGAGAAGCAGCTCACAGCTACTGAGCTCTTCCCAAACACCAGCACTTTCCATGCTTCAGCTCACCTGATCCTCCCAAAGACCCTCTAAAGTGCTGTGAAGAACGTCTTGAGACTTCTGACCTTTGTGTATTAGCTGCCCAGTGTCTGACCCCCCTTCTTGGGTGTGGGGAAATTCTCCCTCTATGGGCTTGCAGGCTCCCTTTCTCTCATCCGTGACCAGAGGCCACAAAGCCAGACACTTGCTTTCTCCTTCCACCTGGCAACCAGGAAGTGGGCATGTGACCCGGTCCGGCCATCAGATTTTAATCAGGAACAAGTGGCAGAAAGAAGGAGCCAGGGAGAATTTGTTCTAGCAACATCTGGATGCCAGAGGCAACAGGTCAGGTGGCTCCTCCCTTGTTTCCAGCACATTTTCTGAGCCTGGTTGGACCCACCCTTCTCAGTGATTCTTTGAGCTATTCAAATCCCATCACAAAACTTTTCTTGTACCTAAATAAGTCAGAATAAATTCTCATTACTTGCAGCCAAGAACCCTGGCTGTGGAACAAAATTCTTCTATCACAGGGTAGGATTTGAAGCTGAGACAGGTGAAGTGGTAGGATAGGATAAAACAATTATATTGCTGAAGATAGTATACATCAGTACAATCTTTGTAGAAGGCAAGCCTGGGATATGCATCAAGCCCTTTAAAATATTCAAGCCCTTTGAGTTACTATTTCCATTTCTGTGTCTCTATTCCCAGGCAGTTTTTCTTACCCTTTCTCTTTCTTACCGGCCCTTTATTGAAAAGCCTTTTTAAGCAATTTTTTCCTTTTGTCTCCTACAATTTTATAACAAAGATACACTATATATTTATGTGCTACATTTATATCTGTGTTTTATACATAAAAAGATTAAGATTTATTTCACCCCCCCCCCAAGGGACAATTGTTGCTCTCATTGAGAAATCATATATTAAAGCAAGAGATTCATGTACAAAGATGTTGGACATTAATTAGTTAATAGTTGAAAGTGCACAGCAAAAAGGAATAATATACTTGCCAATTTGAGTAATAGCCAGTTTAAGTGATTTTAACAAATAAAAACTCACCATTTGGAATTTTAAAAATAATAAACAACTCTTAAGTCAAATTTGAGATCTAAATTGAGAACATTAGAAAATTCAGAAAGTACTATTAATAAAAACACACCATTGCCCAAACAGACTTTTCCCAGAGGCGAAGTCATTGCCTACAACACTTATAATTGCTAATCTGGAAAAAAATAAAAACAAACTATTTGTGTTTAACTAAGGAAGTTATAAAAAGGGCAGTAATAAAGTTTATAAAGTTTGTCATACCCTTTAAAATGCTTACCCATTAACAGGAACTTTTAAAAATCAGGACAAAATTATATTTATTATATGATTAAAACTTTATAAAACAAAAGTATCCATGGATTCAAGTATGAACAAGACACAATATTATTACAGTAGTGGGGGCCTTGAATGGTTGAATTCTGAACAATGGTTTTCCTTGTCCTTTTCCATATTTTCTAACGTTTTATAATGAGCTTGTGTTGCTTTTCACTAGGAAAAGACTATGTTTTCGAGGTGAGCTAATTTTCCCAACTGGATTCTGGCTGGGTTGGGGAGTCTATAGGCCGCCGAGGAACGGCTGTCAGCTCCATGTTCTCTGCCACTGCCTGACTCCCTCCCTTGCTTAAGATGTGTGTCCCCACTTCCACATGCCAAATGCACCACAGTACCAGTGATTAGAGATGTGGAAGCCGAAAGAAGGAGAATTATCTGCTGGCAGTTCAGGGCCTTCATTACATCCCTCACAGGTGCTCAGGAACCCTGAGCAACCCCTTAAGCCTTCGGATCAGTTGTTACTCGGCTGATATCTAAGTCCGTCCTGGACAGAGGCGTTGGGTCCATCACCGTTGGCAAAGTAATGGCTATGAATGCTCTTCTCTCCCCGGTGCTGGGGTGACTTCCTACCACATGTGCAGTGTTGCAGGCGCTTTCTGCAAGCAGGCTGCACCAAGGCCAGGCAATCACCTCTAATGACAAGCATCACATCCGCTGCAGGGAGTCCTGTCAGCTCTGAAAGTCCAATGCTTGGAAATACCACCTAGCACCTCTGGGGCATGAAGTCATTGCAGATCAAGAGTCAGATGCTCCTGGCACCCCACTCAGGGCCCAGAGAGCCCTGGGCTTTTGCTTGGACATGTGGCCTGAGAAAAAGTGGAGCCCAGGCTGTCTCTGCATGGAGCGCACTGCCTGGCTCCAGAAGGAAACAACTGCTATGGACTGGATTGTGTCCCTCACAATGCATATGTTGAAGCCCTAACCCCACCACAGTGTGACAGTTTTTGAAGATGGGCCTTTAGGAGGTAATTAAAGCAAAATGAGGTCATTAGGGTGGGTCCCTAAACCAATAAGATTGGTGACCTTATAAGAAGAGGCAGATCTAGGGGCGCTGGGGTGGCTTAGTCAGTTAAGCCGAAGTCATCTGACTTCGGCTCAGGTCATGATCTTGGGGTTCATGAGTTCGAGCCCTGCAACTGTCTCTGTGCTGACAGCCTGAAGCCTGCTTCATATTCTGTGTTTCCCTCCCTCTCTGCCCCTCTCCTGCTCACACTCTGTCTCTCTCTCAAAAAAATAAATAAATAAATAAATAAACATTAAAAAAATTTAAAAATTAAAAAAAGAAGAGGCAGGTCTTTATCTCCCCCTCTCCCACCCCCCACCTTATATCCCGGGCCACGTGAGGACATCACAAGAAGGCAGCTGTCCATAAGCCAGGAAGGGTTCTCACCAGAAATCAAACCCTGCTCGAACTTGATCTTGAAATTCCCAGCCTCCAGAACTGAGAGAGAATACATTTCTGTCGTTTGAGGCACCCAGTCTATGGTAGTTTGTTATAGCAGCCTGAGTGATCCAAGACAATATCCTTCTTAATTGGGGGGCATGCAGATACTCCACCCACCTACTCAACAGGCCCCAGAAAGAAGTCTTCCCCCACTCATCCCTCCCTCCATGGTAAGCCCTCACCTTGGGTCCTCCTCCATCCCCACCTGGAAGCCCCTGCAAGTTCCTCCAGGCTCGCTCCACCCCTGGCCAGGAACCTAGTCCTGTCTTGTCACAGCATCCTCAGTCTCGATACAGGCCTGGTGCTTGTTAGGAGGTCAGCAAGAGCGGGAGGGATGCATAAGTAACCGGGCGCTCCTGCCAGGGCGTCCCTCCAGCCAGGTGTGAAGAAGCAGAGGACGCTCTTCGCCAGCAATCAGCAATCACCCTTCTGGTGTCTGTTCTTCTCTGTTTTCCCTGTTCCACTGGTCCCACAGCCACAGGTGGCAGTGCCGTAGCCTTCTGGTTCAGCACAGTCTTAATGAACGCCGGCCATGGACCCTTGACTCTGCTAACCCCTCAGCTACAACATTGAACAAGACCATGGTGAGCACCCCGAGCAATAAACAAACAAGTGCTTGAAGTGATGATAGCAGATAAAATTACAAAGAATTTAAAAACAGGGGGGCGTAACATCTTTACAGCATGTGAGGAAATCCCATGGCGCTGAACCATGCATGTCCCGCGCAGAGCTCTGCATTACCTGATGAGCTGGGCTCACGTTTGAGCATTAAACCTCCCTCCGGATGCACTGTGTCACCCCTCCTGTCTCTCACTCTGCCTCTGTTCTGTCCCAAAGCCTGTGGGACAAGGGCTACCTCCCCCCAACTGCCTTGTTTGCTTCTCAGCAGCCCCACCCCCACCCCCACCCCCGCCGCTCACCGTCAGGCTAGACTGGGCCCTTCTTCCATCACCTCCACAGCCATTAGAGTAGCTGATTTTATGTGCTTCAGAAAGGTCTATTGCAGTTCTAACGGTGAAAATATTTTCTTCTTCAAGGAAATTGGAAGGCTTCTATGGAGACTGTTAGAATATAATAGCAAGTTGCACTATAGGTTTAAATGCTGTGAAAAGTCTATGCAAGGTCTGAGAAGAGAGAAGTCAATTGCACAGAAAGGCAGGGTTTGGGGGGGGAAGGCAGGGCAGGCCTTTCTGAAGATGTAGTATTTGAGCTACATCTTAAACAATGAGTGGGGGTTGGCCAAGCTGGCGAGGAGGAGGTAGAAGAGGGCTTTCCAGGCATTAGGAAGATCAGAAGCAAAGGCATGGGTCCATGAAATTTCCAGGGCTCTACACTAATATCTGTTGCTGCCGAACAAGTTACCCACAAACTTAATGGCTTAAAAAAACGCACATGATCTCACAGTGTCTGTAGGGCAACAATCTGGGCACGGCTTAGTTGGGTCCTTGCCCTCAGGGCCCCTCACAAGGTGGCAATCAAGGTGCTGGCCCGGGCTGGGGGCTTATCTGACGGCGTGTAAGAGGGATCCATTGCCAAGCTCACGTGGTTGTTAGCAGACTTCTGTTCTTCGAGGGTTGTTGGCCTGAGGGTCTTGGTCTAGCTGGCTGGAGGCTGCCTTTGGTTCCTTGCCAAGTGGTCTTCTCCAACATGGCCACTGGTCTCATTGAAGCGTGCAAGCCAGGAAGGCAGCAGAGACTGCTAGGAGGACAGAAGTGACACCCCATCACCTTTGTCATACTCTGATACAAGCAAGTCGCTAGATCAGCCCACACTCAAGGGGAGGGGATTCTATACATAGGTGACTACCAGAAGGTGGAGATCCTTGGGGACCCCTGAGAGTCTGCCCCCCACAGCCCACTTGGGGAACTGCAGGCAGTCTCACTCTAGGGCAGTGGTGCAGCAACACCAGAGGTGGAGGTTGATGGGTACAGACCCCAAGGGGCTTCAGAAACCATGCTGAGAGCTAGGGCATTGTCATGGAAAAGGTGGGATTCCTTCTCTTGTTATAATGCATCTTTTGGATTCTCAGAATCACTTCAGCTTCTTTAGTTCCCCCAAATCCCCATGTACACTGTCAGGTTCCATCCCCTTCCCATGTGCCCACCCTCTGATGGTAGTGGCACATCCGTCATTTAGACATACCTAAGTAAGACTCAAACAGATGCAGATGACATCTGTTAAATCCCCAGTCCCCAAACAGGTGACAATCCCATATCCATCACCGAGACTTTGGCAAAAGTTGTTCCTGGCGGTCTGAAAAACTAGAATGGATGAGGGGAAGAGAGGGAGTAGGTCAGGCAAGGACTGGAACGCCTCCTGGGGGCTCAGCCCGTCCCTCCAGTGTCTGAGCTGTTCCGAGTCATGGTGCTGCCTCTAGGCCTCCATCGATCCAAATCTATCATCGGCTCCACCGTTCAGAGAGAGGCCCCAGAAAAGCCCAAACTTCCCAAACCATAACCAACTTTCCCTGAGGAAATGGCCTAACGTCATCATCCCTCATCGCTGGAAATGTCACTTGATTATGGTTGTCACAATTAGGTTTTCACCTAAGTTGAAAAATGTCCACAGTTCTGGCTTTTAAAGGTTTTTACTGGCTTCTTTACCTTGATCACTTTTCCCGCACGTGTAAGAGTGTGTTCTTGCCAAACTCATTTCTCTGTGCTTAATAAAGCATTTTATGGGCTACTTTTTTGGCAGGAAGTCGCCGTCCGCCATCCTTTGATCTGTGGGCTCTGCGTGGACAGAACTAATACTGAGTGAGCATTACCCTTCCAAACGCCACTAGCCACGTCCAAAATATAACCTCCCAGGTTCCATCTGGAAGCCCTGAGGGACTCTTCCTGTGATCCTTAGATCCCTCTGGCTTTGGTCCTTGCCCCACCCATTATTAATCTCCCAGGGAAAGGAATAAAAGCTGTGATAATTCATGGATTTTGATGATTTCCACTCAAGTACTTCTCGTGACCACACTCACTGGTTACTGCGCATCCATTTGGAAGATGGCCACCTTTTAAAAAGGGATCATGACAACATTCCAAATGCAACAGCTTTGATCTCTCAGCCAGAAGACATCTGCTCGCCTGTTATGACATTTTTACCTTCTAGGTTCAGGCCAGAATTGTCCCCCATTTCCCCAAGCATGTCTCCCTGCTGGAGTATCATTCCTTCTCTATTTCCTTGGCTTCGTGTTATCACCTTCTCCTTCCAAAACTTTTGCCTCATCCCTCCGTGAAATATTTTACCTAGGACAAAGAGAAATTCTGCAGCTGACAGGCGACTATATTGTCTTTGAAGTGTGCTGGCTCTAGGCTAGCCCCTGGCCAGAGAAACAACTTACTGGAATTACTTAGAAGTCTCCTCTCCACTTTTGTTTCCTTCTCTGTGTTTATTCACGAGGGAGAGTGTCAGTGATCTGGAGGAAAGGCACCAGAAGCCTGTTTTCTCCGTGAATCAGTGGAGGATGCATTTTCTGCTTCCTCCCCTCCCACAAAAAGCCAGGATATTGAACGAAGTCTCTCTTTCCTTAATGACCTCCATCTCCCATTGCCTCTCCTTCCTAATCCCCAGCATCATCCTTGTGTGGGAGAAGCGCTGACATTTAAATCGGGTGTTCTCCACCTACCAAGAGAAGCCTGACTAGAATCTCCCCACAAAGAAACATTTCCCTTTGGGTTTCACCTGCATGCCTGCTCCCTTTGCAAAATATGGACAGGCATGGGCCTCAGTGGGTTACAAGGAGATTTGTTTAACTGCTTCCAAATTATTATTTGCATGCAGAAGACCTTGGAACAAAAGCCCCTGTGTGTGTAAAAATGCCACAGGATTAAGGTTTTATTTGGATCCCTTCTGAAAAGAAGTGTGATCATACAAATAGCAAGGCCACCTGAGAGCTAATGAGCTATCAAATGACCTAAGAGACTTGGCAAAAGAAACCTAATCTGGCACACGGCCTCCATTCCCACAGTACCCTGCTCAGTTTTGTTACACGACTGGCCCTCATTTCTCTGCGTGTCGTGCCTTTGTCTCCAGGAAAGGGGTCTGCAGCCAGGTCTTCTGGCAGAGCCAAGAAAGATAAGCCAGGGAGTGGGACCATGCAGGAAAGGAGTCAGTGGGTGCACAGTGCCTGGCACTTACAAGGACCCAGAAAATGTTACTCAGTAAGCCATTCAGGCTACTAAGGCATGACCCGCCAGTTACCGAGATGAATAAAACTGGAGTCAAGATCGAAGAAATGGCCAGACCACACAGGAGTTATGGACACACATGCACATCTGACAAAAGTATTTATTTATAAGGAAATAACAAAGACAAAATTCAAGAGGGTTGTTCTATACAAGGAGAGAGGGATGGGGATGGAGCGGATAATATAGGTTTTTGTGGGTTATTGTCAATATTCTACTTCTGGGGTTCATTGGTACCTTCATGGTCGTTCGCTAGAGAGGGAATAAATAGCAAAGCCATGCATGAACTGAAGGTGGTAATGTGTCATGAGCCCAGAATGGTCATTAATCTGATCCTGTGCACTGAAAAGATATAAAGTAATTCCCCAGGAGCTAAAACTTTTCTTTTTCTGGAATAATTGTCTCTATCACTTTACTTAAAGAAAACCTAAGTTAACACCTGCTTAACTGAGAAATTTTCTCCAAAGCTTTTGGTGGATTTGTTCCCCAGCAGTAAGGGAGGCATGGCTGCTGTGTTTTGTCCCTTCCACACGACACACTGAGCAGCACGTGGTTCATGGTGTCTGGACCACAGGGTCAAGTTCAGGAGAGACTGGACCGGAAGATGCTGGGCGGGGTGCCCGTGACAGCTAGCCCAAACATGACCCAGATGCCTTGGCGACCCTGGCACTTACTGGCAGATGTCAGAGCAGTGTTGGGAGTCAGACCCAAGTTCAAGTCCCAGGTCTGCTGCCACCAATGAGCTGACTTGAGGCAAATCCTTTAGCCTGACTGAGCCTCAGTTTCTCAAACGTCAACTGAGGAGTTTTAGCTCCCTAGGGCTGCTATAACAAAGGACTACAAATGAGGTGCCTTGAAACAACAGAAACCTATCCCCTCCCAGTTCTGGCAGGACCATGTTCCCTCTGAAGGCTCTAAGGAAGGACTGCCCTTGCCTTGTCTAGCCCCTGGTGGCCTCTAACATTCCCTGGCATTCTTTGGCTGTGGCAATACCTCTGTCATCTCCGTCTTCATTGTCACCTGGCATCTTCCCTGTGTTTCTCTATATATTTTCATGGCCTTTTCAAAAAACAGTTATCTTTCAAAGAGCACAATCGGGGCAGGGGCAGACAGAGGGGGCAGAGGATCCCAAGTGGGCTCTACACTGATAGGCTCACAGGCTGACAGCAGCGTGCATGATGTGGGGCTTGAACTCACCAACCATGAGATCATGACCTGAGCCCAAATCAGAAGCTTAACCAACTGAGCCACCCAGGTGCCCTCTCATGGCCTTCTTATAAGAAAACCAGTCATTGGATTTAGGGGCCACCCTGATCCAGTAGAACCTCAACCTAACTAATTACATCTGCAAAGACCCTTTTTTCCAAATAAGGTGACACTTTGAGGTTTTGGATAGACGTGAATTTCAGAGGCATACTATTCAACCCAATACGTGGAGATGAGGAGGATATATATATAACAAAAGGATTACTAGAAGAATTAAATTAAATAATGTATATAAAGCAGTGTTCATCATCATCCACCATCTCAGAGAAAAGATTCTATTTCTGAAAACACTCCACCCTGCTAGTTAAGGTAACCGGAAGTGAAATTGTCAAACAGGCCTAGGTTCAAACCTTGGCTGGCCAACCTCTGGCAAATTACCTAACGTCTCTGAGCCTCAGCTACTTTATTCACACTACTGGATTAGGGGATGCACACACACACACATTTATGTACACATACGTGTCCAACACTTAACACTGGCATTTACTATATGCCAGGCACTGTGCTAAGAGATTTACAAATACTATCTTCGTCAGTCATCAGAACAACCTTGTGAGTTAGGTATTTCTATTATCTCTGTTTGACAATCAAGGAAATTAAATCAGCAGGTACTTAAGACAGTTGCCAAAGGTCACATAGGAAATAAGTGGTGGAGCCAGAATTCAAACCCTGGCTGTCTGGCTCCAGAATTCCTCCAGTATTAAAATAGAAGTTTTAAATAAAATGGCCAGTCAGTTCTTAGGATACATGAAGCAGTCAGTAAACGGTGGCATAGTAACTATGCTCCTTCTCCCAAACCTTTCCCCTTTGCTGACCTCAGGATGTCCTCTCCTCCTTCTCTCAGTTCAGATACCCTGTTGACATTAAACCAGAGCCAAGTTTCCATGTTTAAATGTTCAGACTGCTCAAGTTCCATTCAGCCTCCTGGGGTATCTTGTCCCCTTTTTTATCTTGTTCTTCCTCTCTCCAGCGTCCTGTGGCCATGGTGGCTGGAAGGGTCACGGAACGGGAGGATGCTGTGGCTCTCTCTGGCGACTGGTAAACTGTGGCTCTTCTTTGCTGGGGTGGGGACAGCGTTAAGCAACAGACTGTAAGACATAGCTCGGGGACCTCTTCCTAAGGGATATCCACTCATTAGCCCAAGAACTTGTGTGCCGTCCTTGGCGTAAAGTTCCTGGGCAGATCCGTTGTGGAAAGTCACTATTAGGGGAGAACATGGAAAATTCTCCCATGGAGATTGTGAATCCATGATGGTGTCAGAGGCAGGTGGAGTGAGCTAACTCCTGAGCCTCCACCCTTGGGTGAAGTGGGTTCCCAGCCAGGTGCCCCTCCTATCACCCTGCCCTGCCTACTCGGAGGCATTCACACACGGCTAGTCCAGTTTTCTGGGACTTGACATCAACTGCCACCTGCTGCTAACAGGTGCAACAGGAGGCGTAGAACCCTACCCCAGCCGGGTTCTTGTCCTGCCTTTCTGCCTATTGCCAGAATCCACCCCCACCCCCCATGGACATTGCACCTGTCACAGAAAATCCACCATTAAGAAAGTGTGTACCTCCATACCTAGGACAAGAGAACTAGGTAGATCCAGTTATAGATTGAGCAATTTCTGGGCCAATGTGTTCACCTTCCCCAAACCAACCATACGAGGACAGGCTTTCTCCGAGAGCTAAAGTGAGGGACGACAGTTGGCAAACTGTGAAGCAAGCCGCTTCCCCTTTTGGGGTCCCTCCCACCTCCATCCTGGGGACCTCGTGCCCTTGTGCCATGTGGAGGCGTCTACCCGCTGAAGCAGCCCTCCCTTCCCTCCTCTCTTCCTCCCGAGGCATACCTTTCGTGACTCGCCCCCAGCCTTCTGGGGGCTCCTGTCATTTTGGTAGTAGTGGACATTATTTTTTTTTTTCAACGTTTTTTATTTATTTTTTGACAGAGAGAGACAGAGCATGAACGGGGGAGGGGCAGAGAGAGAGGGAGACACAGAATCGGAAGCAGGCTCCAGGCTCTGAGCCATCAGCCCAGAGCCTGACGCGGGGCTCGAACTCACAGACCGCGAGATCGTGACCTGGCTGAAGTTGGACGCTTAACCGACTGCGCCACCCAGGCGCCCCGTAGTGGACATTATTAAAGGAACAAATCCCAGCTAATTTGCCAACCGGCTAGCTGACTGCACCTCCCAGGTGCCATTATGCCTTCACCCGCGTGAAATGCACAAAAGATGCAGCTGGTGGAGTGTCTTCAGGTAATTCCTAAGTTCTCTGCTGCTCACCTGTGGGCTGCTAAGATGTATACAGAGTTTGCACTTGATGCTGGGAAGTGAGGGTGGGGGCGCCGTTTCTATGAACTGGTTACTAAGCCCACGAAAACACGCTAACAGAAGTGATCGAATCTTTGTGCTGGGAGCCAGGGGGAAGTCGGACACGCAATTGCATCCCACGCGTGCCCAAGCTCCAGGGAGAGGTCACGACTTAGATCACTCACCCTTCACGAGCTCCCCGACATGTGCCCCCTGCAAATAACTCTCCCAGTCCCTCCTCTGCCCGGCCCTGACCCCAGCCATCCCCTGCGCAGCCCTCAGGACTGGGCTGTTAGCGTGAAATGGTTGAAGGGGATGGAGAGGTACAAAGTTCCAGTTATAAAATAAGACACGAGGATGTCAATGATACTATAGTAAGTTTGTGTGGTGACAGCGTGGTGAGCATTTTGTAATGCGTAGAGTTGTCGGCTCATTCTGCTGTACACCCGAAACTAATATATTGTATGTCAACTATACTTCAATTTAAAAAAAAAAAGACTGGGCCGTCAGTGACAGGGCTCAACTCAGCCCATACATTTTAACAGAGATCCGAGGCTCCTAAGGATTGAAATGAATTGTACCCTCTGGGAAGCATAAATTATAACCAATTTTTTTTTTCCTATCTGTACTCGGCTTGCCGTTCACTTCTGTCTGAAATGCATGGAAAACCTCAGATTCTTCCTTGCCTAATACCCTCCTCATGTGTGTTGCTATATTATGAAAGCAGTAAAAAAAAATTCGTATATATTATTTCTCCATTCCAAGTTCCCCACTTAAGGGGGATTGTGCAATATTTGTGTTCCACTTATATGAGGTGCCTACAATACTCAGATGCATAGAAGGGAGGTTGCTAGGGGCTGGGAGGGGGAACGGGGAGGTACAGTGTTTAATGGGAACCGAGTTTCAGTTTAAGATGAAAAACTCTGGAGATGGATATGGGTTATGGTTGTACAACAATGGGAATATACTTAATGCCACTGAACACTTAAAAATGGTTAAAATGGTGGCTCAGTTGATTGAGCGTCCGACTCCGATTCAGGTAATGATCTCGCGTTTGCGAGTTTGGGCCTCACGTCGGGCTTGCTGCTGTCAGCCTGTCAGCGGAGAGCTCACTTCGGATCCTCTGTGCCCCCTCTCTGCCCCTCCCCTGCTTGCACTCTCTCAAAAATAAACATTCTTTAAAAACCAGTTAAAATGGTAACTTCCACATTATGTGTATTTTACCACCAATATATAAAATGTATGTTAAATATATGCATAGGCTCAACTCTTCTCTAGATATGTAACTAATTTCAGACAGTTTACATTTTACTTTTGATCTCTCCCCCCCTCTTCATATTGTGTTCTTTGGTTGGGGCCTTTAATCTCCTGAATATTTTCTGGGTTTGGGTTTTACAGAACCAAAAAGAGTACGACTCCAGGAAAAAAAACCACGGCCCTCTCTTCCCTCTTCCTTCCCCACAGCCACTTTCTTCTTGGCTGCTTTTAAGCAGAAAGCTTTCCTAGTTAAAGAGAAAGTCCGTGATTTTCAGTGGTACATTTAATAATTCATAAATCACGAGAGGTTCAAACAGGTTCAAAGTTTAAAAGTTTAAAAGTTTTGCTAAAGCTTTAAAGTTTAAACTGTCAGAGGCTTTGACAAAAAACTTTTCCTGTCTGGAATATTTAAGATTGTTGTGCCATATAATATTCAGGACTCTATTATATCCTTCTCTCCCAAAATGTTTCTCCTAAGAAAATCCAGGCGCCGTTGCCTTCAGGCATTTTCCTTTGTGGCCCCGAGGCCCCAGGGTCCTGGAGGCCAGCAGGTACAGGGAGCCGGCTGAGGAGGGGTGGGGGTTCTGACATCTGCCCTTGGGGGAAAAGCACTTAGTTGGCCAGAATCACCATTGTGTGGGGATTTCTCTTTAAAAGAATGGAAATTGTAAAATGAGATCCTGGCAAAAGTGTGTAATGAGGTCTTGGCGGAAGACAGTGAGTTGTACATAATCTGCTATTTCAAAATCTGGAAGCAGAGAGGCCAAATCTTCCGCTGGCCTCCAGCTGACCTCTAATTTTTCAGGCATAATTACTGTATTTGCATGTGCAATTGAGTGTGGTGTCAGCCACCCACGCCAAAGCACTTTTCGGAGTTTATTGGGACAAGAACAAACACGGTCGTTTCCACTGCAGTCTGTGTTTGACCAAGCAAGCACACAACATGGAGGTCATGTCTGATAATCTGGCCTTGGCCCCTGATGCTGCATATACTATGTTGTTTGATAACGTCACTCTGTTTCTCAGAAACCTTCCGTGGCTCCCCCTGGCCTTTCAGGTCAGATCCAAGGACTTAGTCATGAAATTTCAGTGCCATTACGCCTCACATCAGATACTCGCGGCAGACAAGCAACCCGCCCTCCTGTCCCCACCTGCCTTGCTCGGTGCCACCTCTGGTGGCACTTCTGGTACTTTCTGTCTGCTGCTGTCCACAGCTGAGAAAGGTTGCTCTCTCCTTTTCACTAAACCCTTCTTTACAATTTCTTCAGAATTCTGCTCTTCCTTATGGTTCCACAAGACATTAGCACCAGTGCCAGGACCAGCTCAGCATAATCAAAATCTTTTCCTGTTTCCAGGATTTGGTGACAGGATGTTGTAAGATGAGTCCGTGACATGAACGTAGTAACACTGGACTCCCAACGCTGGTCTCCACCGCTGGACACTGAGGAGCATGTTTTCGCATAAATCGCCTCCTTTCATCCTAACATCCTCCCATCCACGACTTCACCTGAGTCTTCAGACCTAGGAGCTCTGCTGGCCACTCACAGCTCCTTATGAGAAAATGCACCATGGGTCTTCAGGACTCTCCCACGTGGCCTCTGGTGGCATCTGACATGAGCCAGAACTCTCTTCTTGAATCTTTCTGTTCTCTTATCTTGTGTGCTCCTCCTCCAGCCGCTCTCCCTTCAGCGTGGGGTGCTCCGCATGGCACATTCGCAGCCAGCCTTCTCTCCTCCGCTGCTGCCCCCAGCAAGCTCCTTCCCCTGGGGCTTGAGCTGCAACCCCTCTCCGAGTGGCCCCACACCCGGGTGAGTACTCCTCAGCTCTCTCGTGGGCCCCGCACCCCCTTTCCATCTCCCCACTGCCTCCACACACAAGAATCCCTCAAAGTCAACAACCATGATTGATAGGCAGCCATCTAAGATAGAAACCAGTAAGATACTCACCCTGCAGAACAGCCCGCTTTCCCACAACCATTGGAAAATCCGATGGAAAATCCATCCAATGAGAAATCCATTGGAAATCCATCCAATGGAAAATTGATATTATGTTTTCTTTCTGCCGATGCTCCTTTTGTGTGTCTTCTTTAGTCAAGTACCTGGTTGTGCAGAGTAGAAACCTCTGTCGCCCCTAATGTCTTCCCCCCTCGACTTTCCCACCTGATAGAGAACAATCCCAATGACCTTACAGCCATCCTCTCCTTCTCCTCCATCCCACTGCCACTTCTTAATTCGATCTGTCATCACCTCCTGTCATAACATCACAATGGCCTCCTCTCTGGTTGCTCTTCTCTGGCCTTTCCTGCTTCCAATCTTTACAAACATGGAACAGTCACGTTGCTGCCTGTGGATGGTACCCTTTCTCAGAGCTGCAGCCCTGGAAACACAAGCCCCTTCCCTGTCAGACGCCCCTTGGCCTTATCAGCTACATATTCTGCTGCAGCCCTCCTCCTACTCTCTCTCCACTCTCTGCTTCAGCCAGATCTACCTTCCTTCTTTCCCTGAGCATGCAGCCTTGTTCATGCCTCCGTACCTTTACAAATACAGATATCTTCTATCTGGGAGGCCTTCTCCTACTTTCTACCTGGTGAGACCCCATTCATCCATTGGACCTAGCTCACCTCCACCATGAAGCCCCCCACAATTCCTATCAGTAGGGAGATGCTCCCCCTCCCTCACTTCTAGACCACCGTGTTCTACACACACAGCCCCTCCATTGGTCATGCTTGTCTTACCTGTGTGACTCCAGACTGCTTATCTCTGATCCCTCAGCACCTAACATAGGGTCTGGTACTGGTGCCAATCTCTTTTCTGAAGGAATTAAATCTTGTGGCAGCGAGTGACATCCTCTGGAGAACTAAGTATACTCAGTATGGGAAAGCACAGTCTCCAATCTGGATTCTTTGTCCTCTCTGGTTGCAACCTGCTATAATTTTCACTATTCTTAAATGGGGAGTGTGAACTATTAGAGAGAAAAGAGAAAAATTCTCATTTAAATGACTCCTCTCTCCCCAGCAGACTCACATACCTTCTTCTGTGGGCTGTAAAATCCACTTATGCAGTGGCATGCATTTTAGTTATCATGGGTAACATTCTGGTTTCTACCAGAGTGGATGTAAATCGTTTTATGCTAAAACCATGCAGATATTCGTATGGTTCATAGAGAGCTCTGTAGTTAAGCCTCTGTTCTGGCATATGAATTAAGGATGTCTTAGGGAAACACAGGCGCTGGGATATTTGTGGGTAGTTTGCTTACATCCATGGGGAGATGGCTTAACCTTGTACATGTCAGGCTTTGAAGACAGAGACCAGGGTTAAGTCCTAGCTCCATCAGAACGTGACCTGCGGCACATCACTTCATCTCTCTGCCTCAGTTTCTTCATCTGTAACGTGGTAAAGGTGATACCTCACAGGGCTGCTGTAAAAATTAAATGAGATCACGTCTTTAAACATTTATCCCAGAAGAAACCCTCAATCGCTGCTAGTAGGCACCTGAGTGCTAATGATTGCCCTGACCATTAGCACCGTAAGTACTTTATATACTTTGTAACTACACACACACACACACACACACAGAGAAATATGTAAATATATATAATATGTGAGTATATATCTATATATTTATATTTGTATATTTATAAATATAGTATATTTATACACATATTGGCTGTGACAACATATAATCCTACAACAACCCTATGATGTAGGAACTATGATTGTCTCCACTTTACAGGTGAAGAAACGGAGACAAGTTAGGTAACTTGCCCCAAGTCACACAGCTAGTAAGCAGCAGACCTGGAATTGCAACCTAGACAATCAATCTGTAACCAAAGTCCATGCTCCTAACACCCATTGAAAGGCCTCATGTTGACATCAAGTCAGTAAATGCCCACTATCATCATCACCATCATCATCGTCTTCGTCATGGATGCCACCCTGTCTATGCCATACTACAAAAGTGCTCTCGCGAGGCCGGCTACTCAGACAGCTCTCGGGTGGTAACTTGGTTGCACAAGCAAAACGATATTCATCTTGCAGCCTCTGAGGCTGCCCCGAAGGTCTATTCCATGCAACTCTAATACTTGGGTGGTAAAAAGTACTGTCAAGGGAGGCCTTGGGATTCTGAAAGAGTGAAGCCAGGATACGAGCTGGCCCGAAGTCAGAGTGTGTGGCCCTGGAACAGCTTCCTCCCATTTGCCTGAAGTCTTCCCTCTCTTAGCTGGAGAAAGAGCCCAATGGATTCCTGCCTCCCAACCAACCCCAGCCAGACTGGGATTTTGTAATCGTGTCTGTCTCGGATGACGGCCCACAGAAGTCAGACGTGGAAGTGCTCACTTGGGTTGTCCACACATTCCACCCCTGAGCCAGGAAATGAGAACTTCTAACCCAGTGTCACTGTGTTGCTGTAAAAATCACATCTATTTGTAAAATATGCAAGTGGACTTAAATGTATCTTGATGTCATTGGCTTGTTTACCAGAAGTTTCATTTAGCCTGTGTTTTCTTTTCTCCCTTGTCCTTTTCTACCTCATTTTCCCCCAACTCCCCAAAAAAGTATGATTTTGGTCTTGGCCCTATTAAGGGTCTTTGTCCTCTGTTATCTGTGTAACACATGCTTTCCGGAAATATTTTTACTTTGGGAGTCAGGTAAGTCTGCCTTTCATTTCTGACCCTGCTTCGCATTAGGCAAGTTGCCTTCTTGAAGCCTAAGTTTTACATATGTAAAATGGGTATAATAAAGAACCCAATTTGATAGAGTGGTTGTGAGGATTATATGCAATCATGAACAGTAACTGACACTCACTGAAAGTTAACACATGTTGATTGCCATGCTAGGTGCCTTTTCCCAAGCTTGCAGACAAAACTACTGAGTAAAGAGATTATAGGAGCACCTGGGTGGCTCAGTCGGCTGTCTGACTTTGGCTCAGGTCATGATCTCACAGTTAGTGGGTTCAAGCCCCATGTTGGGCTCTGTGCTGACAGCTCAGAGCCTGGAGCCTGCTTCGGATTCTGTGTCTCCCTCTCTCTCTTTGCCCCTCCCCTGCTCACGCTCTGTCTCTCTCTCTCTCTCTCTCTCTCACACACACACACACACATAAATAAATAAACATTAAAGAAATTTAAAAAAAAAAAAAGAAAGAAAGAGATTATAATGTTCTATTTGGCACCAAGAAGCATCAGGCACGTCTACCCTGATAGGATGGAACAAAGACCATCTCCTCAGTCAGACCTCTGCACACAGCATCGTCCACAAAACCCTACAAAGAAGCTATTGTTCCTTTCCCCGTTTCACAAAAGAGGAACAGAAGGTAAGAAAGTCACTTGCCCAAGGTCACCCAATGGATAAGTGGCAGAGGGGGTACACATAATCACCATGTGATATAACAATACTGAACAGCGGCAGTAACAGCAATAACAGTTAGTGGTTATTGAGCACTTACCATGTGCCAGGCACAGTTACTAGGAGCTGTGTGTGGATTATTTCATTTAGTCCTCATACCAACTCTGTGAGGTAGATAGTCTTACTAAGCTTGTTTTACAAATGTGTAGATTGAGGGGAAAGAGTGTTAAGTGACTTGCTGAAGGTCATGTGGTTGGTAAGTTGACAGAGCCAGACTTGGAACTGGTGTTCCAAATTCAGCACTAGAACCTCTCCTACGTTGTATCTTTAAAAATGAAATAATTGGGGCACCTGGGTGGCTCATGGGCACCTGGGTGGCTTAGTCGGTTAAGCGTTCGAGTCTTGATTTTGGCTCAGGTCATGATCTCTTCATCATGAGATCGAGCCCCACATTGGGCTCTGCACTGAGCATGGAGTCTGCTTAAGATTCTCTCTCTCCCTCTGCCTCTACCCCTCCCCATCTCACGCTCTCTCAAAAAAAAAAAAAAAAAATTAAATATGCATAAAACCAGCCCAGTGCCTGGTATGCAAACAAATTAAATATGCATAAAACCAGCCCAGTGCCTGGTATGCAAACATGCATACACACACACACACACACACACACGCATATATTTTTGTCATTGTTATCACTAGTAAAATGATAGTCAATATTTAATATTCTTCTGCTTTTCCAGGCATCTCCACTCATCTGTGAGATGTGAATGTCCAACATGAATCTGAGTGGACGGGAGCCCATATTTTCTGATTCATTTGATCTTTGGTCACCTTAACTGCCTTCTGCACATGTCAACAGCAAGACCCCCTTCCTAACCCAGGTTTGATATCACCCTGAGTTTTCTTTTCCAGAAGCCCTTCTACTAAACTGATTCTGAAAATCACTTTTCTTTCTGCCACAGCTTTGCATTAATTTTTCATTGCTGTAAAACAAAACAAAACAAAAACAAAAACAAAAAAATTACACCAAATTTAGTAGCTTGAAACAACACATGTTTATTATCTCACAGTTTCTGGGTCCTGTGCTCAGGATCCCTCTAGGCTGCAGCCAAGCTGTTAGCAGAGCTGTGTCCCTTCTGGATCTCAGGGTCTTCTTCGGAGCTCAGGTGGTTGTGGGGGGATTTCAGGTCATCATGGAGACGGGACAGAGGGCTCCTGGTTTCTTCCTGGTTAGAGGCTCTCCCTGCGGTTCCCCGCTTTGCGGCTTTCTACACGGGAAGCCCATGTCCCAGCAGCTTGCTTCTTCAAGGCTGGCAGGAGCGCCTCTCACCCTGGTCTGCGAATGTGGAGTCTTAGAGAACGGAACATAATGGTGTACCATCACCTTTACCATATTCTACTGGTTAGAGGAAGGTCACAGGTGTCACCCACATTCCGGAGAAGAGAATTCTACAAGTCAGGTCATTAAGGATCACCTTAGGGTGTGTCCACCACAAGCTTCTTGCCTGCTTGCCTCAGTTCCCTTTTTATTCCCAAAGAGGATTATTTTGTCTTCATTTTCACCTCCACACAAAAATACTTTCTGTGTCTGTAAAATTCTAAGATCTGCTCTTTCTTTTTTCCTCACCTGTAAAAAGGTAGAGCCCAAGTCAAGATCTCTCCTTTTCTCTCCATTTCACCCAAAACCATAGTCTCTTCCTTTCCAAAACCTTTATTGGCATGTAACTTACATACCATAACATTAAAGTGTACCACCCAGTGTATATTTATAGACTTAATGAATCATCATCGTAATATCAATGTTAGAACATTTTTCATCACCCCAAAAGGAAACTTCCAATCACGACACCCCTTCCCCTCCTGTCTCAGCCCTGTGTAACAGCTAATCTATTTTCTGTCTCTATAGATTTTCCTGTTCTGGACATTTCATACAAATGGAATTATCCAATATGTGGTCTTCTAGGACTGGCTGCTTTCAGTGAGCATCAGTTTGTAAGTTTCTGAGGCTCATCTGTGTTGTAGCATAAACAGTATTATGATGGCCATATAGGATGTTTAGAGTGCTATAGACAAAACAGCGAGGAAATGAAGGATGTTTACTCCCAAAAGTAGGGTGAGGAATAAGTATCTTTATTCATTTTCCACCTCACAAGTTTTGATAGGCATTTACTCTACATAGGGCCCTGGAGGGAAGAAAAGGTACGTAAGATTCAGCCACTGTCCTTAAGGAACTTGGGCTGTAAAGACAAAAGGCATAGTTCTGATTTATTCCTAAGCATCAAGGAGGGGAAATGCACAGTGAAATTTCAACTCACTGGGACAAAACAGAAGCTAAAACTAGTCTCTCAAACATATGAATTGTTTTTTAAGGGGAAAAAAATGTTAACCAGTATTCCTTGCTTTTAGTTACATGGAGCTGAATGATTTTTAAAAATGGGCCAGGGGGTGTTCTGAGAGCAATCTCAGGTCAAGCACAAGGGAACAGACTGGCTCACGAGTCTATTAGGAGAACTCCGAGGGAGGGGCAGGACTGTGCCCCAGGCTGGTGTTCCCTGTCTTGACATCAGCCCCAGGGATCCCATTCTGCAGCCATGCGCTCATCAGCATATGCTCCAAGCCTGGAGGAATTTCCCTGCAATGTAACGATTTTTCATTTGCCCAAAGGTCAGCATGTGAATATCAAAAACACTTCTGATTTAGACAAGCTGAGGAATGATGAAACTAACCGGTTTCTATCAGCAGGAGCGAACCTCTACGTGGGAACTTTGGATATTTCACAAAAAGGCAAGTTCAAGCAAGAATCCTTAAAACTGAGAGGTGTCTATGGCATCAGCTGAAGAGAACAGTAAGATGGTGAAACACTTACCACCAATGTAATATTATTAGTGTTTCCAAACATTCCTCTGGGATAAGCAAGGCTGTTGCTCAAGATTTGCAGACAGGGCCCCACGACTTCAAACTCCAATCATGGAGCAAGGCCAGAGTCTCAGCGATGGGACCAGTCCCTCCCACGGCCAGCAGCCTGGGCCTCCCATCACCAGCTGCTGGCTACCTTGGAGCAGGGCTGTCTTCAGGAGCAGGCCTAGGGTGGCCGCAGGAAGATTCCTCACTCCTAAAGCCCTCTTCCACCTGGCTTGCTGATCTGAAATTCCACCCTTCAAAATTTATGTCTTTGCTCCAATGCAAATACTCCTGGGAGAAGAAACACATCTTTTATCAGCCATTTACACCTCAGTGCAAATGTGTTTATCAGAGCCTTTGCCAAAAAGTCTGTTTTAGAGGAGAGGAGGCAAAAGGAACTAAGAACAAAAAATGCCTGAGGATGAAGAGAAAGTAATCAAAAGTCGCAAGAAGACAGAAAAGGACCACAAGGTTGCACCAAAGGCAAATAAACCTAGGTTCTTCCTGGGAGGGCTTCCTGAGAGGATTGACAGCTTACCCAGACTTGTTGGGAACGAATGGGGGAAGAGTGGTACACAGGAATTGCTGAGACTCAACACTGAGCCTCAGTAGGGATTAGGGCCTGGCCCCTGACTTTTCTGTTGTGCTTGTCTTCTCTCAGAGGGACACTCTCACAAGGAGCAGCAATGCCCAAACAAAGGAGGAGGAAGCCAACACCTGTCTCACCCATCATGGATAGTGCTTTGTTCCGCTTTACTACACCACCAAGAGCCTCGAATCTGCTTAATTACACACAGACTTTTTGCACCAAAAGAAAGTGAGTAGTGTTTGTCTAAAAGAATGTGATCTTGCACCCTGTGGGGGTGGGGAGCCCTGCCCCAGCACTCACACTGAGCTACTGTCTCAGACCTGTCAACAAGGTGAGCCCCAAACCTGGCGAGATGATTGCTTGCTTATATAACACGATGATTTCACAACACTCACAAGAGATTAAAACTCAGAGCTGTCCAATTCCACTGGATGTCAGGGAACTCTGTGAGAAGTCGTTTCAGAATTAATTAACTGCATTCAGAAAAAATCCTCTTGGCTTCCTATAGCTGGTATTAGTCCAGAGAACCACAATCCTTAGCCAGGCCTCTCTGAAAAGCTCAAATTTCCCAAAGGTATAGTCAGTTTAGGTGACTGGTGACAAAGTCAAGCACAGTTGGACTGTGTGTGCATGTAGACCAAACCTGGGGTATTGATCAATAAAGGTGAATCAGGGGCACCTGGGTGGCTCAGACGGTTAAGCATCTCACTCTTGGTTTCTGCTCAGGTCGTGATCTCACGGTTCATGGGTTCAAGCCCTGCATCAGGCTCTGTGCTGACAGCACAGAGCCCACTTGGGATTCTCTCTCTCTCCCTCCCTCTGCTCCTCCTCCACCCGTACTCTGTCTCTCTCTCTCTCTCTCTCAAAATAAATTAAAAAGAAAACCATGGTGAGTCAAGGGGGACATTTACTATCAGCCCTAAATATGTATATATCCACACCTTAATCTTTTTTTAATTTTTTTTAATATTTATTTTTGAGAGAGACAGAGATAGAATGTGAGTGGGTTAGGGGCAGAGAGACAGGGAGACACAGAATCCGAAGCAGGCTCCAGGCTCCGAGCTGTCAGCACAGAGCCCGACGCGGGGCTCGAACTCACCAGCCGTGAGATCATGACCTGAGCTGAAGTCAGACACTTAACTGACTGAACCACCCAGTCGCCCCAACCACACCTTAATTTTTAAGATTTAGATGTTTAGATGGTTCTTTTCAAAAAAGATGTGAAGGGCTGTGCTCAGTGCATGGGGGTGAAGGATTTTATTTTACTTAAAAAAATTTATTCTCTTACTTTCATTTAATCAAAATTACAAAATGTTTTACAAACAATTTTTCACATAATTTTTGCTCTTTTGACATTGATTAATTAGATAAGCATTCTTTTTTTTTTTTAAGGGTTTAAATATAATTTATTGTCAAGTTAGCTAACATACAGAGTATACAGTGTACTCTTGGCTTCGGGAGTAGATTCCCATGATTCATCACTTACATACAACACCCAGACTCTTAAATACAGAGAACAAACTGAGGGTTGATGGGGAAGGAGGCAGGGGGGAAGGGAAAATGGGTGATGGGCATTGAGGAGGGCACTTATTGGGACGAGCACTGAGAGTGAAGGATTTACACAGGATGCTCCCCAAGTAATTTCACCCACCAAAAACACAAAGAACCTGCAAGAGGAAACTCCAGCTCTCTTTAATTTGCCTGGCATCTGATTCTCATTCTAGAGCCTGCAGCCTTCTGGACTTTGAGGAGGAAAATGCCTACCTTAAGAATTACGGTGTTAAAAGATCCTCCTTGTAAGTGAATATTTAATGAACTGCAACACCCATCACAAAACACTTCATATGGCTTTAGTTACTCCACGAGCCAAACTATGCCTCCAGCATACAAAATGAGACCTTGCTCATCTTTTCAAATGCCATGAGAAGCCTATATCAACAGTACTCCCTCCTTTTTTTCCCATGCTAGTGCCTTTTTTTTTTTTTTTACCGTATTTATTTATTTATTTGGTTAAAAAGATTGGAGAATTTAATTGTCTTTCTCTTCCTAGAGAAGATTGGTTCTGAAATGCTTTTTAGAGTGTGTTTTGTGGCATCTGAAAGTTCCCTACCTCCCACACTCAAGTTCTAAAGTTTGAAAGAATACATCATTGCTAGTTTGATGTATGGCCAAGACCGAGAACACAATGCAGGGAGTGTAGGCATATTTCACTCCACAGTGGACTCACAGTCTTTCCTTAGACATGGTTTTAGCATAAAGTAAATTGTATTTCCAGGATTCCTGCCAAACGCAACAATACAAATAACGATGACCAAAAACAGCAAAATGCGGGTGAACCAGAAGTGATGATATTTCATAAGGAAATCCCATAAATGTTCTTAATATGCTTTGGATTGATTTGAAGATTAATTAATTAAACCAGGTTGGCGAAGTCCCAACATATAAAACTGTACTAGAAGAGAATTCTATAGAAACTCAACAGGGATACAAATAGTGATTTAATACTTCTTAATGCAAATGATGAGATATATTTCAACAATCAATGGTTCTGAAAATGAAATTAGAATAGTCTGATTTTTTTTTTTTTTTTTTGGCACTGGCTAAGTACTTAATAGTGACTATTTTCCAGACTCTCTACGTTACTCCAGGTTTGGATTATAAGGATTTCTAGCAAATCATCAACACATCAGTATCAAATCACTCATAGAGCATCCATATAAATTTGCCTCCCTACTATTCTTCAACTGAGTTGGGAGTAGGGAAAAGAATGAAGATTTGTCCCAGGGACTTTTCTAGGCTCTTCCATGAATTTCCCAGGTTCTCTTCACAGCAACACTGTAAGATGGATAGCATTATCTCTATTTCACAGATAAAGAAATTTAAGTTCCGAAAAGTAAATTATTCAAGTTCAAACATACTATAGTTTTCAGAAGTGGAAAGGAAATAAATAAATAAAAGAGTATTTCTCTATGTGTTACTTTCCATTATTCAAGAAATTCAAGTGAATGTACTGGCTTATTTTAAAACTGCTTTAGACTTCAGACTCCCAAGCTGTGCTCCTCAGACAGCAGAACTACTCTGAGACTGAACCATGAGGCTCTCAGCATTACAGCTTTCCTGGTGCAGTGTTTCACCAAAATGAGGGACAAACGATTTTAAGCGGTACTATAATAAGATATTATATCACTGAATTAAAATTATTCTATTTCTCTTCTGTTTTCTCAGTTGAGGTAAAATTCACCTGACATAGACTATTTTAACCATTTTATTTTGTTGTTTTTAATATGAAATTTATTGTCAAATTGGTTTCCATACAACACCCAGTGCTGCTCCCAACAGGTGCCCTCCTCAATACCCATCACCCACCCTCCCCTCCCTCCTACCCCCCCCGCCCCACTCCCCATCAACCCTCAGTTTATTCTCAGTTTTTAAGAGTCTCTTATGGTTTGGCTCTCTCCCTCTCTTTTTTTTTCCCCCTTCCCCTCCCCCATGGTCTTCTGTTAAGTTTCTCAGGATCCACATAAGAGTGAAAACATATGGTATCTTTCTCTGTATGACTTATTTCACTTAGCATCACACGCTCCAGTTCCATCCACGTTGCTACAAAAGGCCAGATTTCATTCTTTCTCATTGCCTAGTAGTATTCCATTGTATATATAAACAACTTCTTTATCCATTCATCAGTTGATGGACATTTAGGCTCTTTCCATAATTTGGCTATTGTTGAAAGTGCTGCTATAAACATTGGGGTACAAGTGCCCCTATGCATCAGCACTCCTGTATCCCTTGGGTAAATTCCTAGCAGTGCTATTGCTGGGTCATAGGGTAGATCTATTTTTAATTTTTTGAGGAACCTCCACACTGTTTTCTAGAGCGGCTGCACCAGTTTGCATCCCCACCAACAATGCAAGAGGGTTCCCGTTTCTCCACATCCTCTCCAGCATCTATAGTCTCCTGATTTATTCATTTTAGCCACTCTGGCATGAGGTGGTATCTCAGTGTGGTTTTGATTTGTATTTCCCTGATGAGGAGTGACGAGCATCTTTTCATGTGCCTGTTGGCCATCTGGATGTCTTCTTTAGAGAAGTGTCTAATATTTTAACCATTTTAATATGTACAGTTTGGTGGCTTCTAGTACATTCGCAGTGCTGTGTAAACAGCATTTCTCTTTCAATATGTCAGACTGTGTCAAGGAGAAAGTCTCAGCTTGGTGCTGTTATGTCTCTAATAACTCTAATATTTGATAATCTCCCTTCCAGGGAAAAAGACAAAGCAAGCTCATACCCCTTAGTAAATAAGCATACAACTAGAATTTGATAACATAGATTTGGTGTTTCATTTGCATTTATTTTTTATTTACCCTGAATTTCTACCTATGTAGTAACAAAATTTCCTTATCAAAAAATATTTAAATAAAATGATGAGTTGATTTAAAGAAAACTTTTAGGTAAATAATAGCATCGGTGGCACATACCTATGGCCAAAAAAATCACAAAGGAGGTACATGAATGGCTGAAGTTCTAGAACCACCCTCTGGAGGTCAGATGGAAAGTGACAACAAGGAAGGAGGACCAGGTCATGGGCGTTTAGAAGGAGAAGGCTGAGCAGACTGAAATAATTCATCAAAATGTCACAGGAATGAGGGGCTAGGACTTGGGAAGGACTCTAATGGTCAATTCTAGAATGTGACTCTTCTTTCCTGGTGAAAGTCCACTGGCCCGGCTTGCCTTCCACCGGGGGTCCTAGAGGTATCTCCACTCTCCGAGTTACAGAAAAATACCCCTTCTCAGAGCAGGGGCACATCCACTTACAGACTGGGCAGAGAAGGAAGGGCAGCACACTCTCTCCATAAAGGCCAAGATGAAAAGAAGCTCAGAGGCGGGCCAAGGGAGCTGAAAGAGGAGGCCACTGCTTCACCGCTGCACGGTGCCGTGCAAGGAAATGTTCAGCCTCCCAGAACGCTGCAGAGGAAGGAGGGAGAGAGGAGAGGTGGGGCAGAGACTTGGAAGGTGATCCCTAAATGGAGCGCTTGTCCTTTTGGCCTCAGGCTTTCTGATGAAGGCTTGTGGTTGGAGCAGCGGTGTGGGAGGGCACATGTGTAAAGAGTTGTCTCCCCTCCCATAGATCTGCTCCCAGGGCCCATTTGTGCAGGGAACTGACGGCATGCCTCAGAAGTGAGGCTCTGCTGCTGGAAGAGCCTTCTCCACCTACAAATCTGTTTCTAATGATTCACCATTTGTAAATGGAACTCCCATCCCTGGCTCTTCATTAGTAAAGGGTTATCAAAAAGAAAAATGGAGCACCCATCTGGAGATAAAAATCCCTGATGCCTAACAGATTGTCAGGAAGATTTCCAGCTCACCAGATTTGAAGACAATGCATGTACGCGCGCACACACACACACACACACACAGTCCAGAGCTAGTCGTAGCTAGAATATTCTTTCTAGTTACCCAACATATATCAGACTATCTACTGCATGAAATGTAAAGTTCCTCCTTTTAAAATGCAAATTATACAAAATAAATAGCACGTGAAGCCATCAGTCCGGTACAAATTAGTCTAGGTGATGCCTTCTCCTAGCACCTTTGAGAGATCAGAGGAAAAATCAGATCTTGACCCATAGAAATTGCATTTCCCTCCAGTTACTCTCACCTTTCTATGTTTTCCTTCCTGCAAAATTTGTCTTAAGAGTTGTTCATTATCCCGTGTCCACCTCATCTCCTGAGCTCATTCCTACCTGGCTAAGTCACCAGTGATGTCACATGGTCAAATCCAAGGGCCACATTTCGGTCTTCCTCCTCGACTCTTGGCAGCATCTGACACGGTTAAATTCTCTAATTTGAAACATTTTCTTATCTCGGCTTCTGTAACACTAAACTCTTCTGATTCTCATCCAACCTCACAGGCCACTCCTTCTCAATCTCCTTCCCATCTGCTACTTTCTACAAGGAGGAGAGCCCCAGGGCCACACCTCGGCTCTTTTCTCCAACTGGGTGAGTGCCTCTAGTCCTGAGACACCAGACACCATGCCGAGGCTGACAGCTCCAAATTTCTATCTCAGATCCTGACCCTTCTCCTGAGTTCTGGACTCAATATCCACCTATTTACTTGATATCTCTAATTTTATGTCTGAGAGGCATTTCAAAGTTAACCCATCCTCAACAGCACTTTGATTTCCCCTCCCATATTTCTTCCTCTGTCTTCTCCTTCTCAATAATGGCACCAACATCCAATCAGTGGCTAAAATAAAACCACCATATCTTGCTAAGGCTATTGTCTTCTAGCTGGTCTTCCTACTTCTCTTCCTCTATTCAAAATTCTCCGATGGCTTTCCGCCTCAAAATCATCGTGTCAAAGTCCTGATCTTAGCCTGTGATTTGCCCACCCACCGACTTCTCCATGACCTCATCTCCTCCCACTTCCTCCCTGTCCACACCCCTCCCACCACAGTGCCTAAGAGCTGCCCTCCAGCATGCCCCTCACATGGTTTGTGAGTTCCACCCCACGGCCTCTACACTCACTGTTTTCTCTTCCTGGGGCACCCTTGCCTCAGATATCTGCGTGGCTTACTTCCTCACTTCTTTGCTCAAATGTCATCCCATCAAAGAAAACTCCCTGATTATCTTATCTAAAACTAGCCATCCAAGTCCCTCTTTATCCCTTCACAATGCTTTGCTTTTCTTCACTATCCCCACCTAAATAAATATGTGGTTTATTACTATCTGTTTCTCTCCACTAGAGTGTAAGATCTGGGAGAGCAGGGACTTGATCTATTTTGTGCACTACTCTGTCGCCAGAGCCTAGAAGAGCACCTGGCACATAGCTGGTGTTAAATCAATATTTGTTGAATTCTCTAATAAATCTTCATTTCTCTTTTCCCGGCCTCCTCGTGTTCAATCCATCTGAAAAGTCATCCTTTCATCTCAATCCCAAATACATCCAATTCTATCCTAGTTTAAACCACCATCATATCTCACTGGGGCTCCTGCTTCATGGCCTGAGAGGCATCCCTGTTTTTTCTCTAGAATCCATTCTCCAAACTGCAGCCAGTGATTTAAAAAAAAAACCAGAAACAAAAAACACACAAATCAGGCCCATTAATGTTAAAACCCCATTAATGTTCTTGGAATAAAGTATAAACCTTTAACCCATGGCAAAAGGCCACACATGACCTGGCACCATGACCCCTTCCTTGCTCACTAAGCCTCCATCACACTAATCATTGCCTCGAACACACCAAGTGTGTTCCTGCCTCAGGGATTTTGCACATGCTATGCCTTCTGTGCAGATAGCTCTTCCCTGGATAGCCACATGACTGGTGCCTTCTCTCTATCCAAGTCTCAAGTGTCACCTTCTCAAAGCAAGGCTCCACCCACTCTCTTTCAGTTTGCTATTGTGCTTTATTTTCTTCCTAGCACTCATAAACATATTGTTTATTCACTTGTATATTTTTATCTGCCTTCCCCAGCAAAATATTCTGCCCTGTCCAGCATTTATTCCCAGTATGCTATATACATCTCAGTATTATTATTATTATTGTTATTTGCACATAGGTAGTTATTCATCAACTATTTGTTAAACTGGATTAAATTTGGTAGCTCTAAGAATTTTTTCTTGGAGGGGCGCCTAGGTGGCTCAGTTGGTTAAGCATCCAACTTCAGCTCTGGTCATGATCTCACGGTCCTTGAGTTCAAGCCCCATGTCGGGCTCTGTGCTGACAGCTCAGAGTCTGGAGCCTGCCTCATATTCTGTCTCCCTCTCTCTCTCTGCAACGCCCCCCCCCCCCCATACACACACTCTGTCTTTCTCTGTCTCTCAAAAGTAAATAAGAACATTTTAAAAAATTTACGAATTTTTTCTTGGGGCATCTGGGTGGCTCAGTCAGTTACATCCAACTTTGGCTCAGGTCATGATCTCATGATTTGTGACTTTGAGCCCCTCATCAGGCTCTCTGCTGTCAGCACAGAGGTCTCTTCAGATCCTCTGTCTCATTCTCTCTCTCCCCGCCCCCTCTTCCTCTCAAAAATAAATAAACATTAAAATTTTTTTTAATTACCTGAAAAACTTTAAAGAAAAAAAATATTTTTTTTCTTAAACAGGGGCACCTGGGTGGCTCAGTCAGTTAAGCCTCCGACTCTTGATTTTGGCTCAGGTCATGGGTTTGTGAGTTCAAGTCCCACATTGGGCTCTGTGCTGACAGTGCAGAGCCTGGCTGGGATTCTCTCTCTCTCCCCCTTCGGCTTTTCCCTCACTCTCTCACTCTCAAAATAAATAAAAATGATTTTTTAAAGAAAATTTTTTTTAAAAGAATTTTTTCTTAAACAGGAATTTTTTTTAAGTATAATCGTTCTAAATCTTGAGATGAGTAAAGACATCATTATTTAGTCAAGCTAATAATATTAACAAACAACACTAAAACCTCAGGGGCTTAAATCAATCAAAGTAGATTTTGCATTCATTTCGCTGCTTAATAAAGGTGTTATGTGGGCAGCAATCTAGACAATTACTCCAGGCCCAGGTCTCTTCTATCTTGTGGCTACCATACTCTGCCTTCAAATCTTCTACTGGGTCTTCTTCATCTGACCAGCCAGCATGCAAAGAGAAAGAGCAAGCCAAGATCTCCTCAGGTGTTGGAGGCCAGGCCCGGGAATGGAAGACATCACTTTTACCCAAATTCCATTGACCAGAACTAATCAGACTGCTCTGACTTCACTGCGAGGAAGGCTAGGCCTGCCCAGGAAGACGATTCAGGATTGGCAAGCATCTACCCAGTCCCTGCTCCACATTTTTATGTTCTGCAGAGAGCACCATGACTTAGTTGTCTATCACATGAATGACTTTGGCTATCACCTTTTAGGCACTTGGGGTTCACAGGGCTGACAAATCATCATCCTCAGCAGACAAGGGAGACCAAAAGGTAGTGTGCTTCTTGGCCCTATCAGAGCAGAGGAACGTGAAACTCTGCCAAAACAAAGCTAACCCCTGCAGCATGTGACTTCACGTTTTTAGCATTCGTTCTTGGGAGGACCATATTTGGGGCTCAACGCCAGCCATCAAATCAGCCCAAACTTACAGTCTTCAACAGCTAACTTGAGTCTCTGAATTTCAAGGCCTAGTTTCTTGCTAAGACAAATAGATTTTGAGAGCCACAATTTTAAGGTAACTCATCTTTATGTAGTTTCTCCCTTTTAGCTTGTCTTAGACCTACCCTAACTATTTTTGTTTGGTTATACACAATATTTTATCATAGATCTTTAAGATAGATGACATTTTATCCAATATCATGGGAAACAGACTGCATGAATCAATTCTAAATAGCTCAGCCAGGGTGAGAACAAATTCCAACAGATAGCTACCCTTTGTAGCTTCGAAAGGAGTAATTTGAAAATATTCAAACTTTTTGTGAATTAAATCTCATAAGAGTAGATCTCAGTAAGGACATTTTTACTTTCTATGTTCCTTTCATTTAATATCATTCCCCTTGGGCTTAGTCTGTGATCTGCATGTCATAATTGTTTCATTTACGTATGGAAATTACAAGTCCATAAAGATAAGAAACGAAGGTATATTTAAGAACAATTGTCATATTTTGTGACTGAAATGAAAAGATTTAAACCTTAAACCCACTCCAAGAACAAGTAGGAGGGCATTACAGCAAAACATGTGAAATAAACGTGTTGAGTCTTCTATGTCTGAATTTGTTGATCTAATCACATTAAATACCAAATTGCATCCAGCTAGACCCATGTAGGAAGAGAAAACAAATAAAACAGACCAGTTGAGGAGAGATGAGGTATGTAAGTAAAACAAATATAGAACAACCTTAAAGCAATCTTCAATTCATTTGAAGCAATTGGATAAATACAGAGCATAATCAGAAATATTACATATAAAGGATAGGTCACTGTAGAATGGAGTGGTGGCGGGCAGTCTTTGGGATATTGAAGGAAAGACATCATGTGGAGGTGAGAAGAGGCTCTCCAGGGAGGGTAGAGCATAAGCAAAGACCTGAAGGTGGAGACATGTGGGTAAAAGAGAGACGAGGACATGAAGAAAAGCAGCTTGCTGAAGTAGGGCATGTGTAGTGGGTTGCTCTGTGGGAGAAAATGGAAAAATATGATTTATTGAGCAAGATTCATTGTTAACAAGCTAAGGAGTCCAGACTTGAAATAATCAGAAATAAGGCAATAGCGTAGGGTCTTAATCAGGGGGGAGATGATGAAAGCAATGATGAATCTGGCAACAGTCTGTGGGATAAATTGAAAGGGAAGAGACCAGTGAAGAGACGGCTGTAGTAATTTATATGGGACTTGATAGGGACTTGGCTCTGAGAGGTGGCACTGAAACTGAGACCTGGGTACAGATCCAAGAGACTCTGCAGAGGAAGGAAAGATGCTTTCAAATGACTGGATACAAGGAGTGATGGAGAGGGACGGAATGAAAAGCCGGAACCCAGGGCATGGCAGTGGCACCAGACAAGAGGAATTAATGAAGTATATGAAGCATCCTGCAGAATAAATTTTGCAATATTTATTACCGACTTAGTCATCGTGGAAATTTCTTTTTAATTTTTTATTCTAAGACACATGGTTAAAATTAAGGTTAATATTCTTGTTGGCTTAAGTTTCATAGAACTTTGAAATTCACCAAGTTGGGGGGATTTTGAGCATACGCATCAAAATAGTATAGAGTTGCCAGATCATGTTTTCATTTATAACAGAAGAGCAGAACAGCACTACATGTAATCAAAACATATTTTGCTAGGGGAGGCAATCAGGGCTTAAAATCACAATGGTTCTTGAATATGTGTAGCTGGTCTAAGATAGCTCACTGCTCTTTTAGATACCATGTACCCTTTTACCTGACATTTTCTGCTCTGTAGTTACTTCCATAGAAAGTAGAAAGAGGTGCAAACTGATGCCAAAATCCACAGAAAGAGACACTCCACCCAGAAGAAGGTAGACACCAGGAAAGATGTTAACAAACTTGGTGAAAAGCAAGGCATGCAAATATCAGAAAAAAGAAATGTCTGTATGTGAAATGAAGGTAAGCACGAAGATCTGCCAGGAGCAAATGGGAGGGAAAGGCAAAAGAACGAGCAAGCCCTCCCCAGCCGTGAGCGGAGGAGTTAGGAGACCGCTGTGGTAAACAGAAGTGAATTGGAGATACAAAAATTAGAAATGTATGCATTAACATGAAATAAAATAAAATATTTAGCAGAGGGATGTTAACCTTTACCATCAAAAGTAGAATCTTTTCTCAGATTCATGAACCTCCAGTTTACTAGAAAAGTGTTACCTTCCGTGTCTGAACAAAGGTGGCACGACTCACGGTGCTGTGGAGGGTGGGAGAGAGCCAGTGGAAAAACAGGTAAGTTCCTCACTAAAAGAATTATGTTCCCAAAGGCAAGACTTACAAGCAAGTAGTTCCAAACCAGCAATCCCACTTCTGGGTATATATCCAAAGGAGATAAAGACAGGACCTTGAGGAGTATCTGCCTTCCTATGGTCACTGCATCATTATTCACAACAGCCAAGACATGGAAACAACATAAGTGTCTGTCAAAGATGAATGCATAAAGAAGAAATGAGATGACTGATAGGTAGATGATAGGTAGATAGACAGACAGATAGAGATAAGAGTATCATTCAACCATGAGAAAGAAGGAAATCCTGCCATTTGCAACAACATGGATGGACCTTAAGGACATAAAGACAAGTGAAATAAATCAGACAGAAAAAGACAAATACTGTAACAGATCATTTATATGTGGAATCTAAAAACGCCAAACTCATAGAAACAGAAGTAGAGTGGTTTTTAACCAGAGGTGGAGTGGGGAGTGGGGGAAATGGAGAGGGTAGAAACTTCCAGTTATAAGATGAGTAAGTTCTGGGGCTTAGTTGGTTAAGTGTCCGACTTCGGCTCAGGTCATGATCTCACAGTTCATGAGTTCGAGCCCCGCGTCAGGCTCTGTGCTGATAGCTCAGAGCCTGGAGACTGCTTCGGATTCTGTGTCTCCCTCTCTGTCTGCCCCTTCCCTGTTTGTGCTCTGTCTCTCTTCGGTCTCTAAAAAAATAAATACACGTAAAAAAAAATTTTTTTTTTAAAGATGAGTAAGTTCTTAGGATCCATGGTGATTATAATTAATAGAACTGTATTTTATGCTTTAAAGTTGCTGAGAGAGTAAATCTCAAATGTTCCCACCACACCCAAAAAGAAAACACTGGTCCTGGGATGTGATGGAGGTGCTAGCCAACACTATGGTAGTAATCATTTTGCAACATATAAGTGTATCAGATCAATACACAGTACACCTTAAGCTTGCACAATATATATATTTTTAATTTGAAAGAGAGAGAGAACGAGCAGGGGAAAGAGCCAGAGGAAGAGAGACAGAGAGACAGAGAGAGAGAATCTTCAGCAGGCTCCACGCTCAGAGCAGAGCCCGCCCTGGGGCTCAATCCCACCACTCTGGGATCATGACCTGAGCTGAAATCAAGAGGCAGATGCTCAGCTGACTGAGCCACCCAGGCACCCCAACCTTAGGCAATATTATACGTCAGTTACATCTCAATAAGCCTAGTAAATAAACTGAATTAAATAGTTTCTAAAATTTGGTTGCTTAAAGGACATTATAGAAGGAAGAAGCTGGGAATTTCTTTGGAGTTATTGTACATGTCACGGATTTCTAACCGGGCTCTATTATCTAATCTCCCCTTCTTGCACAGTAACAGAACTTCCAAATGTTAGCAGGACACATGGTTGCCTAAAATAAAAACTATATTTCTTAGCATCCATTGCTACAGAGTCATATCCATCTGACTAAGTTTTGGTCAATGGATTAAAAGAGGAAATGGTATGCATAACTTCAGAATATGTCTTTAAAAGGAGGGAGTCCAGGGGCGCCTGGGTGGCTCAGTTGGTTAAACATCCAACTCTTGATTTCAATTCAGATCATGATCTCAGGGTTGTGAGATCGGGCCCCATGTCAGGCTCTGTGCTGAGTGTGGAGCCTGCTTGAGATTCTCTCTCTCTCTCTCTCTCTCTCTCTCTCTCTCTCTCACTTTCTTTCTCTCTCTCTCTCTCTCTCAAAAGAATGAGAAGAAGGAGAAAGAAGGAGAAGGGAGCTTGCCCTATTCTTCTGTCTTTTCTATTCCTGGTCACTGACATGTAAGTGTGATGGCTGAGATTAGAGAAGCCAACTCAGACCTCAGTGTGAAAGCCACATGTTGAGGATAGTGACACAAAAGTGTAGGAGCCTGGGTCTCTGATGATAACGGAGCCGCCATACCAGCCATAGATAATGTTTACTTAAAAGCAAGATAAACTTCTATCTTGGTACGTCCCTGATAATTACCTAATAAAAGTTATCTTTAGGATAACTAGAACTTATAAAGGCAGGACAGGCTGAATTCAAACCAAACTGGTATGAGGCTTCTAGCACTAGAAGCCGACCAGGTCTTTGCAAAGTAAATATTAGGGTACTTCTGATCAGTGTGAATAAACATGAGTTTTAGCTTGACATTGAGGGGAAAAAGAAGAAAATAAAGTAATGCAAGCACCTCGGTAGACAACTGACCCAGTGGGGCTTGGGGAAAGTGAAGCGAACATACATAGCACCTTCTGCTTTGCAACACACGAAACAGAAAAGGAGGATTCGGCCCTTGCGTTGAAAGTTGGAGGACTTTCCAAAGCAATTTTTAGGAGAAAGAAGGTCAGCAATGCACCGAGCGCTGCCCAGTAACAAGCATGGAAGAGGAGGGAACGCGTTGCCCAGAAGACACTGTATATGTGGCACAAAATCAACAGCAACCCTGGAAAATTCTTGCAGAAAGAAAGTACAGTCGGATTTTTCTAGGCAGGAATTTCATGGTTAAGTCATGACTATGTTGCTATGGGGCTTTACTATCAGCCAAAAATCTGTGAGATGAAACTAAAAATGTTAAGTGAAAGTGAAGAAACCACAAGATCAAGTTAGGCAGAAAAATGGCAGACCTCATTTTATCACACAAGGGGAGGCACAGTCTGGGGACCAAACAAAAGATTGCTCCTTAGAATTCACAAAGGAACCATCGTGGTCATGGCTTTGAGTGCTTTCACAGGAATCACTACATTAACAGTTGTTACAACACAATTTAGTTCCACATTCTGGAAGAAAACTTTAAAAATCCATCATGCAGTTACCCAACTCTAAAAAGGGAACTGTAACCAACCCACAAGCAGTACATTGGGCCGGGACGGAGCAGGGGGAGGGATGTTAAAAGGAGTCACATAAAGGGAAATTAATTGAGAAAGCTAGTTTATTGCTAAAACATTACTAGAAATCCAAAAAAAGTATTTGCCACGAATAAAAAAGATGTTTCTTAAAAAAAATTATATAATAACTGATTGTTAATAACAAACAAAAACCACCTCTATTTTAGGAGGAGTCTCTCTCTCTCTTTCTCTCTCTCTCTCTTTAATGTAAAGATTGACTCAGTAAGAGGAATAAGAAAACAGAGTTTGAAGGACAGGTGTAAACCAGAAATTGGGCAGCAGAAAGGTCTGCCAGGAAGCTTCAAACACAGGGGTAAGAGATGAGGGAAGTTCGGCTGGAAGCCTGCCCTTTTGATCATGGTGCAAAAGATTTGATTGAAGCTGAAAGTAAAAAGAGACTAAATGGAGTTTTTAGGGAAACTCTGTCTCCCAAATTCAGTTTGGAAGTATGCTAATGGGACATATTAAATGCCCAGAATGTTCTAGACAAGGTTGACAGAACAAAAGTCATCAGAGCCAGAGAGCAGCTACTCCAGAGTGCTGAAGGAACTGTTACCCAAAACGTGTAAGAAGCCGGCATCGATTCGTGACTGTCAGACTGCCAGCAAGAGTCTCGTCCACATGTGCACACGAAATGGTAGACTGACTTACAGTACAGGTGAACTAGTAGAAGATAAAATCAAGCAGAAACCCTATATATTTTTTAAATGTGGCAAAATGGGGGGGGGGGGTAGCAGGAATCTCACTAAATTAATCTATAATTTTAGAAGGGAAATATACGTAGGGGTGCCTGGGTTGCTCAGTCAGCTGTGCGTCAGACTCTTGATTTTGGCTCAGGTCAGGATCTCACAATACATGGGTTCAAGCCCCCCACTGGGCTCCACACTCACAACGTGGAGTCTGCTTGGGATTCTCTCTCTCCCTCTGCCCCTCCCCTGCTCTCTCTCTCCCTCTCTCTCTCAAAAATAAATAAACTTACAAAAAAAAAAAAAAAGGAAGACAGACATAACCAAAAAAGGGAATTGATGGACATAATTCATAATTTAGAGCCTCAAAATTCTTTACATGGATACCTGAAATATAATGGGGCTTGTTTTAAAAAACAAAAGAAAACAAAAGTCAGACCTCACTCGGTCCTTCCAAAATACAGTAAAACCTTGGATTGTAACTTGTTCTGCGAGTGTTCCACAAGACAAGCAAACATTTCTAATAAATTTTAACTTGATAAATGAGCAATGTCTTGCAATATGAGTAGTATGTGATGCGAATGTCACATGATCATAACTGAGCCAATGGTTCTTCAAATTTGCCTTGATATACAAGTGTTTTGGATTACAAGCATGTTTGGAACAAGTTATGCTCACAAACCAAGGTTTTACTGTAATGTCATTTTTCTTGATGGTTTCTCGAGGACCTGCGGGAAGATGTGATTTTCTTTCAGTCTCTCTCTTCTCCGTGAACCTTCTCCCTGAGACAGGCCTTTTCCCTCCTTCTCCACACCCCACTTCCCTCTGAGGGCTGCCCCTTTGCAGACCTTTCACCCTCTCGCCCTCCCCACAATCTGGGCCATTGTACACTCCCCACCTCACCCCCACCAGCCACCCACACGCCCCACAGAAGGCCAAAGCTATCTCAATGGCATTAGCATGAGAAAAGTCCCCCCCCCCCCCCCCCCCCCGTTCTTCCAATTCTGCTTCTAATTCTTTATACTCTTGGGAATACTCAATTCACACAGTCATAGGAGATAGAAAATGTGTCAGATAAAAAAATTCTATCTTTACACACATGGCAAAAATGATAACAACAGGTAACACCTTTATAGCATTTACTAATGCTTTATGTTGCTGAACTCCTTTCATCTCTCTATCATCCTCATCACCACCACCATCATCATCACCATTCCCTTTTTACATGTGAAGAAACTGAGGTCACACAACTTAATTAGCAAGACAGGTGTCTGAACCTTGCTCTTTAGTCTGGCTCCAGAACCCACATTCTTAACCACCACACCATACGGACTCACTCGCCTCTCTCCCCAGTAAGATTCTCTTGCTGAGTTTCCTGTCTCTGTGGACAGCACCCCTACATATGCACTAACCCCCTTGCCCTCAGTCCCATCCGCTAGGTGCCTGGGCCTGCATGAATCTCTGCAGCAGCCTCTCCCTGCCTGTGTGTCTGCACAAGCAGGTACATTCATGCTCACACACACACACACACACACACACCATATTTTCAGCACATGTAGCCAGAGTGGGGGGTGTCCAGCACTTTAGCTAACAAGATTAAACACACACATACACACACAGCAAAAACAAAAACAAAAACAAACAAAAACAAAAACAGCCCCCAAACCAAAAACAAGGAGCACATAGATCTACTTTTTAAATTATTAAAACAAAAATGTTGAATGTGTTGTGGGTGTTATGAAACTAGATCTCAACATTTCTGAATGCCTGAGGGTGAAATTAGGGACAAAAGGTATTGGAAATCTTCCAGAAACTTGCTTCCTGTGGCTCTAAAAGTGGAAGTAAGAATGTGTCTCCTGAGCAGGCTGTTCTTGGCTCTGGGAGGGAACAAGTTAATGACCTCAGAGTAGTGGCCACTCAGGGTCCACGTGGTAGTGGTTGCTGGAGCCTGTCCCAAGCCAGCCCTCTCAAGATCACTAGCACCCAAGAAACTGGCAGTGAAAATAGTGGATTTTAAAAGTAGAATGTTGGGAGTAGGCCAGTTCGGCGTGGGAGTTTGCACGTGTGTTAGGGGTGGGGGGGTCTCTGTTTGTGTCAGGGGAAGGGCGGGTCTGACAGGAGTTGAGCCTCTTTACCCTTCAAACAGTAACCATGTGCCGCAGCAGTGACCCAAAACAGAGACCCAGACACGGCTTGTGTTTTGGAATAAAACGAGCATCAATGAAGTGTTCTTGGAACTCAGCAAGGTGGTTCCTCCAGCCTGAAAGGTCACCTGCGTTCTGTGTCCAGCTTAAGATGAGAGATACAGACAAGACCCTGTAGATTACTGGCCACATAAGGGAGAGAGGGGAGCTTAGAGAAAGAGAGAGAGAGAGAGAGAGAGAGAGGACTTCCTGTTTATCTAGGCATGTGGAGAGTAGAGAAGGTCTTATCTTCAAAAAAAGATGAAATGTGATCTTATTGGTCCCTCTGTGTACATGAAATGGGTCCCAGCAATTATACTGGCTACTATGACAATTATTTCCCTCTTCTCCCCATTCCTTCTGTGTGACCATGGCTTGAGACTGGGGACTCCTTCGAACTTTCATGAGTCAACACTGTATATCACTGTGACCCTATTCTGCCATGACATCATTTCTTCATTAAAGGGAGCCGAGATGTTCATGGTCCAGTCAGGTCCTTAAATTTGCAGAATCACAAAAAACATTTTATCTATTCACTCTGTACAGTCTGGTGGTTGGGAAACCGATTCACACTAATTAAACCCACAAGAGGCTGATTTGTACACTTGGAGAACAACGTGGCAAATTACTCAGGAAGATAAAACTGACCCAAAAAGCAAGAACATACATTTAGACTGGACACTGTGTTTGAGATAAGTCCACCCCAGAAGCCAAACAACAAAGCAAAGAATATAAGATCAAAGCAAAGGTGTTTGTATTGTGTCACACGATAGTTATAGAAAGTCCTGGTAGACTGAGAAATTCGTCTTCCATCATAGCTATGCTTGAAAAACCAAGATGAGTATTTAGACTGAGATGATGTCCCTTTCCGTCGAGGGTGCCAGAATATCACTGATAAATTCTTATGGCCCAACCTTCATTTTCCCATTGTCAATGAGACTTACTCTCGTCCTATTTGTACTTGTCACTGTGCTTAGAATTGTTAAACTTACAGGTAATGTTTATCAATTATGTTTTAATGAGTAACTTAAATTGGGGCAAATAAGTCTAAGTAAGTATCATAGCATAGCACCTAGAGCTGAAAGGACACCAGCCATCATCTAGGTCTCTGGTTTTCCAATTGTGTCTCACGGATTCAAGGGGCTGCTGAATTGGACAGCTGGAGGTATGAGGAGTAGGGCAAAGAGACAGGTGGCAGCTGACCACCCCTTTGTAAGGAGTTCGGATTATTCCAAGTGCAGAAATCATTATATGTTTTAATATAAAGTGACAGGATGAAGTTTGTTTTTTATTTATTTTTTAAAATGTTTATTTATTTATTTTTGAGAGAGACAGAGCACAATCAGGGGAGGGACAGAGAAAGAGGGAGACACAGAATCTGAAGCAGGCTCCAGGCTCTGAGCTGTCAGCACAGAGCCCAACATGGGGCTCGAACCCATGAACTGTGAGATCATAACTTGAGCTGAAGTCGGATGACTAACCGACTGAGTCACCCAGGTGCCCCTGACGTTTGCTTTTTAAATAAGAAAGTGATTGGAGGAAGGCAAGAGTAGAAGTCAGGAGACCACCTGAGAAGGTAGAGCCTTTGTCCGGGGGAGAGCTGATGGTGTTGCGGATCAGGGTAATAGCAGTAGAGCCAGAGAGAAGAGGATGGATTTGAGATGTGGTTTAAAAGTAGAACAGATAGAGGGGTGCTTGCGTGGCTCAGTTAAGCACTGTCCAACTTCAGCTCAGGTCATGATCTCGCAGTTCACGAGTTCCAGCCCCACATGGGGCTCTGTGCTGACAGCTCAGAGCCTGGAGCCTGCTTCGGATTCTGTGTCTCCATCTCTCTCTGCTCCTCTGCTGCTTGTGCTCTGTCTCTCTCTGTCTCTCAAAAGTAAATAAACATTAAAAAAAAAAAAAAAAAAGAGGAGAATAGACAGAACTTGGCTAGTGAGGGAGCAGATGTTACCAAGGATTCACTCATTTATCTATCCCGTCCAGAAAGTTTATTGAGTGCTTACAATGGGTTAGGAATTGGGCTAGGTGCTCAGCTAGACAGCCAATGCCCTGCCCTTCCTGGAGTTCATATTCTAGCAAAGGGAGACAAACAATCCATGGGCACACAAATAGGTAAAATATTAACATGCTTGATAAATCAATTGTAGGGCTCACATTGTTTCCCTCCTCCCAGGGACTATTGTCCTGCACCACCTCTTGTCCAATCAACCAGCTGTCCAATCCCTTGAAAATCATTTCAAATATTTTGCCCAGTTTTTTAGCCTGTAAGATAAAAGGGTGAATCTACTCCCTGTTACTCCATCATGGCCAGAAGTGGAAGTTACTTTTTCTTGCATGAATTTGATATAAGCGATAAAGGAAAGGGAGGAGTCAAAACTCACCACCAGGTTCTGACTTTAATGGTTCAGTGGATGGTCATGAAGCAGAAACAGAAGGCTCTGGATTTATTTTTGCACTTCCTTTCTTCCAGTTTCCCTTCCTCCCTCCCTCCCTCCTTCCCTCCTTCTCTTCCTTCCTTCCTTCCTTCCTTCCTTCCTTCCTTCCTTCTTTCCTTATATCCTTCCTTCCTGGGTATGTCTGTTTAAAAATATGTTTTGTTTTGAAGATGCTTGAGAACAGAACAATAGCAGAAAAGATGGAAATCAAGAAGCTAGTTTGGGGCATGTTGAGTCTGCAATGCCTGTAAGACATGTGATACCAGAGTTCAAAGAGCAGAAATAGACCAGAGACGCCCTGTAGAAGCTGGGTACACAGAGATACAGTTCCCCGGGAAGAATCTGGTGGCAGGAGCAGATTTGTGGAGGGCCATCTGCACTCGGATTTTCTGATGCCATTTGAAATGTCTATGAGACATTCAAATAACAGTACCAATTAGTCAGTTCAGTATTGGCATCTGGAGCTCAGAAAACAGAGCTGGGCTGCAGTTATAAATGTGGGGCTCTTCAGCATATAGGTATCATTTAAATCATAAGGACAAGGTTACCCCAAAAAGGGGAGAGAAGAGAGGGAGAAGAGAAAAGGTGAAGAAAGAACAGAGCAGAAGAGAAAAGAGAAGATGAAAAGGCCCAAGAACAAGTCATGGGGAATACCGGTCATTAAAGGCAGCACAGCATAAGAGAAACCATCAGAGGATAACAGAAGGGACTGGCCATTGAAGAAGGAAACCAGACACTGGATTTTCAAAGGAGAAGAGTATTTCAAGAGGGAATATCAATTGGTTCAAATGCTGCTAAGAGTCAAGTAAGATAAGAATTTGGAAAGATCCATTGGATTAATTTGGAAGTCATTTGTGAGCTTATCAAGAGCAGTTTCAGTGGGATCATAGAGGGGAAGGTGGACCAGACTCCAATGAAGAATGAATGGGAGGTAAAGAGCAGGTAGCATATGCAAACAGCTCTTCCATGGAGAATGGGAAAGTGGGGTAATCCTGGAGGGACTGATGAGTTAGCAGAGGTTAGTTGTTTATTTTTAAGACACAGAGCATATTGGGATGATAAAACCAAGAGGTTAAGAATGCAGAGAGAGGGATTAACCAAAGAGCAAGGCTCCTGAAAAAGCTCCTGAAAAGTCCAGGATCCAGAGCTCACTTTCTTTTTATTATTATTATATGAGAGAGAGAGAGAGAGAGAGAGAGAGCACATGCGAGCACACACAGCAGGGCAGAGGGGTAGAGGGAGAAAGAGAGAGAGAAAACCTTAAACAGGCTCCACCCTCAGTGCAGAGCCCAACATGTGGCCACATGGGACTTGATCCCACGACCCTGGGATCATGACCTGAGCTGAAATCAAGAGGCAGACACTCAACCAACTGAGCCTCCCAGGCACCCCTAGAACTCACTTCCTAATGGTCCTTACCACAGTCTCTCCGTCAGCCTTTGCTAACAGATCACCACCCCCCCCCAACCAGTTGAGACCTCTCTAAATACAGGGATCACGTCCTCAATTCTTTTCTGAGCCCATGTGTGACATGGCATATAACAAGTGTTTGAAATATTTCTTCACTAAATTAATGTATACACAGTTGGAAGTGCATACACAAACGGATGAAGGAAGTTTATCTGGTAAAATCTGCCCTGAAAAGTGAAGCAAAGATATCTATGTATTTAATTACCTCAAGATCAGAAAATACTTTCTGTAGGGGCCCCTGGGTAGCTCAGTCAGTTAAGCATCCAACTTTAGCTCAGGTCATGATCTCGCAGTTTGTGAGTTCGAGCCCACATCCAGCTCTGTGCTGACAGCTCAGAGCCTGGAGCCTGCTTCGGATTCTGTGTCTCCCTCTCTCTCTGTCTCCCTCCACCTGCCCGCCCCCCCCCCCCCCCGCTTGTGCTCTGTCTCTCTCTTTTTCAAAAATAAATAAAGATTAAAAAAATTTTTAATTAAAAAAAATTAAAAAAAGAAGATACTTTCTGTAGATTCTGGTTAGTGTTCCCAGAGTGGAAAATAAGCACAATAAAAACAAAATTCTTATTAATTTTTTAGAGACATGCAATGTGGTTTTTTTTCCCCCAAATTAATCACAACTGATGAATAGCTACTTCCTGTGTAGATCCAAAGGCTTCTTTCAGCATTCTAGGGCAAAGAGTAATTGCCATATTTTACATCTGAAATCCAATCTCATTTATCAAAAAACACTTCAGTTTGGTAAGTGCTATATAATTATTTCCATTATTTCTATAACATCTCTATATGTTGACTTAGTATTATTATGTCATCAATTCTCAATCATTAGATTAGTGACAGAATCAAATTCTGGAGGACCCAAAACAGTGAATAATAAATAGAGTAGGGACAGCAAGTTTGTCATCCCAATTTGGGCTCATTTGGGCAAATAGCCCATGTCAACACACAGATGACAGAGTTTCAGCTCAGAAGCACTCTGTGTGGTGAGCGATCTGCTTAGGACGTTTTTCATTAATGAGACTGATTCACCAAGCGGATCAAGAACTGACGGAAAGGATAGAGCCCCCCATAAACAGAAGGTTATACAATTCAAAAACATAGCAAAGGCAAAATTGGACTCAGAATTTAGAACTAAGAACTAGAACTGAGAAATTGCCCAGTCCTTCTCCCTCATTTTACACATGAATATAAAATCCAGAGAGATTGCATAACTTGCTCTGAGTCACACGAAAAATTAGTGAAACGCCCTCCCAACGAATGACGACGTCTCACGTAACGAATGACGTCTTACATCACTCCCAGGCCAGTGTGCTACACCATCTTGCATCCCCAAGATGCAATTCTTCGGCATCTTTGCATTCTTCTGCAAAAGAAAGAAAGAAAGAAAGAAAGAAAGAAAGAAAGAAAGGGAAAGAAAGAAATAAAAAGAAAGAAAGAAAGAAAGAAAGAAAGAAAGAAAGAAAGAAAGAAAAAGAAAAATCTTCAAATTCTAACGGACAGTTAAAAATGTAAAGAATAAGTTGAAATCCAAGACACATAAGGCATTAAGAGAAAATTCAGATTGTTAAAGCTTATGATACACTACACACTTTCCCAGCTGTTAACTCACAAAATTCTTTCAAGTCTCTGTCAGGTTTTATTCCCTCTTACAAATGAGGACACAGAGGCTAAGTAATTTACCCCAGGTCAAAAGCAACTAGATGAGAATTTAGGTCTACAACGCTGGGTACACTTCTCTTTCCATTATATAACATTTCAAGCTAGGTCACATCTTCCAGCCCAGACAGATCATAACCTGAAGCAATAAAAGACTCAAAGATGTTATTGTGCAACTACTGTTGGCAATCTTGGTGGGGTGTGAGGTAGGGGGAGACATGAACAAAAGAGGCCAGAAAACTAGAAAATAGCTTTTGATTGTGAAATTTGAGAAAACCTAGATTCTGGGAACTACAATTCGGTCAAAGCAAATTCCTGATGTCAACCTGTCAACCTTTGGCAAAAATCGAGAATGAAATTACTAAATATATGGTTTGTGAACCACTTAGAAAAGAATGCTGTGATCACAGGGAGCCAACATGGATTCACTAAATCAGGATGCCAAAACATCAAACATATCCACTAGGAATTAAGGTTAAGTCTATTGGGATGTCACTGTGGTCAAAGTGAAAATATGCGATTAAGATAACAGGGCAGTTGGATATATTCACAATTGGTTAAAGTTGCCAGTGACCTGTCATATAACCCTGCCTGATATAATTCTATTAAAAATTTTAGCAATGTTTTTTTCAACTTTGAAAATCCTCAGATTTGTGGATAATTTGAAGTTTGAAGGCAGATGTCATATGATAAACACCAATAATCATTTTGACAGACTGAAATGGTCAACCCCTCCATTTCAGATTTAATAGGAAAAGTATAGCTATACATTGAAGTAAAAACAAATAGGGGCATCTGGGTGGCTCAGTCAGTTAAGTGTCCAACTTTGGCTCAGGTCACGATCTCATGGTTCATGGGTTCGAGCCCCACATCAAGCTCTGTGCTGACAGCTCAGAGCCTGGAACCTGCTTTGGATTCTGTGTCTCTGTCTCTCTCTGCCCCTCCTCAGCTCATACTCCATCTCTCTCTGTGTCTCTCAAAAATGAATAAACGTTAGAAAAAAATTTTAAATAAATAGATGGGTACATGACAGATGATAGACAGACGATAGATGATAGATAGATAGATAGATAGGGAATCACATAAATTCCAAATGGTGAAAATCTGACTTGATCAAAATTTGTTAGAGAGAGAAGACTGAAGTTTAGTAAAAGACACAAGTTCAGTACATGCCAATAGCACACAGATGCCCTACGACGTAATGAATAAGAGCTTGAGCTTGAGCATCAACAAAGCTGGGCTCACAGTCAAGTGCACCACTTAATATCTGTGTGACCTTTCCTTAATTTTAAAGCCTCAGCTTCCTATTCTATAAAATGAGTATTATACAATGTCACACTGCTAGTAATAGAACTTGGATCATAATTCAAGTCTTCTGATTCCTCTGCTGTTTTTCCATGGAGGGCTACTTTCAAATAGTTCAAAAAGATGTTTTAGAAAAAAGAATTGAATCATTCTTTTATCCTTAGAGGAACAACCAACACCAGATTAACAGAGGAATGCTATCAAAGGCCAAGTTCAGCCCTCTTCGTGGGAGAATATTGGACCTGATGGGCTAACATGGAATAGACCTCCCCATGAAGCAGAGAAATCATGGAGCACTGAGCAAACCGGCAGCAGGTGTCTGATCAACGGTCAGGAATTCTGCTGCAGTGATTCCAATGAGGATGAAAACTACCACCAACGATCCCTGAGGTCTCTTCAGCTCTCAGATTCAGAGATTTCTCCAATGCTTGGTTACTATGATTTTGCAACTGATGTGAAGAAAGGTTTTTGTGAAATAATTTATTGTCATTGATTTTGCTTTATGGAAAGTCAAATTTACCCGTGTTGGAAGTGACCAGGGAAATAGATCCCTTTTCTCAGCATTCACCTGAGGGCTAACATAATAGAAAGCACAAATGATTCTGAAGTCTCCCACAATTCCAAATGGCTCATGAACAATGGAGACTTGCACCCCTATATTCTGACAATTACTTTTCCATCTTTTGGCAAGTTTGTGAAATATCACTGGCACACGCTCCCTTGTGAGTTTATCTGCTGCACTGTGCTGTCCCCTGCTGCAGATGCCCAGCTTCCTGATACTGTCTCCTGTCCCATCCAAAGCAGAAATGGGCAGCTTCATTTTCCCTAAATCATTAGCTTATTTATTCACTCCCTCAACAAATAAAAATGACATGCTACTTATAAATAGTTCCCATTTAATGAACACAGGCCACATGCCTGCAGCTTTATACATTTTAGCTCAACTAATTGCCTAAATAACTCTGGGAGATTTATACCACCTGAAGATAAAAAAAAAAAAAATCAAAATTCACAGAATCAAATTAATCTGCTCAAGATTGCACAACTAAAAAGTGGTGAGGCTGTGGTGTTCTCATTCTACTGCATTATTATAAGTAAGGCACTGTGCTGTGAGCAAGAGGGGAGTAGGAGAAAATCTCTTCTATCCAATCACTTACTCCTGAATAGTGCATATTACATGCACACAGGTAACTATATTAGGAATGGGTACGTGGTAATTACATAATATACTCTGGACAGAAACATGATTAGAATAGCCCTCTGCGGAGCACCTTGGTAATATACATCCAAGGTCTTTAGAAGGTGTAACGGTTTGTTTTATGTGTCACCTTGACTGGGCTAAGCGATACCCAGAGAACAGGTAAAACATTATTTTGGGTGTGTCTGTGAGGGTATTTCTGGAAGAGATTAGCATTTGAATCCATAGACTAAGATACCAGCCCTCATCTGGCATCACCCAACCACCGAGGGGCCCGAACAGGGAGAAGAAGGGCGATTTTATCTCTTTCACTTCTTGAGCTAGGACGTGGGATATCCATCTTCTGCCTTTCTGCATCAGAGCTCTTGCTCTTCGGGCACTGAGCCCTGGGACTTACACCAGCGTCCCCACCACCACCCTCCCCACTCTCAGGCCCTTGGCCTCAGACTGGGATTCACACCATCAGCTACTCTGGTGTCAGGGTTTCGGATGCAACGCCACCCACTCTCCTCATTCTCCAGCTTACAGACAGCAGATGCAGACACATCTCAGCCTGTATAATTGCATAAGCCAATTCCCATAATAAATCTCCTCCTATATATCTATACTGACTCTGTTTCTCTGGGGAACAGTGACTAATACAGAAGTCCATATTATTTGACATTAAATGGTCACTTCTGGTAACTTAACTTTGTGGCTATGATGTAGTAGATTGTAGCAGACTGGTACTCCCACCGAAAACAGCCAGAAAAGCTGAATATAATATAAAAGTGTAAGTGTTTGAGGTGGTGAAAGAGCTGCTTGGGCTGCCAGGACATGAGGACTCAAGATTCTAGAAAGAAGAGGTCTCTGAGGTAATCCCAACATTTTGCATGCAACCTCTGTTTCCCAGTGACATTTGTTCATTCCGGGTGCAGGGGTAGAAGGGGCTGAAAAACTAGATAAAGGACCACTGCTAAGAAGCAGGAACTCAACCAACCTTTCAAGCAATCCCAGGGGATTGGGGAGACAAATTAAAACTGGAGGAGTATGCAAAAGGGAGAAGCTTCCAGTTATAAAATAAAGAAGTCAGGGATGTAATGTGCAGCACGGTGACCATGCTGAACAGCACTGTATTATATATTTTTTGGAAGTTCTCATCACCAGAAAAAAATTATCACATGCATGGTGATGGGTGGAAACTGGACGTATCATGGAGATTATTTCACAATAAATATATACAAATATCAAATCATTATATTGTGGCCCTGAAACCCATATAATGTTATATGGCAATTATACCTCAGTTAAAACAAAACAAAGTTCCCCCCTCTCTTACGTCACTGGGGCTGCTATAACTGAATACCATAGACTGGGTGGCCTATAAACAACCGACACTGATTTCTGAAGGTTCCAAAGGCTGGGAAGTCCAAGTTCAAGAACCAGCAGATCTGATGTCTGGTGGGAGCCTACTCCTCACTGACAGCCATCTTATCACTGTGACCTGGCATGAGGGATCTCTCTGGGTTCTCTGCTATAAGGACGCTAATCCCATCCACGAGGCCTCCTCCATCATGACCTAATTACCTCTCAAAGGCTCCACCTCCAAACACCAGCACATTAGGCTTCATATGAATTTGGCATTGGAGGTGGGGGAGGGAGGGGACACATTAAAAAAATAATAAAAATTTTAAAATATGGGGTGCCTGGGTGGTTCAGTTAGTTAAGCCTCCGACTTCAGTTTAGGTCATGATCTCACGATTTGTGAGTTCAAGCCCTGTGTCTGTCTCTGCGGTGACAGCTCAGAGCCTGGAGCCTGCTCTGGATTCTGTGTCTCCCTTGCTGCCCCTCCCTTGCTCACATTCTCTCTCTCTCTCTCTCTCTCCCTCTCTCTCAAAAATAAATAAGCACTAATTGTTTTTAATAAGTAAATAAATATTTTAAAATACAATAAAATTGGGGAAGTATGGTTCTCAGGCAGCTAGGACGGAAACAACAGTGTCCCTGAGAGAATGGAGGCACAGAAAAATGAGCCCAACATTTGACAATTACATTTTGAGGCACTTTCCAAATTCTTAAGCTACACAGAGAAAGAGACAGTAGTTTCACTGTACTGAAAATTAAAGAAAAAATAAAACAAAAACTGAAGTTTAAGGCCTGCCAGGAAGGAACTGCCGTTGTAAACGCTCCAGGTCTTAGTTGGGACATCTGCAAGTGTCCGCCACAGAGATGAAGAACAAACCAAAGACAGACGATCCTCACAGAGGCCACAGCTCAGTCTCAAGACAGCCCTGCTTTAACTGCCAATTAGAAGAGAGTGTGAATCCTTTCTGGAAGAAGATCATTTCATCCAGAGTTTCTTACATTTTTTTATACAAAATGTCTGGCCTTTAATCAATAGTTACCAGTCATGAGAAGAAACAAGACTAAAAAAATCGGCCATAGAAACAGACAAGTAACCCAGACGTTGGCATTATCAGAGACTGGAATTTGCATGTTCAGAAAAATAGATAGCAAGGTGGAAATTAACACCAAAAGGGAAGAAAGAGGACACAAAATAGGGCAGAAGCAGTATATGAAGAAATAACATCTTAGATGTTTCAAAAACTCACAAAAGTCATCAAGGAAAAATCTAAACTGTTCTAGAACCTAAGGAGGATAAACAAAGAAAACCACACCTGGTACAGCTTCCTAAAACTGCCTAAAAACAGAGACAAAGACAAAAGTCTTAAAAACAGCCAGGGAAAACAGACACATTACTTTCAGAGGAGACAGAATAAGACCCCAAACGAACAAAGAAACAAAGAAATGCCATCTTTAAAGTGCAAGAAAATAAATGCCCACCTAAAATTCTGTATCACCAACTGAAAATAGCCTTCAAAAATGAAGATAAATTAGAAACAAATTTTCAGGCATATAAAAAACAATCAGATAATTCCTTGTCAGCAGACTTCCGTTAAAGGAAATATTACGTGGTGGTGGATGTTAACGAGGCTTATTGTGCTGATCACTGCATAATTTATACAAATACCAAATCATTATGTTGTACACCTGAGACTAATATAAGGTTATATGTCAATTACATCTCAGGAAAAAAAGTGGCGGAGGGGAGAAAATACTGATGAAAATTCTTATATAAGGAAGACAATACCAGATAGAAACATAGAAATGCAGGAATAAAAAAGGTGAATTTGTAACATTTAATCTTGATTGCATCAAGGAGCAGTCAAAATGTCTTGTAGAGTCTGCAATGTATGTAGAATTAAAATGTGTGCCAACAATAACAAAAAGAGGCAAGAAGGGGAAATTAGTTAAATTATTACTCAAGAAGCATTGTTTAACAGGCAATGGTGAGACTACAGATTATCTGATAAGCAAATAAATCAAGGAATGATATTTTAATCTCTACACCAATAACTAAAAGCATACATAACAAGCTCATAAAAAGAAATGTGGAATAATAAAAAAAAACTTGATTAAAAGAAAATAAGGCAGAAAAGGAGAGAAAAGGAATCATAAAACGCGTGAACATAAAGAAAGCAAACATAAGATAGATATACACCAATTATCTCAGTAATTACATTAAATGTAAGCAGAATAAAAGCTCCAACTGAAAAGTTCATAGTCAGTCTGTGTAACAACCACGAAAACAACAGCAGAACCCAGACAACTCTGCAGCTTAGAAGATACACATCCTAAATATGAGGGCGTGACTCCAAGTCCTCAATCACGGAGAGATTGAAAGTAAAACAGGGAAAAAGATTAGCCATGAGAACGTTAACAAAAAAGTACTATAACTACATTAATACCAAGCAAAGAAAACTTCAAGGCAAGAAACATTACTAAAGATAAAAGACATTCATAATGATAAAAATGTAAATCCATCTAATTCTAAATAACATAGCTTCAAAAATTGAAGAACTGAAGGAAGAAATGCACTGTGAGAGAAGGAGACTTTAACAAGCCTCTTGTAGCAGATGTGGTAAAAACAGGCAAAAATAAATCAATAAATTGGTAAGAACACAGGAGATATGAATGGCAAAATCAACAAATCTGATTCATTTGACAAATGCAGAATACTCCACCCAACAGTAAAAAGTCCTCAATCATTCCAAGTACACATGGAACATCTACAAAAGTGGCCTTATGCTGTCGATAAATAAATTCTTAACAAATTTCAAGTTTTAAAAATCTTTCAGAGTGTATTTGCTGACCACAGTGAAATGCCCAAATGTTTGGAAATTAAGCAACTCACCTTTAAAAATAAATTAATATTTAAAAAAACTCACCCTGAGTCAAAGAGTAAGTCACAATAAAAACTGGAAAACACGTTGAACTGGGGCGCCTGGGTGGCTCAGTTGGTTGAGCATCCGACTTCGACTTAGGTCATGATTTCACGGTTCGTGGGTTCGAGCCCCGCATCGGGCTCTGTGCTGACAGCTCAGAGCCTGGAGCCTACTTCAGATTCTGTGTCCCCCTCTCTCTCTCTGTCCCACCCCTGCTTGTGCTCTGTCTCTCTCTTTCAAAAATGAATAAACATTAAAAAAAATTAAAAAAAAAAAAAAGAAAACATGTTGAACTATATACTATAATGAAAATATGACCTCGACCTGTGGAATGTGGCTAAAATTCTGGTTAAGGAAAATATGTAGTATTAAGCCAAAAGAAAGAGCTGAAAATAAAACAAGAAGTTAGTGCAAAAAGTGGCAAATTAAATACAAATAAGTAAGAAAAATAAAAAATAACATGAATTAAGGAAATAGAAAACAAATGTACGAGAGAGAAAATCAATAAAGTTGGTTCCTTAAAAAGATAATATTTATAAACACCTAGCAAGACTAATCAAGAAAAAAGAATGCAAATATTGTCCAAATCCAAATGGAATGTAAAAGGAAACATCATGGCAGATCCTTGGATTTAAGGGATCCGATCAGAGGCTCCAGGTGGCTGGGTGGGGCCCACGGTGACAGGTGCGAAAGACGTCACTGTCTCTGCAGCATAGAGGCATGTCTGCAGGGCGCACTCACCATCACCAGGGCCTGGGTAAGGACTGCCAGCTGGCCCCCCTTTGCCCACAGACTCGGTGGCCTTGTTAACAGACCAGCTCAGGAATCTCCTTCTCCAGGCCTTCGCTCGCCCCACATCCTAAAGTCCCCACTGAGGGGCACTTGTTCATGTCCCTGCAGCCTGGGCCCCTATGTCCAGGCCAGTAAGATGCTCCTGGGTGGGTTCCCTATGTCTGTGTGTGATGGGGTATGGGAACGTTACAGGCGGAGGGACCACCATGTGTAAAAAGCCTTAGAGGTGAGACTGAGCCAGAAAGATTCAGGAAAGCTGGGGGCCTTCCTGTGTCTGCAGGGAACAAGGCACAGTCACATTGAGAATGGAGGGCTGGGGAGTTGTACTTCATTCTCAGGGCCCTGGCAGGTTGTGAACAGAAAGGGGATTCAATGAGTTAGAGTTGTAAGAGTTTTCCAAAAGCTGCGCAGAGGAAGAACAGCTAGAATGGGAATGGTGGAGACACTGAGGCACAGGAAGGTTGATCGCTTGTGAGAGATCACAGAGCTGGTAAGGGGTGGCACTGAGGACTGAAGCACCTAGGTCAGTCAGATAGCTTGAGGTCATCTGGCTCCAGGTTGGGCAGGGGTACAAGGGAGGCTCGAGCCCATGGAGCCCAGCCATGGTCACCTGCCACTTCCCCCAAGTTCAGATGGCTGAGGAAGCACTTGTGGAATGTGCACAGGGAAACAGAGGGTTTCCCAGTCCTTCCCTGATCCCAACCGCATTCATATGGTCTCTGGGATTATGGTGTCCTGAGACTCTCCGCCTGCTATTTTCCCAAGCCTTGGGTCTGGAGACTCTAGAGAGAGCCCAAGTCCAGGGTCCTGAGTCCAGGGGAAGGCTTCCCATTTTTGGCAACCAGTGCTAAGAGGTGCGGATGTTTATCCCAGGAACTGGTAGCCAGATGTGCACATTCTGAGAGGTAAACCTGAGCTAGGTCTGCTCAGGAAACCATAGGTCCCCTTTCTTTCAATAAAGAGAATAAGGCAAGAGTGAGGGCTGTAATAGCTGCCTGAGAAGTTGGGCATCTATTATAGAGATAATGGGAGGTTTGGATCAGAGGAAGGAGGAAGTCTTGCCCAAGTACAAACAAGCTCCATCTGGCTGCAGGGCTGGGAATAGACCGTGGGGGGAAGGGAAGAGGCCTGGAGTCCAGGAAGAGGCTACTGGAATAGTCCAAGTGAATGTTGGACCAGAATGGCCTTGGAACTGAGAGAAGTGCTTGGATTCTGACTCCATTTTTTAAAGAAAAGACAGCAGATTTTTGGATGTTGTAGGAGACAGAGATGAAGGGAGGAGTCAGAAATGACCTCAGAGATTTTGATCCCAGCAGCTGAAAGGATGAGAGCTCCATCAGCTGGGGTGGGTTTAATGGCCTGAATTGTGTCCTCCTAAAATTTGTATGTAGAAGTACATGTACCCCAAAATGTAACTGTATTTAGAAATAAGGTATTTGAAGAGGTGATGAAGTTAAAATGAAGCCTTTAAAGTGAGCTCTAATTCTATATAAATGATGTCCTTATAAGAAGAGGAAGAAACACAGGAATGTATGCTTGCAGAGTAACAACCTTGACAAGAAGCAGAACAGGATGCAATTCTTCAAGCCAAAGAGAGAAGCCTCAGGAGGAGAAACCAAATTTGTCCACACTTTGATCTTGGACTTTCAGCCACCAGAACTATGGAAAAAAAAAAAACAAAAAAACACAAAAACTTGTTACATTGTTTAAGCTTAATAATAATAATAATAATGATAATAGAGGATGCCAAGATGATTCAAAGGACAGACTTTTAAACAAATGATGCTTGGAAAATTGGATATCCACATACAAAAGAATAAAGTTGAACTCTTACATAAACCATATACAAAAATGAACCCCAAATCAATCAAAGACCTACACATAATAGTTAAAACTATAAAACTCTTAGAAGAAAACAGAGGGAAAAGCTACATGACACTGGATTTGGTAATGACTTCCTATATATGACACCAAAAGAACAGGCAACAAAAGACAAAATAGATCATTTGTACTTCATCAAAGTTTAAAAGTTCTGTGCTTTAAAAGACACTATCAAGAGAATGAGAAAACAATCCACAGAATGAGAGAAAATATTTGCAAATCATATTTCTGACAATGGGTTAATATCCAGAATGCATAAAGAATGCCTACAATTCAACAAGAAAACAAATAACCAAATTCAAAAATGGGCAAAGGGCTTGAATAGACATTTCTCAAAAAAAAAAAAAATGTACAAGCAGTCAATAGGCACATAAAAGATGCCCAACATCACTAATGTTGATCAAACCCATGAGATATCAACTTCATACTTATTAAGATAACTATTATAAAAAAGAAACAGATGATAACAAGTGTTGGGGTGCCTGGGTGGCTCAGTCAGTTAAGCATCTGACTCTTGGTTTCGGCTCACATCATGATCTCACAGCTTGTGAGTTCGAGCCCCACATTGGGCTCTGTGCTGACTATGCAGAGCCTGGTTGGGATTCTCTCTCTCCCTCTCTCTCTGCCCCTTCCCCACTCATTCTCTCTCTCTCTCTCTCTCTCTCTCTCTCTCTCTCTCTCAAAAATAAATATTTAAAAAAAAAAATAAAAGAACAAGTGTTGACAGGATGTGGCAAAATTGAGACTCTTGTACATTGCTGATGGGAATGTAAAATGGTGCAGCCACCATACAAAACTATTTGAAGGTTCTTTGGAAAGTTGAATATAGAATTACCATATGATTCAGCAATTCTATTTCTAGGTACATACCCCAAAGAATTGAAAGTGGGGACTCAAACAGGTTCTTGTAAACCCATGTTCATAGCAGCATTATTCACAATAGTCAAAACACGTAAACAACCCCAGTGTCCATCAACAGATGAGTGGATAAACGAAATGTAATATATACATACAAAGGAATATTATTCAACCTGAAGAAGGAATGAAATTCTGGGATACACTACAACGTAGATAACTTTGAGGACATTATGCTAAGTGAAATAAGCACAATACAAAAGGACAAATATTGGATTATTTCATTTACATGAGATACCTACAATAGTCAAATTCATAAAAGACAATGGAATAGAGGTTACCAGGGGCTAAGGGGAGACGGGAAAGATAATTTATTATTTAATGGCTACAGAAATTTCTGTTTGAGATAATAAAAATGATCTGGAATTGAATAATGCTAATGGTTGCACAACATAGGGACTATACTTAATGTCACAGAATGTATACCTAAAAATTGTTTAAATGATTAGCTTCATGTGAGACATATGATACTGCAGTTTTTTAAAAGTTATACAAAAAAATTCAATCAAAATAATTCACTATATTTACAGAATAAAGAAGAGAATTCATAATCATTTCAATAGATGAAGAAAAACCATTTGATAAAATTCAACACCCATTTGTGATTTTTAAAAAAGTTTTAGCTTACAAGGGATGAAAGGGTACTTAACTAAATATCTTAATTATCTAAAACTACAACAAATGTAATACCTAGCAAATATTGAAAGCCTCCCCCTAAGATTGAGAATAAAATAAGAATGTTCACTATCACTACTTCAAGTCAACATTATTCTGGAATGCCTATAAATGAAGAAAAGGAAATAAAAGTTTTAGAAATTAGAAAAGAGAGATAAACTTGTCATTATTTTAGATAACATGATAATATGCATAGGAAATCTAGAAACATTCTATAATTGAAATTACTAAGTGAACCGCAAGGTCTCTACTTACAAGATGAATATACAAAAATCCTATATACCACCACAAACAATTAGCAAATGAAAGTTTTTAGGTGATAGCATTTATAATATGATTTTAAAAACTGAATACCTAAAAATAAATTTAACAAAATGTGAATGAGACCTGTACACAGAAAACTATATAACATTATTGAGAGAAATTAACAAAAACCTAAGTAAACTGAGGTATATACCATGTACATGGACCCGACATAGATGTTAATTCTTCCCAAATCCATCTATAGACTCAATGTAATCTCAATAAAAATCCTAGCATGAATGTGTGTGTGTGTGTGTGTGTGTGTGTGTGTGTGTTGGCAAAATGATTCTAAAATTTTTATGGAAATACAAAGGGCCAAGAACAGTCAAGGCATGTTAAAAACTGAAGGAAAAAGTTAAAAGACTTGCCTTTCTAGATCATGACATATCAGGCTATAGAAATTAAGACAATGTCATTTTGGCACAAAGATAAATAGAGCAATAGAAGAGCATAGAGACTCCCAAACCTACTCACATCTGTAAGGTGACCAGACTTATGACAAAGGTGATACTACCACATACTAGAAAAAGAGTGGTCTTTTTCCATAAATGATGTACTTTCAATTGGGAACCCAAAAGGTGAAAATCAATTTTGACCCCATACCAGACACAAAATGCTATTCCTAGTAGTTGTAGATTTAAATGTACAATAAAACAGTAGGGCTTCTAGAAGAAAGCATGGGAGAATAACCTTGTAGGTAGAAACAAGCTTAAATGGGACACAAAGAGCAATGTAGTCTAGAGGTAAGAGTGTATATTCCAGACTCAAACCGCTTAAGTTTGAAATCTGATTCTACCCTTGGACAAGTTTTTTGTTTGTTTGTTTATTTTTTAATTCCAGTATAATTAACATACAGCATTATATTAGTTTCAGGTATACAATATAGTGATCCAACAATTCTATATATTATTCAGTGCTCATCATGATAAGTGTACTCTTAATCCCTTTCACCTATTTCCTCCATCCCCCCACCCACCTCCCCTCTGGTAACCACCAGCTTGTTCTCTATAGTTAAGAGTCTATTTTTTGCTTTGTCTCTTTATTTTCTTTGTTCACTTATTTTGTTTCTTAAGTTCCACATGAATGAAATCATATGGTATTTGTCTTTCTCTGATTGACATATTTCATTTAGCATTATACCCTCTAGATCTACCCATGCTGTTGCAAATGGCAAAATTTCATTCTTTTTATGGCTGAGTAATATTTCGTTATGTGTGTGTGTGTGTGTGTACGTAGACATATATATATGTCTATATATATGTCTATATATATATGTCTATATATATGTCTATATATATATGTCTATATATATAGTCTCTCTCTCTCTCTCTCTATATATATATATATGTATATATATATATATATATATATATATATATATATATATAAACACACATACATATACACATACATACCACATTTTCTTTATTCATTCATCTATGGATGGATGCTTGGGCTGCTTCCATACCTTGGCTATTGTAAATAATGCTGCAATAAACGTAGGGGTGCGTATATCTTTTTGACTTAGTGTTTTCATTTTGAGGGGGCAACTACCCAGTAGTGGAATTACTGGGTCATATGGTAATTCTATTTTTAATTTTTTTTCCATACTGTTTTCCACAGTAGCTGTTCCAGTTTGCATTTCCATCAAAAGTGCATAAGGATTCCCCTTTCTCCACATCCTTGCCAACACCTGTTGTTTCTTGTGTTGTTGATTTTAGCCATTCTGACAGGTGTGAGGTGATATCTCATTGTGGTTTTGATTTGCATTTCTCTGATGATTAGTTATGTTGAGCATCTTTTCATGTGTCTGTTGATCATCTGTATGTCTTCTTTGGCGAAATGTCTGTTCATGTCTTTTGCCCATTTTTAATTGAATTGGTTTTTTGGTGTTGAGTTGTAGAAGTTCATTATATGTTTTTGATATTAACCCTTATCAGATATACCATTTGCAAATGTCTTCTCCCATTTGTGGGCTATCTTTCCTTTTAGTGGATGGCTTCCTTTGCTGTGAAAAACCTTTTTATTTTGTTGTAGTCCCAATAGTTTAATTTTGGCTTTGTTTCTCTTGCCAAAGAAGACATCTAGAAAAATGTTTCTACAGCTGATGTCAAAAAAATTACTGCCTATGTTTTCTTGTAGGAGTTTTATGGTTTCAGGCCTCACATTTATGTCTTTAATCCACTTTGAGTTTATTTGAGTGTAAGGTATAAGAAAGTCCGGTTTCATTCTTTTGCATGTAGCTGTCCAATTTTCCCAGTACCATTTGTTCAAGAAACTATCCTTTTCCCATTGCATAGTTTTGACTCTTGGGCAAACTTTTAGCCTTTCCGTGCCGTGGTTTCCTCATTTTTAAAATGAGGATAGCAATAGGCAGAAGACTCGTGTGAAGATCAAATACAGTGATACATGTAAATTGCCCTAGAACAGCGCCTGACACATAGCAAGTGCGTAACAAGAGTTACTATTTTTATCCTTTACATGAATACTAAAAGTACCTCCTCTGAGGGGCAGGTACTTGTTTTTATTTTGTGTAGACACCTTATATACAGCACTCTGATACACAGCACAACTTCACTTGGAGATAACATTTTGGTGGCACTGCTTCACAATCCACAAGCATTTGCTGAACACCTGCCTGCTGTGTACTAGAATCAGGTTGGGGCAGGAGGAGGAAGGTGGGGAAGATGCTTATGCAGGAAGCAGCTGACACATTTCTTCCCAGTTGCAGAAAGCTTCCCATGTATTGGGGCAGGAAGATATAAGCCTGAGAAACTACTGGAGAATGTGACAGCACATAAATGAGGAAGTGCTCGACTTCACAAAGTAGATTAGGAAACATGACAGCATGTTATTGGTGTTAACTACACATACAGATGTGAATGCAGTGAGGAGTTGGGGGAGGGAGAAATCAGAGTCACAGATGAGGCAGTGACACTGAGTCATGAAAAACAGTCATGAATAGTTGCCCTGGAATACAATCTATAAAAGGTGACAACCCCTAATACTGGCGTGATTTGCTCTATTTGCTTAAGAAACACCCAGACCTGGAATTGCTCAGGCAGGGATTACAGGTTTGGACAAGGGAGCTCTGGCAGGGAGAGGAGAGAGGAAGTCATCCTGGGGACACCCACCCACGGCCCTCTCCCCACTGACATCAGCCCTCTCCCAGGGCACTTTGTCAAATGATAACTCTAAGAAGCCCTTTGTATACTGCTATGGCACTGCTGATCCATTTTCAGCAAATAAAAATGTATGCATCTTCTTCTTCCCACTCCTAGCTTCTTATTTAACCAACTTTGGGGGTGAAACCAAATGCTGCTTCTCGCTACTATCCAGAACCCTCCAAAATAAGATGACTAAATCAAAAAGAAATGAATTTTGAGTCCACACTCTGGCTAACCTTGGGAACACAACCCCACATTCATTCTTAACTTCTCCCAGGCTTGCCTGCTTGGTATTCTGACCTCTACCTGATTTAAGCAGTTCAAGTATCAGGTTGTGGATTATCCAAGCCCCATCTCTCTCTCCTTCTCTTGTTTTCATTTTTTGCTCTTCACCACTTATTCTAGAATATCCATTAGAGGATAATGGGTGGGGGGGGGGAGGGGAATGGCAGATTGAAATGCAATTAATTAAATGTCAGGGAGAAGGTAGAAAATATCTGAAGTCAGGGTTTTTACTTTTTTTAATTAGTATTATATTATATGTGGTTGTCCTTTATCCAGCCTCTCTCTTTCCCGATCTTTCTTTAAGTTTTCCTCCTGCCTATCTTAAACCATGAAGGTCATTTGGGCTCAGATGTTGCTTGGTCCTGGATGAGAATAATGGACTATGCAACATCCCGGTTAGACATGCTTTGTGAGAATTTGTTATTGCAGATAATTTCTTTGATTACTGAATTCCAGATGTAATGAAAGAAAAGCACATTTGAACCATTATGTTCCTAGACTGTGAGATCTATACAACTAAAACTTCTTTCAAAAGGAGCAAAATCATCTTCTACCCTCCAAACATGTTCTTCCTCCTTTATTCTAAAAATGTCTCCATTGGTAGCACCAGGCCCTCAGTTGCCTAAACTAGACAACTGGGAATCACCCTTAACTTGTCCCTTCCCCCCCCCCTTCCACCCCAGCCATTACAAGTCCCGTTACATTCACTTGCTGTTCATTTCTGGGTGTCCCTGCCTCCCCTCCTTCTTTAGAGGATCCACCCACATCCTCCTCACCAGTCTTCACCCAATGGCTCCTGTAGTCTGGTACCCTGACCCTTGCCTGTGGTCTCCCCCTCCAATCTGTCTTCTGCACAGAATCATCTATCTCAAATGAGAATATATATTCAATCAACAGCTCGGACAGCCTTAAGGATGAAGGTCAAAGGCCCTAGTGGAGCATGGAAGGGCTCCAGAAAAGCCCCTCTCTCCAGGCTCTTTGCCTACCTTCCCAGATTTGTACTTTCTTTGTAGTTGCCCCTGAGCCCCTTCTGTTTCTCATCTCCACACCTTTCTCACATCAGAAGTCCTCCTTGACCCATTCTCTGCTGTTTGTACCTAAGTCCTTTCTGGTACCCCAGTAACTCCCTTCTCTATGCTAGCTTATAACTACCAGTTTATGTGGCTGTGGCTTCCCACTCTTCAGGGACTGTCTTGCCTCTGCATCACCAACACCTAGCTTGGCACATAGCAGGTACTCAACAAATATTGACTGGATTCATTGGATGGATAGATGCATAGCTAACAGGTATATTTAAATACTTTAGAAGTTAGGTATATAAAACATAACATATGAAAGAATAAAAACAAATATGTTTTTGAAGCTTTTGCATTGCTTTGGATCCAGAGCACAGAACCAGTCCTTTGTTCTTCCCACAAATCAGTGGCATTCAGCCAATGCATTGGATTGCTTTTGCTTCCTGAATAATCAGAGTAAACATCTATTGCATTACTTGTTAAATGCAGGTGCTGAATGCTTTGCCTTTAATCTGCAGAACTATCTTATAAGGTAAGAACTACTGTTATACCTGAGGAAATGGAGGCTTAGTAAAATTAACATGTTAGCTGGTTGATATTGGAAGAACTGGGATTTGGAATCTGACCCCAAAGTTCATGCTCTCCACTACTGTAATTTCTACAGGAGCTAGGGTCAGAAGACCATATATTGGTGAAAAACATGTAGAGTTGAAATTATTCCTGGAAATTCCTTTTCATTAGAAGCCTATACCTCTTTGGCAGGAAGGTCAAGCATGTGTTAAAATTCATAGGCACACGCTCATAATCCAGTTCCTCCAGGAACAAGTCAGGTGCCAGGTCAGTCTTCACTAAAGTCTTATACATATTTGACTTGTCTCCTGGATGATCATTGTAGTACTGGACGCCACGGCTTGATGATTTTTTTCTCCCTCAAATCTTCATGATCCCTGCTATACTGAGCAAGGCCATAATTGTGAACCATGTTGGAGATGGACAGCCCATCTCCCAGGAAGCTCAGTATAGCCAGCTCTTGCCCTAGAGTTGAAACTAACAACCACCAGGCATTCAATGAGGATAATGACTTGTGTGTGGAAGCCATGCTGTATGGGAATAAAAACCACTAGAATCACACTCAGCAAGATGAGTTGTTTTCACTGACGGCAAGGAAGAAAATCCAGTTGTGAGGTATAAATTCCTGTAACCCCATACTGTCTTCCTGTGGGACCTTGGGTTGAATGATAGACCAAACTGTCAGCTCTATTTAAATGTGTGCATATTTGAGTTCATGTAAATTAAATACACAGATGGAATGATTCCATTACATCTGGAACCTCCCATTACCCTGAGGGTCAGAGCATCTGATATGGGCAATGATATCCATCTTTTTGAAGTTTATTTATCTATTTTGACAGAGAGCACAACTGGGGGAGGGGCATTGCAGAGCCTAATGTGGGGCTCAAACTCATGAACCATGAGATCATGACCTGAGCCAAGGTCGAATGCTTAACCAGCTGAGCCACCCAGGTGCCCCAATGATATCCACTTTTATTTTGAGATCTCAGTCTAACTGACCTGCAGTTTTTCCTTTCCTCTGGCCTAAATCTCTTAAGCATGCATCTTAAAATGGTCTCTACTTGCCTTATTCTTCTCAGAGGTGGAGAACTGAAACCTCATCCCCAGAGGATCGAAAGAGGTACCTGCAACTCCTAAAATTTACTCGTGCAGTCTGTATTTCTTTCCTTTGCAATCAGATTAAATCAGATCAGATGTTTACAGTTTCCTTGAACCATAGATGATAGATAAGTAGACAGATAGATAGGTGGTAGATAGATAGATAGATAGAGGCAGAACTGAAAGTATGGGCCAATAAATGCTTTTTAAATTCCTTTGAGAAATTTTAAGGAAGACTTCTGTTTTCTCATAGGAAATTATGATTCAAGCCTTTTTTTTTTTTTTTCTGTTTACACCCAATAAACTATGGCCAAACTCTAACTAAAGTTAAAGGAGGTCAAAAACAAAAGGGGTGAATTAGCATAAAGGAATCATCAACTCTCACAGAACACAAAGACTACAATGTAATCTACTCTATGATATTTTGGGGGAGGTAGACATAGTAGCTTAGCAACACATATTTACTTCCTGTTATAAAAAAAAAAAAATGGGTCCTATAAAGTGAAGAGTTCCTGCATGGTGAATCATATACGCAGCTACAGTATTCCTTACAAAATTATGTGTAGAGCCCTAGGAAATAGGAGAAGGAAAAATGAATGTCAGTAACAGCAACGAGTCCAAAGTTCCTAGCAGAGCCATCCCAGCGCAAATCGAGGTGCTCCTGGTGCTGGTTTTCAATGCCATGGCTCAGCACAGCTCAGGGAGCCTACCCAGTGGCAGAAAGAACTGGCTCCCAGAGGCTCATTTCGTCAGGCCACAGGGCACCAAAGCTAGCAGATAAGCCTCGACCTCCCATCCCACGTACCCTCCAGCTGCATGCTGCATTCTTCAGCCTCCACAGTTTTAAACTCCTGTTTATTTGTTTGCTTTAATTTTGGTAATATGCATTTACATCACATTTACTATCCTAGCCTTTTTTAGTGTGGAGTTCAATAGTGTTCACTACGTTCACAGCGTTGTGCAGCCATCACCACCATCTGTCTGCAGTTGCAGAGCTCTCAAGTTGCAAAACTAAAACCATGACCATAAACGCTCATTCCCCATTCTCTCCCCGCAGCCCCCAGCAACCACCATTCTACTTTCTATGCTATGGATCTGACTTCTCTAGGTACCTCCTAGAAGTAGAACCAGATAGTGTCTGTCCTTTCGTGACTGGCTTATTTCACTTAGCATAATGTCCTCAAGGTTGATCCATGTTGTAGCCTGTGTTGGAATTTCCTTCCTTTTTATGGCTGGTTAATAGTCCACGTGTCATATTGCAGAATATTTGTGTGGAGGAAGGGGTGTAAGAGCCTGGTTAGTAATTTGCCTGCTCCTCTCACCCACCATGGGAATGATGAACTTGATCCCAGGAATATCACTTTGTGTCTATCACTAATGGGGCCACAGAGCATCCAGAAAAAAATCCCCCATCCAATATGTTATGAGACCATGTTAGACTAGGAATTCCAAACTAGGGTCCATAGACCCTTAATGAATCCAGGGATGGACAAGAAGTTTGTGAGCTTCCTGGAACTTGAACCAAAATTGTAGGTCTTTGTTCTTTTTCTGGGTAAAGAGTCCGTAGTTTTCATTTTCTTTTCAAAGGGGTATTTGACCCCCAAATGCTAAGCATCACTGGTCTCAACTGCATTCCATTAAACTGAGAGCTGGAGGAATTGTTATGGTCCCTTCCATCTCGGTGCACAGGTCCACGAGGATGGCGCGTGGTCTTCTCCAATACCTCCAACAATGGAAACTCTCCACTGTACCCTGAACCCCTGGAGCACCTGCTTGTGCAGCCAGCTGTGCTTGGTCTAATTATTCTTCAGAGTATGTAAGAAATTATTTCTGCAATCACAGGAAAAATTTAATGCTCAAAATACTTTCACTAGATTCAATTTCCAACGAATGTGACATGGGAAGTAGAAAAGGCATACGAAGAATGGTCCCTGATCTCAAGGAACATGAACTCAATCATGTGAGAGAGGCAGAGCTTGAACACCACTGGTGAACACTATTCTTGAACTCAGCACCACTTGTGAACAGCACAGAAGCCGGGGGTGCAGTACTGACCTCAATTTGCTAGAGGAAATTTAAGAGAATCACAGTCTGCTCAAAATCATGCTGCCCCAATGGAGGAAACTCCTATCCACGCTACGGTCTAGAAAGAGTCTAGGTTCTGATACAAATAAGCATGTTTTCACTTTCTTCCACAAGTAAAACCACATAACTGACCTCATCATCCTTTAAAATTTGGCCACCAGGAAACTCAGAGTCCTATGGCAGTCTCCACAATGGCAGCTCTGGAAATCCAAACGATGGCCACATATTTGTTTTGTTATCCAGCTTTCTCTCTTTCCCCATACTTGACCTTGAATTTGCGTTTTCTGTGGTCTGGATTCTACTTTTAAATATATATTTCTTCCTTTGTGGTGTGTTTTTGCTGTGCACTGGCCCAGCGCTTTGAATGAGATTTGTTGTCTGTGATACAGGCAATAAATAGGAGCTGGGGTAGAACTAGGAGACATGATTGATGTCTGCCATGCTGGCTATTTTCTGCTTCCCTCCAGGTAGACTCCTCATCCTTCACCCTGCTCTTTTTTTTTTTTTTTTTTTTAATGTTTATTTATTTTTAAGAGAGAGAGAGAGACAGAGTGCAAGCAGAGTGGGGACAGAGAGAGAGGGAGACACAGAATCCAAAGCAGGCTCCAGGCCCTGACCTGTCAGCACAGAGCCCGACACGGGGCTCGAACTCGTGAACCACGACATCGTGACCTGAGCTGCAGTCAGACACTTAACAGACTGAGCCACCTAGGCGCCCATTCAGCATCTTTCTGCCAGGCTGTGGACTGGCAGTGGCTATGTCTTTTACCAAAGTCCCCCGCTCTTATCCGACAGCCTTCTTCTATGCTCATAGCTGTAGCTTTCTTGGGATTTTAATCACTGGTCCCTCCACTTGCTGCTTCAGTGCTAGGAGTGGTAACAGTTCCTCCTTTCTTCTTCTACTGGCCCCAGGGTGTGCCCCACTCCTCACTGGTTCCTTCGAACACTCCCATATCTATGTGGGTACTGCCCCTGCAATCTCCTCAGTTACTCCATTTGAGTGAGAGCTGGGAAGGTGGCTAACTAGTCTAGCAGAATGAGTTGGGGTTCTTGGCATTTCTCCACACACAGTATGTTCCAGTCACATTGATTTCTGTGTATTTCTGTGAAATCCCCAGCTCCTCCTCACCTCTGGATCTTTATACATTCTTTTTTTTTTTTTTTAAGTTTATTTATTTATTTCGAGAGAGAGAGGGAAAGTACAGTGTGGGGAGGGGCAAGAGAGAGAAAGAATCCCAAGCAGACTTTGCACTGTCAGCTCAGAGCCCAATGTGGGGCTTGAACGCACGAACAGAACCATGAGATCATGACCTGAGCCGAAATCAGATGCTTAACCTAAGCCTGAGTCACCCAGACGCCCCTATATCTTTACATATTCTTTTTCTTCCACCTGAAACTCCCTTGTTCCATCTCAGCCTCCTCAATTCTCTTCTATACACTCATGGGGTCTAGATGTTACCATGCAGACTTATCTACTGAGCCATCATTCTTTGTTTCTGAGTCTGTCCCCTCCACTGAGCTGTAAGGGAAGTCTTGTGCCTGAATATCTGTTGTGTTCTAACAGCTGGTGTTTAACAAAAAATGGCTGAATGGATGAATGAATACAAGAGTGAATACAAGGGTTTGGCTTTTCCATTGTGCAGTGCTGCCTCTGGGCTGCATCTTAGGTACTTGCCTGTCTAGGGGCTAGAGCCCAGAGCTGGCCTGGTGCCGCCTAGAGAAGGCAGGAGGTGGGATGGGCTGTGTCCATGAAGGGCACCCAGGGGGGCGTGGTTGAGAGTGACTGAGGGAAGATAAAAGATGAGGAGGGAAGGGAAGGTCACTGTCGGCACCTTACTGAGACTCTTGGGCTTGACCTTAAAATAACTGAAGTCATGGGGCGCCTGGGTGCCTCAGTCAGTTGAGCGTCCAACTTCAGCTCAGCTGCTCTCTCAGCTGCAAAGTGGGGACAGCAATGGTACCCACTGCCTAAGGTCTTTTGAGTATTGTTTCTACATGTAGAATGACAGCCCCACTACCTGGCACATGATACAAGTTTTACTGGTTTCATTTTATTGCTGTGATTTTATACTTAATTTCTAAAGTAACCCACCACAGGGAAATCAGCTAAGATCATAAACAAAATACAGAAGTTCTACTAAATCTGTCCATCATACTCCATTTAAGAAGGGGGGAAAAATCAGACAGGACTTTAAAATGGTACATCACAAACACCATGGGTACTGTTTTACTTTTTTTTTTTTTTTTTAATGTTTATTTTTGAGAGAGTGCAAACAGGGGAGGGGCAGAGAGAGTAGGGCAGAGGATCCGAAGCAAACTCTATGCTGACAGCAGAGAGCCTGATGTGAGACTTGAACTCACAAACCCCAAGATCATGACCTGAGCCAAAGTCAGATGCTCAACTGACTGACCCACCCAGGTGCCCCCTGTTTTATTTTTTTAACAACAAAAGATTATAGGTTTTGAATTCCTACCAGCGTTGGACCTGGGTTCAGCTCTTTTCACACATTATCTTAACTCCTCACAACAAGCCCCAAGTTCAACATAATTTCCCCCACTTTGAAGAAGAAGAAACCAAAGGGAGGCTTATTGGGTTTGCTGAAGGCCCAAAATGACAGAAAAGAGGGTCGGCGCAAAGGTCTGTGCCTGTCCTACAGGGTCACTGTGCCTTCTCAAAGTGACATCTCCAGTGTTTCCAACATTATTTAGATGCAGTTGCTATCAAACACGTGAAACTCAACGGCTCTGTCTGTTAGAAAACGCTTGTGTGTTTATGAAAAGGAATTTGCTGGTTGGTGTAAGTGATGAGCTCCGAAATGCCGACCTACGACATCCATTGCCCTGTCCAGAAACGTATTTTTAATTCTTCCCTGAAAGTTGAACATCTGTCACGTTGGCCTCCTTTACCTGCATAAGCCAGGACTCTGCTGCATGTGGGGCACATTTCAGCCCCCCACTGTTGCTGGCATTGGGTGATCAGCTTGCTGGGGGGCCTCGGGGCCCGAGCCTGTCCCCTGGAACATCTCAAAATTCTTGCCTCCATGTGTAATGTTTGGACCATTCCTGACCACCGTCACCCGGCCTGCACCACATCCTTGACACGTCTGCAGATACTCTGGGCGAGGTGGGGTTGAGCGAAAGAAGTAAAGCCCAGAAGCAATTGAGCAGTAATAGTTTCAGCCGTACACAAGTGCTATTTTGGTAGCTTGGCTTGTACCTGACAAACGAGTAGGAATTCTGAGTGGAAACATAGATGTCTATTAGTATGAGAAGTCAAGAGAGGAGTGGGCCCCTCATAATGCCCACTTCGTTCTCAGCCAGAGTAGGCCATGTCCAAACCCAACTGCCACTTTCATTTAGCTTGTCCTTAAAATGCCCTACAGGAAAATAAAAGACTCATTATGATAACACACAATATAAGGCCTACAACATACACCCGTGGACTGTGATTCATAGCAAACCAGAGAGGTCAACAGAGCTGATATTACTCCGGATGAGGAAACTGAGGCACAGGAGTTAAGTCAATTAGCCAGGGTCATGGAACTAGTGAAATCAAAACTCAAATCCAAGATCTAGTTGGTCTGAACCCAAGTCCAGTGTGTTTTTTCCTTTATCTATCTACTTATCTATCGATCAATAAATACATAAGTAGATAGATGATAGATAGATGGATATAGAGATATAGATATAGATACAGATATTTTGTTAAATTTTTTAAATGTTTACTTATTTTTGATGGAAAGAAAGACAGAGAATGAACAGGAGAGGGGCAGAGAGAGAGGGAGACACAGAATCCAAAGCAGGCTCCAGGCTCTGAGCCGTCAGCACAGAGCCCGACGTGGGGCTTGAATTCACCAACTGCAAGTTCATGACCTGAGCCGAAGTTGGACACTTAACCAAGCCACCAAGGTGCCCCTAGATCTAGATATTTTTGTTACCACAGCCACCAGTGCCAGAAGCAAAGCTTCCCAGAGAAAATTTGGGAAAGTACTAGGACAGGGTGCTAGAGTGAGACAGACTCAAAGACCCCAAGTAGCAACCCTATAAATGGCTGTTTCCATCTGCTTCACTGAGCCTGCCCACCCTGCCTGATGCTGTGGCCTTTGCCTTTTTCTGCTCTGGCAGCCACTGTCCTCGACAGACCCACTGGTGTCAGGGGCCACAGGGCTGCAGGTTGTATTGCCCCAATTCGAGGATGGCTCATCCTCAACACCATAATTGGCCACTTCCTGCTCCTGCCCAGCTTCTCACACGAGGAAGCAAATATCTTTTTCCCCAGTTGACCCAAGAACAAACTGAGGCTCAGAGACAGGAATACTGATTGAGCCCAAGGTCACACGGCTGGTTCATGGCATAGCTGGGAACTATGACCCAACAAAGGCAGCTCTTTGCTTATCTCCAGGTATCACATGAGCACACCCCAGGCCCAGTGCAGGGTAAGGGAGGCCTCGAGGCAGCACAGAGGCGTGGTGCACCGACCTGGGAAAGGGGCCCAGCTTTCCTGGCTTCCAGTCTGGGACTCCTGCCAGGGGGACCATGCCACTCTCCCTCAATAAAACAATCTGGAAGTGGACAGCGGATCTCACTAACACCAGGCAGTCAGGTGTAGGGGTATTTTCCAGATGAATATTAGGGGAAAGGGAGAAAAGAAAAAAAAAAAAAAAAAAAAGAGTTCGGGTTAATGCAGAGATCTATGGCCCAAAATACCAAAAGGGAAAGTACGGTAATTTACAGAGAGCTTAAAAAGAAAACAAAGGAGGGAAAATTGAAACAAAAGCTATCTCACTGACAATCTGCCATTTCCTTTTTTCCAGTTGCTTTTTTTCCCTCTTGGGAAACTGGCATCTGTCTCTCCCATCACCCAGCACATAACATGTAAAGACAGGGCTTGAATCACTAGGTCTAATGAAGCATTAATAGAATGTGACTGTGGAGCCCAGACATCTTCCATCCCCCGAAGTTCACCAGACTGGCTCAACCCACGGCCAGGCGAGGGGAGTCCCACCTGCTTTGGAAGCAATTTATCGACACTCAGTGATTTACACAAGGCCACAAGTTTCCAAACAGTCCCCTTTCCTGAATTTTATTGCCTGGCTCCATATTGTTTGACTAAAAATAATTTACTTTCCACAATATGCCTTTCACTGAGCTCTCGTTTAGCAACAGCAAGGTTAAAATGAGAGCCGAGAGCTTCGCATAAAACAAACAAATAAATAAATGATCCAAAAAGAAGAAAAATCTACCGTAGGTCATTCACCTTTTTTAAAGTTCGAAAGAGAACGACAAAGGTTTCTTGAACTTGCTAAACTGAGCGAGCACTTGAAAGAGGTCTTGTGACAAGGCAGATGGCTTCCACTCTGCCACCAAATGGATGCGTGATTCTCAGTTTTCCTTCTCAATGGCTGTCGATAAAATGGACACACCCTCAGGCAGCATTGGCTATCACACCAACAGCTGGTGTGGTAGGCAGGATTTCTAAGAATGGCTCCTAAGATTCTTCCCCCTGATGCCAGAACGTGCGAACATGACGAAATATCGTATCATGTTATGTTATGTGGCACAGTTGACCTTAAAAAGGGGAGATTATCCAAGTTAGTCAGCATGGTCACATGGGCCCATAAACTCAGAGAATGTTCTGTAGCTAGAGGCAAAGGGGAAGGTAAAAGGACACAGAGGGACTGATGCCCAAGAGGGACCCGATACACCGTCGCTGGCTTGAAGATGCCGGAGACCATATGAGAAGGAAAGTGGGAGACCCTAGTTGCAGAGAGTGGCTGGGCTGACAGTCAGCAAGGAAACAGGACCTCAGTCCTACAACCATAGGGAACTGGATCCTGCCAACAAACTGAAAGGGCTTAGAAGCAGAATCTTCTGGGGTGCCTGGGTGGCTTAGTCGGTTAAGCATGCGACTTTGACTCAGGTTATGATCTCCTGGTTTGTGAGTTGGATCCCTACGTCAGGCTCTCAGCTGACAGCTCAAAGCCTGAAGCCTACTTCGGATTCTGTGTCTCCCTCTCTCTCTCTGCTCCCTCCCCTGCTCACACTCTGTCTCTCTCTCTTTCTCTCTCTCAAAAATAAAAGTAAACATTAAAGAACATTAAAGAAACATAAAAGTAACATTAAAGAAATAAAGAAGCAGAATCTTCTGCAGAGCCTGCAGGCAGGAGCCCAGCCAGCTGACATCTCGACCTGAGCCAATGAGCAAAGCCCAGTTATAAGGAGCCCACTTACACTCCTGACCTACAGGACTTTGGCATAATAAATAGGTTTTGTTTTAAGCCATTACGTTTGTGTTAATTTGTGACGGCAGCAATAGAAAACCTATGCAGTTGGCACCAAAGAATCATGACAACACCCAAAGATTGGGGTGGAAACAAAGAAAAAGAAAAAAAATCAGGGCAGGACTATGGAAAGGAAAGAGCAAAGACGAGATTTTAGGCTAGGACTCTCTGAACGGCCCCTTACTGCCATTTCAAGTTCTGATCTGGTCAACGCAGATCCTCAGAGGACTAACAGGTAACTAGAGAAGTCTCTTCTGATCCCTAAGAAGAGGGTTTTTTCTTTCCAAACAGTGACTTTTTCTGCTCCTAACCAACGAGTACCAGATTTTTATCAGCCAGGAAGCTCTGCCAGGTGTTACATGAAGACAGGAAGGGCTGCAGGGAAATGCCCCCACAGCCGGGCCTTCAGGCAGAGATAGAGTGCCCCGGGCAAAGACAGGAGCCCCACACCTCCAAAATCCTCTCCCCTGGCTCCCTGTCCCTCCAGCCACTAGCTCCTCTCAGTTTAGTCCACAAATGCTTCCTTTTTCTATCAGCTTTCTTCCTTGTCACAATCTTGGCCAGATTCAATTTATTTTCTTAGAGGCAGTCACAATAGTTACAAAATAAATATTATTTGGGGGAAAGGTCATTATTTTAAGTTTATTTCTTTATTTTGAGAGCGGGGGGGGGGGGGGGGGTGGGGAGGGAAAGAGAGAGAAGGAGAAAATCCCAAGCCGGCTCCGGCTGCCAGTGCGGAGCCCCTCGCAGGGCTCGATCCCACCTACCGTCAGATCATGACCTGAACCAAAATCAAGAGTCAGACACCTAAATGACTGAGCCACCGAGGTGCCCCGGAAAAGTCATTTCTGAATTGTACACTCTTCCTATTCAAATCCCATCTTTTCCTTGATGTAGAATCAATCTGAAGTAAAATGAAAGCAAAGGAGGAGGATGGGTGGTTTCAAGAGCCTCATGAAATCTAGAATTTCAGATTCTCTTTCCTATAGTTCATCTAAGGGCTTTTACCTGCTGAGGTCAGCCAAGGACTTACCTTACTCTTCACGTTTATTCAAGCTTTCATTTCACTCCAACAAATATTTATTGAGGGTCTCCTACCTGTGCTAGGCCCAGGTACTAATGGGATTCGCTCACAGCATCGAATCTTGGCACAAATAATTCAAACACAATCGCCAGAGTTGGGACTTTGGGAAGAGTATTACAGAGATCTATAGCCTCAGCATCACTTGCCCCAGGGCAATGGAGGAGTAAAGCCACTAAGAATGCAGGCCACAGGGGATCCCAGCAAACTGCAGAGCACACGTCCCAAACATTAAAGTCATGGCACCACCACTCACTCCACAAACCCTGCTTGCACCTTTTCTCTATGCGCCACTAGCCTATTGGGCCATAAGAGTAACATCGTCCAGAAGTTCACAAGCTGGTAGTGGGCAGTGCGGCTCCACAAAGGTGGCCTTGGAAAAGGAAAGCTGCCTGTGGGGTGCCTGGGTGGCTCAGTCAATTAAGTGTCTGACACTTGATTTCGGTTCAGGTCATGATCTCATGGCTCTTGGCTTTGAGCCCCCATATTGGGCTCTGCACTGACAGCATAGAGCCTGCTTGGGATTCTCTCTCTCCCTCTCTCTCTCTCCCTGCCTTCCCCTCCTCCTCTCTCTTTCTCTCTTTTTCTCTCTCAAAATAAATAAACATTAAAAAAAAAAAACAAAGGGATATTCTCTTTTGAGTAGACTTCACTTGTTTAGAGTAGTTTTAGGTTTTACAGTGGATAACCTTCTAAGTAAGGTAGGGTGTGTATGGTTGCATGTATTTTCAAGTAAGGAAAAGAAGAGTTTTGGCAACAAGCCAGGAAGGCAGTGGCAAGGTAGGAAGACAATAATCTCAAACCGAACTAATATTAAATAAGAGGCCTCAGCAGCACCTTCCATGCGCATATGGCTTCCCTCGTCTTTCACAAGATCATCTCATGTAACGACATGAGGCCGGCAGGAAAGGAGGCTATGAAAATGAAGTAAGGTCAGTGCCCGCTCCGCAGCAGACCCCTGGGAAACCAAGGCTGCTCCTGCCTGCAGTGGAGGATGCTGAGCCCTGCCCTAAGTCACGCAGCAGAAAGGAGCCAAGCCCGCCAGGATCCCAGATCTTCTCTCCCCACACCCACCGCTCTCCTTCAGTCATGCCAGCTCCCACGTCAGTTTCAAGACCCACATGATTCTGGGGCACCTCGGTAGCTCAGTTGGTTAAGTGTCCAACTCTTGAATTCAGCTCAGGTCACGATCTCACCGTTCGTGAGTTCGAGCCTCACATTGGGCTCCACACTGACAACGTGGAGCCCGCTTGGGATTCTTTCTCGCCCCCTCTGTCCCCCTCCCTCGCTAAAGCTCTCTAAATAAATAAATAAACTTAAAAAAAAATAAACAAGACCCACATTATTCTAATCCCATATATTTCATCCCCTGAGGGACATGGGGCACCATCACCTGCAGGAAGCCGCTGCAGACCACACCTCCTTGATGTCCACACAGAAAGCCAGCAGGATGGTCTGTCTAGAGCTAGAGACTGAAGGGCTGTCTCCAGACACTGAAGACAAGCACCAGTGGCCAGAAGGGCATCTCTCTGGATTCTCCTGTTGAATCATCTGGACGAATCATAAACATTCCCAAGGGCTTGTATCTAGAATGGCCTAGAGTTCACCTCTGTGGAGATGTTTTATCCTCTTTCGAGGATGCATTAGAAATGCCCAAGCACATTCAGGGAAGAGAGTGGGAACCTGGCTGCGCTATTCAGAGCCCCCTACAGGCCGCCCAGGACTCTGAGAGCCTCCCCACCCCCTGACCCTGTGTGTCCCGAGCACAGGATGACGCTGCCTCGCTGGACACCTTCCGTCACCCCCGAAGTTCAGGAGGTTCCTGGTGACAGCTCAGGATGCACAGGCCCTAAAATAACTGATTAAGAGGTGGGTGCTATTTCTAAAAAGTACAGCCTGTTCTGTTTCGAATGCCAGGGGAATATGTCATGTTATCTGTTTCCATCGCAAAAGGATGCTTCTCTGGCCTTCAGAGGACCGACTCCCAATGCCTACTTCACTAAGTGGTTCCTGCATAAGTTGAGGCCAGGAATACCAACCAGGTGAAAGGTAGGAGTTTCCCCTTAGATCCCAAGTGAAGGAGATTTGAAAACATTCAATCAAGAGAACAGACATTCCAGGTTGACAGGTTTGCTGTGTGGGAGAAGGGACCGAAACCCTGAAACTCATAGAGCTCCCAAGTGGCCTGAAAGGGTGGAGGACAGAGATTCATTCCCAGGCAAGGAGAGCAGCTCCTTTGCCCTGAAGCATATGACAGGTGCCATCAAGGGAGGGAAAAGTGGCAAAGCCCTTTTGCCACTGGGCCAGAAGTAAGGGTGCAGTGTCCAACCTCAGCCTCGCATGAAGGGGGAAGAACGTGTGTGACCCAAGACCGCCAACCACAGGCTGGAAGTGGTTAAGAACCAACTCGAAGCTCAGGCTGCCTGGGTTTGGATTCTAATTCTGCCACTTGCTAACAGCGGGCCTTGGGCAGGACACCCAAACCGTCCTGCCTCTGCAGAAAGAGGTCAATGTTAATATCTAGTGTGTAGAATTGTTACAGGGACAGGGGCGCCTGGGTGGTGCAGTCGGTTAAGCGTCCGACTTCAGCCAGGTCACGATCTCGCGGTCCGTGAGTTCAAGCCCCGCGTCAGGCTCTGGGCTGATGGCTCGGAGCCTGGAGCCTGTTTCCGATTCTGTGTCTCCCTCTCTCTCTGCCCCTCCCCCGTTCATGCTCTGTCTCTCTCTGTCCCAAAAATAAATAAAAAACGTTGAAAAAAAAAATTTTAAAAAAAAAGAATTGTTACAGGGACAAAATGAGTCAATGTTAACATTTTAAACCTTTTTTAAAGGGCTGACACATTAAAAGTACATGTGTTTTAACATAAATGTAAAAGTTAGACTGCTATCCTGACTCCAGAAGGATTTTCATCTAACCACCACATACTGCTGCATTTCTGTGTCCATAAATCCCCAGCATCAGAAATCTATTCACGAACCGACTCTTCTAAGCCCCGGGGACTAACAATACAGTGAGTGATGCAGATTTTTAGACGTTTTTTTAAAAATGTAAATAGGGGCGGGGCCCCTGAGTGGCTCAGTTGGTTGAGCATCCAACTTCGGCTCAAGTCATGATCTCACGGTTTGTGAGTTCGAGCCCCACATCGGGCTTGCTGCTGTCAGCTTAGAGCCCGCTTTGGATCCTCTGTCCTGATCTCTCTGCCTCTCCCCTGCTCTCTCACTCTCTCTCTCAAAGATAAATAAACATTTAAAAAAAATTTTTAATGTAAATAGGGGTACCTGGGTGGCTCAGTCCAATAAGCGTCAATTCTTGATTTCAGCTCAGGTCATGATCTCATAGTTCGTGAGATCAAGCCCCAGGTCAGGCTCTGAGCTGACAGCAATCCTCTCTCTCTCTCCCTCTCTCTCTGCCCCTCCCCTGCTCATGCTCTCTCTCTCTCTCTCTCTCAAAATAAATAAATAAACTTAAAAAAAACCTTTTTTTTAATGTAAATAAAACAATGGCAGAGGCTGACCTGTCAATAGAGCTTAGGTCATTTATTCAGAGCCTTCCTATCTATCAAAAGGCAAAAGAATGCCTGTAGTTTGGGGAACTCTCCTAAAAATAAGTTGGATGGGGGAGGGGAGAAAAAGAGTCTTTTTTCTCAATCCCCAAATATTTCAAGCTACATAATAGATTTCAGAAATTATTATAATTGTCAGTCTGCATCTGGAGCAGAAAGAAACTTTCCCTGTGACAATGAAAGGCAGGAACATCCTTGGGTCGAAAAATGTCAAAGGCTCTGCGACCTGTTTCAGTGTTGCAGGGGAAGAATCTTCATTCACGGCAGAATAAAAATGGAGCTTCTCTATGCAGGGACACATTATGAGCCAAATTTCAACTCTGGGCTGTGGGAGGCACCTGTGAAAACAGACTCTCCCACCTGGACCTGCCAAAGCCCGGAGTGTGTGCGGCTGTTGCCATCTCTGGAGAGCGGGAGGGGTGGGGGGAGGTCGCAGGCAGGCCTGGGGGTGAGACTCTGTTCACAAGCTGGGACTGAGAGCGGCTTCACTGGCACTTAGAAACGAGCCCCAAACACAGCGCTGGTTCTGACTACAAAAGTTCCCATCCCCCCACCTTTATTTAGTATTTTGTTTAACTAAATGTTTACAGCTACAAGGATCCCCACCGCAGGAATGCTATCTGCCACCTGCAATGGGGAACTTTTCTAGGATTTGAACGTTATCTGTGCTGGGACACAGTTGTTACCACTTGAAGATATTTAATGACAGAAACAGGAATATGTGTTTTTCTCAAGAGGAACATCTCAGGAACATAAAACCAAACACATATGCGGAGGAAATGCCTGTTGGGCTTCAAGAGGTAAAAATGAATAAGAATTTTTTAAAATCGTGAAGAAGAAAATAACCTTAGGTTTAAAGTAGGTGTGACAAGGCTTTCTTTCCTCATCAGTGAGAACAAAGTAAACAGTAAATAATATTCTTTATCCTGTTTTACACACACTCTTGTGAACACATACACAATGGGAGGCGATTCGTTCCCTCGTTTAGCAAATATCTAGTTGGCACGGGCCATGTTCTAAGTGTTGAGGATCCGTCAATGAACTCCAGGGATATATGGCTGCTCTCCTGGCACTTACCTCTCATGGAGAAAGACAACAAGCAAGTGAAGCCTGTGGAATTTTGGACAGTGCTCAGTGCTCCCGAGGAGATGAAACAGAGAAGTGGGAGAGAACCTTCACCAGCAACCGTACCCTGCTGGAACCCTCAGCTTGGACATCCCAGAGTCTAGAATTGTGAAAAAAAAAAATTCTATTGCTTAAGGCACCTAGTTTGTGGTATTTTGTTATGACAGCCCAAGCAGACTGGAGTTGGACATCAAGGAGGGGGATACTACTCTAACGAATACCTAAAAATGCGGAAGCAGCTTTGGAACTGGGTAATGGGTAGAGGTTAGAGTTTGATGGTGCTTGCCAGAGAAAGCCTAAATTGCCACCAAAGGACTGTTGTGGAAATGTGGATGTTAAAGGCAGTTCTGGTGAGGTCTCAGAAAGAACAGAGGGGAGCTGTAGAGAGAGTCTCCATCTTCTTAGAGAATACAGGAACAGAATGTTGGTAGAAATGACATCACAAGCCTTTCTGGTGAGGTCTCAGGCAGAAGTGAGGCACAGGTTATTGGAAAATAGATCTTTGCCATATGGTGAGAAAGAGCCAGGCTGAATTGTGATTTAGCATTCTATAGAACGTAGAACTTGCCAACAATGAAGTTGGGTATTTAGCTGAGGATATTTCTAAGCAAAGTGCTGAAGGTATGGTGTGGTTTTCTCTTACCACTGAAAGAAAATGAGAACAGAGAAATAAATTGAAGGAATTTTTTTTTTAAGCAAAAAAGAACCAGAACTTGAAGATTTGGAAAATTCTCTGCCTATCCGTACTGAAAAAAAAAAAAAAAAAAAAAATGAGAAGAAAGTGTTCTGAAGAGAACACAAGGGTGTGGTTGAAACATCATTTGATAAGGAGATCAATATGGGTGTGAACCATGAATTTAATCAGCCACCTTGGAAGAAGCCAGAAAGAGATGGGATTATACCAGCAGAAATACTGCCAGGACAAGGGAAAGAAATGAAAGATAAATGAAGGAAGACTGTCAGACTTCTTGGATTCCACAGAACTGGACAAAACTGCTGTTTGGCTTGCAAATGCTCACTATTCTTAAAGAAAAGGGAACAAGGACCCCAAAGGTGATTCAGAGATCATTAGGGCCACCTCCATCTCAGTTTCAAAGGGTGGGGCCACCAACGTGGTTTCAACAGGCTGAGCAGCCACCAGCCAGAGCCGTGGGGATAGGACCCCCACCCAGCAGTGCGACACAAGCAGGGACCCCTCTCTAGGGCCACAGGATGGGCTGGAAGGCACAGTGATGAGCCAAAGAAGAGGATTATTGTGTCTCAAAATCTAATGGAATTTGCCTTGCTGGGTTTTGGTCTTACTTGGGATCTGTCACCTCTTTCTTTCAGATCCCTCCCTTTTGGAAAGGGAATACCTATCCTGTGCTGCCCCACCACTGTATTTTGGAAGCACTTAACTTGTCTGGTTTTGCAGGTGCACAGCTGGAGAGGAATTTGGCCTCAGGATGAATTGTATCTCCAGTCACACCCATACCTGATTGACATGATATTTAGCTGATAGAGACTTTGGGGTTTATAGGTGACGTTGGGATGAGTTAAAAATTAGGGGGTTGTTGGGATGGAAAGAATGTATTTTGCATATAATAAGGGCATGAATTTGGGAGGGGGGGCAGGGGTGGAATGCCATGGCCTGAACTGTGTTCTCCTCAAATTCATGTTGAAACCCTAACCCTCAGCGTAGCCAAATGTGGAGATGGGCCTTTAGGTGGTAATTGAGGTTAAAGGAGTTCGTAAGGGTGGGGTCTTCATCTGATAGGATTAGTGTCCTTATAAGAAGAAATACCAGCGTGCTCTCTCCTTCTGTTTCGTCCTCCCCTTCCCCACTTCTTCCCCTCCTTCTCCCCTTGCTCAAAGGAAAGGCCATGTAAGGCCAAAGCTACCGTCTGCAAGCCAAGAAGGAAAGCGTCACCAAAAACCAAACCCTGCTGGGAACTTGATCTTCCCTTTCAGCCTCTGGAATAAAGAAACTTAATTTCTGTTGTTGAATCCATGCTTTGCTATTTTGTTATGGCAGCCCGAGCCGATTAAGACAGGCCTGCACACAGGAGCATACCTACTAAGTTTGTGGAAAAGCAACATGATCAGTGGGACTCAGAGTGAGAGAGAGGGAAAGTGGTAGAAATGAGGTCAGAGAGGAAACAGGGGTCAGACCATGTGGGGCTTGGAGGGCTCATTTGTCATTCATGAATCTGTAGGGAGTTGTTATAATCCATACGTGATGCTGGGGATATAACAGTGAACAAAATCCTCAGGTAGTAACAAATAATCCCATAAATAAATGTGAATAACATACCAATAAATAAGCTATTTAAAGAAAAATTAGAAGGCCCCTGAAGGTTTATAATAAGGTCACCCAAGCTGGGGGAATCATGGGCGTTGGAGATGTCTCCTTGAGGACAAGACATCCCTGCTGAGATCTGGGGGTTACTAGGATTTAATCAGGGAGGCAGGGATGTAAAGGGGGGAGGAGGATTTCAGGCAGAGGGGAAAGCTTGTGTAAAGGCCTGAAGTATGTGGGACACCAGGGTTTCCAGGAGCTGAAAGGGAGCCAACATGACTACAGAGAGGAGATTAGTGATCCAGGGGCGAGTGGCATAAATAAATCTGGAAGAAAGGCTGAAGAAGATCTAACAGGGCCTTGTAAATTATGCTGAAAGATTTTAAACTTGAGAGCAAGGGGATACCAGGAGGATTTTCAGTTAAAGAGGGACATCATTTTTCCATGTACATTTTCAATGGCAAATGGATTGTGGGAGCAAACATGAAGAAGAGAGCCCTGTTGGGAAGCTCCTGCAGAAGATCCAGATGAGAGATCCCAGCAGGTGGGTCTGGGGCACTGGTTATTATGTATTACCTGAAGCCACCCACAAGTGCTGTCATTCAATTCCTAAGCCCAAGCCTGAAGCAGTGAAATGGATCATAAATGCAAAGGAGTGAGCAGGGCTGAAGTAACAGGCCCCTGGTCTAAGAGAGAGCCGCAAAGGACATTCAGTGCAGTCAAAGACAATGAGGGGAAGAAGGTCACCTCCAACAGTGAAAGGTACAGAGGAAGGACAAGAAAAAAGCTAGTGCCTACTACTGCCTGGGCTGACGCTTTGAGCAACCGAAAGGCCCAGGCAGACAAAAAGACACAGTTACCACTGGTAACTGAGCCAAGCTGCCTGCCAGCTCTGTAACCAGATCTGTGATAGCTCCAAATCCCTGCAGGACCAAAGTTCTGAAAGCCCCTTTGGAACCTGGCTCTGACCTGGGGACCCCAGAGAACTGGTGGAGGAAATCTCAAAAACAGTGTGTGTTGTGGGGGCAAGGGGGAAGCAGTGGGGACAAGCCAGAGTAAGAAAGGCTAATTCAACGAAAGAAAGCTGATGAAATCGGCAATCAGAATAAAACTCACGCCAAACTAAATTTACTTTATAGAACACAAACTATATCATTTAGAGGGCTCAAACAATGGAATAACTTTCATTTTAAAAGTATAAGAATAATTTTAAAAACAAAAATAGACAAACAAGTATAAGAAATTATGAGACAGAAATAGTAAGAAATGAAACATGAACTAATGGATGTCAATAATCAAAAGTTTTGGAAATAAAAAGACGGTCATTAGCATAACAACAAATAACTGGGATAAACTCTAGACTGAACCAGAGAATGAGTGACAAGGAACTAGTCCTGATGAAGGTCAGGCCTGTTCTCTCTAAAACTGTCAAAGGCAGGGGCCTTAAAGAAAGAGAAGGACTGAGGAATTGTTCTAGACTGGAGAAGACGGAAGAAACATGGGACCTAAACGCATCGTGTTTCTGGATGAGATCCTAGACTAGAAACCAAAAGCAGACATTAATGGGACATACGGCAAAATCTGAACGGCATCTATTGGCAATACAGCAATGATTTATCAATGTTGAGTTGGAAGTTATTTAATGATTATATGGTGAATTGCTGGGGAATCGCACCCCAGAATATTTGGGATTTAAGGGGCATTATGTCTGCAGTTCATTCTCAGATGGTTCGGAGAGACACTAATGGTAACCATTAGGAAGAGTCAGGGGTGTGGGGTGAAGGAAATGGGTGATGGTGGTAAAAAGGTACAAACACTCAGTTATAAAATAAGCAAGTCCTGGGGATATAATGTCCAGCACTGTGACTATAGTTAACAATACTGTATTGTATACTTGAAAGTTGATAAGAAAGTAAATCTTAAAAATTCTCATCATGGGGCACCTGGGTGGCTCAGTTGATTAAGCGTCTGACTTCGGCTCTGGTCATGATCTTACCATTCGTGAGTTCAAGCCCTGGGTCAGGCTTTGTGCTGACAGAAAGAAGCTGCTTCAGATTCTCTGTCTCCCTCTTTCTCTGCCCCTCCCCCCTCTCAAAATAAATATTTTTTTAAAACTCTCATCACAAGAAAAATCATGTAACTATGCAAGGTGATGGATGGTAACTTATTGTGGTAATCATTTTACAATTAGATTCACATATGAAAGCATTCGGGTGTGCACCTTAAACTAATACAATGTTATATGTCAATTATATCTCAACAAAACTAGGAAAACTCATCAGGGAGAGAGGGAAATGGTGATAGAGCACACACAGTGAAATATTAATAGTTGGGGAAATTGGGCAGGGAGATTTGGGAGTTCTTTGCACTGTTCTTGCAATTTCTCTGGAATTTTTAAATTACTTCAAACTCTCTATATTATAAATAGAAGTCTTAACTATATTTGCTACTATGACCCAGCATAACCTTAAGCATGAATAGCAGATTCTTCATACCAACAATTCTTAATGAAACAAGAAAACATGTGTCTTACTACCTAAAAACTATTTCTAAAACCCAGAAATAGGACGTCACCACTCTTCCTCTTGAAAGCAAGAAAGAAGGAAAGAAAGGTAGGAAGGACGGAAGGACGGAAGGATGGAAGGAAGGAAGGAAGAAAGGAAGGAAGGCCCAATTAGGCTTTATCTCAGGAAAAGAAATGAGATTGCTGTCTATGCTTATCAATAGTGAATTGATTTTTTCTGTTTATCCTTCAGAAGGCAAGACCTCCTTAAAGAGTCAAGAAGGTTATGGGGTGCCTGGGTGGCTCAGTCCGTTGAGCGTCCTGCTTTGGCCCAGGTCATGATTTCACAGCTCATGAGTTCGAGCCTGCGTCTGGCTCTGTGCTGACAGCTCAGAGCCTGGAGCCTGCTTCGGGTTCTGTGTCTCCCTTTCTCTCTGCCCCTCTCCTGCTCACACTCTGTCTGTCTGTCTGTCTCTCTCTCAAAAATAAACACTGAAAAAAAAAAAGAGGAAGGTTTGACTATCAACTGACTAAAGTTGAGGGGAAACTGCCTTATTGTTCTCAGTTATTCACTTCTCCCCATATTCATGACTTTAATCACTTCTTGTGGCTTTTTGGGTTTCTTTCTTTCTTTCTTTCCTCTTGTTGTTTTTTTAAAATATATAGTGTTAGTTGTTTTAAATTAGCAATAATGATAAAAGTGAACTTTTATTAAATGCTTACAATATAAATGAAGTCTTCATGTGACTAACTTTTCTTACAGGAATGTAGGGAAAATTAAAGGCAGAGAATTTACATCACAAAAGCAGGATACTGTTTAAAGTATTCAATATCCTACATGTGGTTTATATAGTGAGGTCCGTCCAACTTTGTTGTTGTTTTTCCTTCTGTGATAACAGAGAAATGGCAGACAGCACGTCTTAAGAGTGACACGGGTAAATGCGAGCGCTTCCTGAGGAAGTGACGAGATGGTGAAGAGTCTGGGAAACAAGGCCTAAGAGCATGAGTTCAAGGAAGTGAAGGTGTTTATACTAGAAAGAGAAGTCTTCAAGGAAACACAAGAACTGCTTCCACATCCCAACAAGACTGGGCTTGGAAAAGGGATTACAGTATTCTGAGTAGTTCAAAAGGACAAACTTTAACCAGTAAATGAAATTCATAGGATGGAAGATTTGGTACCAAAAAAAAATGGAAAACGCACCAATGATTCAAGCTATCTGACACAGGGTGGCTGCTGCCCTACAAGTATCAGAGCTTTAGAAAAGTGATTTTTTAATTAAGGAAAAAATTATACCAGATGATATCAAATGCCATTCCAAGTCTAAACTGCTATTATGATGCCTCCAAAATTATAATAGCTTTGATTCACTACACTACTGAATACTGAAAATTTTACTTTATTTTCTTAATTTGTTTTTGAGAGAGAGAGAGAGAGAAATAGATGGAGAGAGAGAAAGAGTGTGAACACCAGTGGGGAAGGGGCAGAGAGAGGGAGACAGAGAATCCTGGGCTCCATCCCACGACCCTGGGATCATGACCTGAGCCGAATTCAAGAGTCGGACGCTTAACCGACGGAGCCACCCAGGTGTCCCTGAAAAATTTACTTTATATATAAATCTCAGAAACATACCTGTGATGAGGTCAGTCCACATGTATGTGATAGTTATGAACTCCCAAATACACAGTGGACTGAGTGAGGATGAGAGGCTCTTACTGAATTAATGATTCATCATTTGGCAAAGAATGGGCCTTTTTAAAGAAATAGAATGATATTTAAAGTCTATAAAATAAGCGTGTATTCAGCCACATAATATTGATTTCTTGTACATCTGTATTAAACATATGCATGTTTAAATGGATGTTTAAACATATATATGTTTAAAATCACTATCCATTCCTAAGCCTTAGCTCTATTCTCTACTGGGGACCTAAGAGCTCTCATAAAAGAGATACTTTAGGGGCACCTGGGTGGCTCAGTTGGTTGAGCATCTGACTTTGGCCCAGGTCATGATCTCATGGCTCATGAGTTTGAGTCCCACGTCAGGCTCTGCGCTGACAGCTCAGCCTGGAGCCTGCTTCGGAGTCTGTGCCTCCCTCTCTCTCTACCCCTCCCCCACTCATACTCTGTCTCTCTCTCTCAAAAATGAATAAATGTTAAAAAAAAAAAAAAAGAGGTACTTTATAAGACGGGTGCACGGCTCGGGCAAGAAGAGCCCCCATTCTCAGCCTCAGGAAAAGCTGAGCAGGACCGAATCCATCTATGGGGTAATAATTATGCTTCAGAGCCAAAGCCTAGGTTCCCCCCAACACACACCCATGTTCTCTAGGGAGGTAGACATGATCTACACAGAGTAAGGGAGAAAAATTCCAGAGACATAGATATGCCAAGAAAGGTCTTTTTTTTCCCCCTTTATGAGTCAGCAGCAGTTTGAACACATGCTTTACTTTAACTCATTAGAATGCACCTCGGGACAAGGCGGGTGGTGCTGCCGGGAAGGGGCAGTGTGGGGTCCCCCCAGTGGTGCTGGCATGGCTCTGTACCTTGATTTAGGGGGTGGTCATCTGAATATACATGGTGATAATGCTGAACAGAACTACACACACACACACACACACACACACACACAGGCATGTTAAAATGGGTGAAATCTGAATATAATCTATAGCCTGGTTCACAGTTCTGTACAAGGTCAGTTTCCTAGTTTTGATAATGTACTAAAGTTACACAAGTTGATACCTTTGGGGAAGCTGGGGGAAGGTCAAAGAGGGCTCGGTAGTATTTATACAGCCACTTATGAGTCCATAATTATTTAAAAATAAAAAGAACAAAACAAAGGAAGTAGGAAGAGGAAGAGGAGGAGAAGGAAGAAGAAGATAGTGGCGCTTTAGTCACTTGCTTCAAAGCTGGGGAAGAAGAGGGAAATATGAAAGGGAAAGGAAAGAAACCCCCATAAGAACTGGATTGCCTATTTCCTGGATCCCTTAGTTGCAAAGAGTCCTTAACTGGACGTGTTTCCCTAGCCTTGTCTCCTTTAACTCCATGTTCCTCTTGGCCACCAGGTATACTTTTTAAAAAATCTGGCCAAGTCTCTGTCAAGCTTGCCCATCGTTCACAGGGCAGCTTGTCTGTACTGCTCTCCTCCACCCCGCGGACTTGGCCATCCAGGGATGCCTGAACACACTCTACCTTTTTTTTTTTTTTAATGTTTATTTATTTTTGAGAGAGAGACAGAGACAGAGAGAGACACAGAGAGGCAGAGCATCAGTGGGTTAAGGGCAGAGAGGGAGGGAGACACAGAATTCAAAGCAGGCTCCAGGTCCCGAGCTGTCAGCACAGAGCCCAATGCTGGGCTCAAACTCATGAGCTGTGAGATCACGACCTGAGTCGAAGTCGGATGCTTAAGTGACTGAGCCACCCAGGCACCCCACACTCTGCCTTTTAACACCTCCTCTCACCGGGAGCCACTGCCTGGTACACCCTTCCCTTCCTCCTTAACCCGACTCTTCCTCCTCTTTAAAGTCAGCAGCTCAGTACCCGGGATTCTGAGATGCCTAGTGGTTGGGCTAAGTCTCCCTTCTGTCTGTCTCCAGATATTCACTGCTGTCTGGGCACCGTCCACTCAGAGCAGCAGCCCAAACAGTTGGAATGCAGGCGGGTCACAAGCATCAGGTTTGCCTGAACCAAACACTCGAAGGGTATTTCAGTACCCCTTCTTTGTAGCCCTCAATTTTCCATGTTGTTTTGCAATGCAATATCTGCGTCTGGTCTGCTCCCTGGGCCGAGAGCTTCTCTGGACCCGTAGTGCCTGGCAGAGTGCCCTCCACAAGGTTGGCACACAACAAATCTATGTTGAGCTTACCTCACCAAGAAGACAGACAACCAGGCCAACGTGTTGCTTAGAAGCAACTACTTCCTATCCAAAACTAGGACGCAGGGCAAGCAGCCTTTTCCCAAGATGTAAAAAGGCAGTCAGAGAAATCACTGCACCCAGAGTCAGTGGAGACCAAAGGAAGTGTAGGATGGAGACTGGGGTTGAGTCAGAGGGAGGCTGTGGAGGCTGAAATGGCACAGCTGATGGTGTGGCTCTTGGCCAGGATGGGCAAGATGGTCAGCGCAGGACAGCGACCAGCCACGCAGCCAGGGAGAGGGCTCCTCAATCTGGGAACCTAACCAAAGCACGGTTTTCCTGAATATGAAGAGGGAAGTGTGTCCCATAACAGAGAATTTCATCAGATTCAGGAATGTGCGGATGAAGAGTCACAGCCGCAGAAAAGCAGGAGCAATTAAGGTAGAAAGCTACGTGCATTTGAAAAGCCACGGACGAGCCCGGCAGCTGGCTTGAGTCAAATACGGGACAGCAGTGGAAGAAGACCCACATCAGCAAGGATACGTGGAGAAGCCCAGGAGGGGGTTACATGAAGGAGAACCAGGCCTAGAAGAGTTGGCCAGTCTCTTGCATTCCGGGGTGATGTCAATGTCACAAGCAACTCTTCCATAGTTTCCTCAGAGTCCCCCAGTTTTGTTTGGATGCTTCTCGATTTAGACTTCCAAGCTTCTGAGTGGCAGATTCTCATCTAAGTTCTATAAAAGGAGAAACGATATAAACCAGAGTGGAATCAGCCATCATCTCAGCCTGATTTCAATGCCTTTTTTATGGTCGCCCATGACTGCATCATCCGGGCCTCCAGGTTCATGGACACTGGCTTCCCAAGGGAGCTCTAACTTGTGAGATTCTAAAGATGCAGGCCTCAGCTGACCTTGCAAAGACTCAATGACCAGGCTGCGGTTTGCACTTGGTGAAGTCCTCAAGTGAATGTGGTTCAGGAAGTTGTTGCCGAGGGAAAAGGGGACAATTCAGACCCTTGATGCTTTAAAAAGGACCTGGAACTCATTTTTTCACAAGTGTAAAGTCTTTGGGGCCTCCAGGGAAAATCAGGCAGATAAAACCTGCTCCCCTTCACGGCCCCTTCTCCTTGAAGGCTGCCCTAGGCATTCACTGAGAGCTGAATATTTCATTTGTACAATTATATTCTGGAAAGGAAGGGTCCCAACCAGCACCTATGGGTCTCCTCCTCTCCTCTCCCTCTGTTTCCCCAGCTCTTTAGGATACTAACTCTGAGCAGGTGCATGCACACATTGTATGCAGTGAAAAGTGGGAATAGAGAAGAATGCTCACATTAATTGAGTACCTACTTTGTACTCTCTCTGCCCCTCCCCTGCTTGTGCTCTCTGTCTCTCAAAGAATGAATAAATGTTTAAAAAATTTTTTTAAAAAGAACAAGGAATAATTTAATTTTTTTAATGTTTATTTTTGAGAGAGAGAGAGAGAGAGAGAGAGAGAGGGAAAGAGGAGGGGCAGCAAGAGAGGGAGACACAGAATCTGAAGCAGGCTCCAGACTCCTAGCTATCAGCAGAGAGCCTGATGTAGGGCTCAAACCCACTAATGGGAAGATCATGACCTTAACCGAAGCTGGATGCTTAACTGGCTGAGCCACCCAGGCACCCCTTTTTTATTTAAATAATTTTTGTAAGTTTATTTACTTATTTTGAGAGAGAGAGAGAAAGCACAAGTGGGAGAGGAGCAGAGAGAGAGAGGGAGAGAGAGGATCCCAAGCAGGCTCCGCACTGTCAGTGCAGAACCTGATGGGGGCTCGAACTCATGAAGCATGAGATCATGACCTGAGCTGAAGTTGAATGCTTAACCGACTGAACCACCCAGGTGCCCCTAGAACAAGGAATAGTTTTTAAAAATAATAAAACAAGGAATAAAAGCAAGGAAGAAAGATAAATAACTCCCAAAAGATCTGTTTGAGTTCCATCATGGTCCATTATTTTCTAAATTCAGGGAAGCTCTGTGTACAAGTACCTCTGCCAGGTAGCATTGCCTTTGGCTTGGAATCAGAGGCAGCTGGGGTTTCTGCATCTCTCAAGAAGTTTCTGAATGACAACCTCACACCAAGGCAAAGAGGTGTTACCCTGAGATCTCTAGCTGTGGGAGTTGGGGAGAGCGTTAGTACAGGTCTGCTTTTCAAATATATTTACATTCCAAGGTAATGGATGGGCAGTATCTGGAAATTAGTCATGGAAAATGTTATTTTTGGTAAATGCCAACCTCCTAACCAAAACAGCTCCTTTTCCCTATTATCCCTCAATAGCTAAAGAAGAAATGGGGTAGGGGCACCTGGGTGGCTCAGTCAGATAAGCAACCGACTTCAGCTCAGGTCAAGATATCGAGGTTCTTGAGTTCGAGCCCCATGCCGGGCTCTATGCTGACAGCTCAGAGCTTGGAACTTCCTTCAGATTCTGCGTCTCCCTCTCTCTCTGCCCCTTCCCCGCTCACACTCTGTCTCTCTCAAAGGTAAACAAACATTTAAAAAAATTTTTTTAAAAAGAAGAAGAAAAGGGGCAGGTGGTGAGGTGAGGGCATGGAGAAGTATCCCAGATTATTTTCCACCCGGCTTTGTGCAGTAAGCGGCATAATAATAAGGGCAAGAGTGCTTCAATAAGAGGCACTGACGAAAAAGGAGTTCTTACAAGCAGGTCCATCTTTGGGCCTAGTTTGTGATTCTTAGGCTAAGATTAAAAATAATCCCTCATGGAGTGCCTGGGTGGCTCAGTCAGTTAAGAGTCCGACTCTTGCTTTCGGCTCAGGTCATGATCTGACGCTTTGTGACTTTGAGCCCCGTATTGGGGCTCCCTGCTCGGGAGGGAATCCCTGCTTGCGATTCTCTCTCTCTCCCTCTGCCTCTCCCTCTGCCCCTCCCCTACTCTCTCTCTCTCTCTCAAGATAAATAAATAAACTTAAAAAAAAAATCTATTAAAAAAAAAGATCCCCCTGATAGAGACTCAGGAGGACCCTTGTGTGAAAGCCCCGCTTCCAGACCATGCCTGACACCTAGTCAGTGAGGATTTGCTGAAGTTCAGAGGTCAGCCTCACACAGGAGGAAAGGACAGAGGACATGGAGAAGTGCCTCCTGGACAAGGGGCTTGAGGCGTACTTGAGATTGGTTGCCTCCTGAGAGTCCAGAGGGCCTCTGTGTGGGTCTCGTCAGAGGCTCACTATCTCAGAGAACATTAGACCTTAATGATTCCAGCGCCTTTATTTTATGAATAAGGACACTGAGGCCTGGAAAAGTGATGTGCTATGTCCAAAGGTTTAGAACAAGCTGGCAGCTGGCACTTGGGGCGGGGGGGGGGGGGGGGGGGGGGAGCCTTTTCCCAAATTTAGATCATTGATTTGGGCTAACCAATTTTTCTGATCCTGAACATAGGGGCTGCTGCAGGCTACTGTCTTGTACCAGAGGACTACCAGTGGCCTGTCCTGTCTTCTGTCAAAAGTATCCCAAACAATCAGAAAGAGTTTGGAGAGAAACACTCAACTCTGACTTTTTTTTTTTTTTTTTGTAGCAAAATGAAAAGAAAAAATAAATAAGTAGCCCAGCATCTCAGTGACCAACAATTTCTAACACGACTGTGTAGAGTATTTGTAGAGAACCATTAACAGAACCATTTGGAAAGTTTGGTATTGTTTTCCTAAAGGCCCACGCTTTGCCCTGCCTGGAGCCAACTGTGAGCTTGAAAGGCTTTGCCCTGACACTTTCCACTTCCTGCTCATCCTCCTGTTACCAGGATGTGAATGGGGTGCGGAGGATGACAGAAACTTCCTGCGGCCGCAGAGCGAAGACTGGGCTATTCCAAGCTGGAGGAGGCTCTGTCCAGTGGAGACGGGGAGGAGGAAATCTTGTTTCCTCTTCAATCACCCAAGAGGTGGTACAGAGGGATGTGTAGGAAGTCAGTTAATTGTTGCTGAAGTCACAGTCTGTTTCTTAAACAGAGGATCACAACTTCAGTTACCTTAGAGCTGAGACGTGGAGGGAACTGAACAAAAGTTTTCTTCAGCCACTTGGAGAATAAGCTGCATTTTGGCCTAGGAAGGTCGTGAGACACCCCCAGCTGTGAAGTCCAGAACCGGGCCCAGTGAATGCCTTGCCTTCCCATAACCAAAACCTAAGGGCACCCCACTTAGCTTTTTGCACTGCCAAAACCAAGCAGGAATGAAATTCTGGTTTTGAGAGCTGTTGTGCTATCATTCAAACAGGACCATTCACCATGCTAGGGAGGGGGCCTAGGGAAGGAAGGCATTTGGGAACCATTGTTAGCTGGAGAAAAAAAACACACACACTGTAAACATGCATAAATGGTCAGGGTAACTTAGTTGCCTGAGATCCTGTTGAGAACTTTTACTCATTACTCTTGTTATTGTTATTGTCGGAGACATTCCCTCCTACACATCCTTCCTTGCTCCTGGCAGGAGACATGTCTTGATCAAAAGCAAAGAATATTCACTCTCCCCTTCCAATTATGAAAGATGGGGTTGGTCGAAGGTGAGGGGGGAAAGTACACAATCAGGGCAGTTTTTCATCATTAGTAAGGAATGGGGATTTTTATAGGCATGAGCCAAGCCGAGTAACTTCATCCAAATAGTGATTTCTGAAAAGGAGATACAAGGCCCATGCTGTAGAAAGCTATGAAGAGCAATTTAGGATTATCCTTCAGCAAGGGAACATGGACAACATGCTTTCTATCAAACCCACAGAGACCAGATGCCATATACAACCAGGGACCGAATACTCTTGGGTAGGAATTTACATTAAAGTCAATATAAACCGGGCAACCAGAAACGGGACAGCATTTTTCCCCCTTTAAATCAGGGTTTCATCCACCCTTAACCTGCCATCATTGAATCCATGAGATCGAATGTGGACGTTCATCCCTCAAGGCTTGGGTCCAAATGCTACAACATCCTCAAGACCCTCCCTGGATTCCCCAGTCAAAATAAACGTCTTCCCTGGATGATCCCATGACACCTTCTCCCTCCTCTACAGAGAGCTTTGCTTGGTACAAAATAAGCACTAAATAAATGTTCCCTCGATGGATTACTAATCCCACAAATCACTGAATGAATGAAAGATGTCAGAACCACGACACGTCTTTCAAAGTGAAGGCACAGCTTTTGCACTATAAATGCATTGGGAACATTTATCCACTTCTGGAAATATTTTCAAAAAATAAAGATTGTACTTTGAGATTTAAACTTAAAAATCACACTCAAAGCAAGGAAAGGAATACTTGTCACTTATTCTTTGAGTAGTGGTAGAAACTAAATATTTGCCACGGCCCTTCTGCCTCATCCCACCCTCTGTGGCGGGAGCCCGATGCCATTATCGGGACCATGCCACACAAGTGTTCTCTCTTTTCATTGAAGAAGTGGCGAGGGTTTGGAGAACTGCCTTCCTTTCCTCTGACCCACCTCCTTTTCTGGTGCCAACTCCCATTCAGAGGAGACTTACAAAGAATTGTTTGTGCAGGGAGTGGCCCGGCCTTCCCTTTCGGTCCCTGCGCCACCCCCTCCTGTGAGCTTTACCACCTAATTCCCAGCAGCTGGCTTTGTTGCCGCAACAAATGGGAACTCTTTCTTAATGTGGCACAAAGGTGTCTGTAGGCAGCCAACCATGGCACACCGCTGGCCACAGCTGGCTAACTGTGGCTTCAGAGACTTGTTTGTGCTCCTGTGTGACTAATACTTACCTACCCGCTGGCTGGCATGAGACCTCTCTCCTACTCATCTGGCACTTGGAACACAATTGACTGGCTTCCCAGCCACTGCCAAACTCATTCATAGCCAAGGCAGAGGGACCGGGTTTGGGTGGAACTGAAGCACAGGGCCTCCAGGGGTCTCGAGGACTCGGGGACATCAGGCATGTTCTTCTCTTGAAGGCTGATGCCCACTCAGCTGACTAGGATAACTTCTGGGTGGTCTGAGCACAAGGCAGGGAATAGATAAGAAGGCCTTTAACTTCTATAGTTGCACAAGTCTCTCTATTTGCAAAATAATACTATATCTTAAAAAAGGAAGCTAGGTTTAAATCAGTCAAGAACTTAGAGTGATAGGCAGCACCTGACAGGCTTCGGGGTTGACATAATTAGTAAATAAACAAATGAGCGACAGATTAGATTTATGAATGGACTGATAAGGAAACAGAAGCACAGGGGAGGCAAGCAGTTCTCTGCATTCTAGGAATTTACCCAGCAGACCCCCTCTATACATGTAAAATGACTAATGCACAGATTACATAAAATATCGTATGTCTGTGGTCTGGAATACAAGGTTAAGTGGCTGTTTAAAAAATGAAACATCTAGGGGTGCCTGGGTGGCTCAGTCGGTTGAGCTCCTGACTCTTGATTTCAGCTCAGGTTATGATCCCAGGGTCATGGGATCAAGCTCCACATCAGGCTCCACACTGACCGTGGAGCCTGCTTTTAAGATTCTCTCTCCGTCCCTCTGCCCCTCTCCCCTGCTCCCACACTTTCTCTCTAAAATAAAATTAAACAAACAAACAAAAGAAAGAGTCTCTAAAAGGATATATGTGGGATTGGCGCCAATGGTTCCCTTTGGGGAGGCAAAATGGGTGGCTAAGGAACAGATAAATGGGAAATACACCTTTGCATGGTGTGTTATTTGCGTATTTTGTAATTTTGTGCCATAGGTACATGGTACCCAGTGTTCTGGCCTAGGAGGATTAAAGCCTAAAAGAACTTGGAAAATCAAGTGGTTTATTTCCTTCAACACCCATATACGTGATTCCCCTTCTGGAACATTCTGTCTTCTTGGGAGCCGGTGTTCTGAGGCACCCACAAAAGCACACTCTCCCCTGCCAAAAAGACCAAAGCACAGCTCCTGTTGTCTCAGCAGTCAGCACCCAGTGACAGCCAGCCTGCAGGCCACACTCTGCACGAAATAAGGAGACAGCACTAAAGTCAAACTATCCCAATACTGGCTCTGAGCAAATTATTCTGATCATTATTTGTCAAGTACCTACTATGTGCAGGGGCGGGCAGTTCACACCCCCATTTGTCTCTTAAATGTGTCAGGATCACTTTTAAGAAATCAGATTAATACAACCTGATGCAATGTCTATTTTTAATCCTACCTCCTTCAAACCATGGGTAGCGGGTAGAGCCTATCATCTACCAAAATTCCCCTCCTCTGGGGCCGCCTGGCTCATTCGGTAGAGCACCCGACTTGGGCTCAGGTCATGATCTCACAGTTCATGAGTTTGAGCCCTGCTGCTGTCAGCGTAGAGCCTGCTTTGCTTTGGGCCCTCTGTCCCCTTCTCTGTATGCCCCTCCCCTGCTTACTCTCTCTCTCTCAAAAATAAAAATTAAAACATTAAAAAAAAATTCCCCTCCTCTGGACAAAGTCACAATTTTATGTATAAGTCCATGACTGATCTAGCTATGTAGCTCCTAAAATAATTGCCCTAAAATATTCCTAAAATTGGCCCACATTTCAGGAGTCCCAGAGGAAGGACCCTTCTGTTCCTGCTGTGCCCACCCCAAACCAAGCTCTGAGGGGTGGGTTGCTGCTCAGCCTCTTCCCTGGACTCCTTGCCCCTCCCAGCAATTCTCTCTTCTTCCCTCTGTGCGCCAGTGACGAACAGAAAGATTCATGATTCACTCCAAACCCTTTACGTTTCTGCCTGTATCAGTCCCACTGGCAAGACGTTTGCCCCTCTCTACCAGGGTGGGGCCTGCTGTCAGGGCTGGCCTAAAATCCCTGGAAGCTTTCTTTTCCTAGCCAGCCACCAGTCCTAGACAGCTCTCCTGTCCCACACTACCAGTCCTTCCATGATATCGACTACTGCTTTGGCAATTCATTGTGCGCTATCCTGGGCCAGATGACTCTTCCCTTGTTGTGAATCCCAGGACTCGTGTTTGCTGGTAACAATTACGTAGGCCCTACCAAGGGGAAAATGAAGTGGGCTGGCAGGACAGAAGTCATGTTTTGGCGGTACAGCCTGGCGGAGAGGTGGGAACCTGGTCGGAAGCCCCAGGGACTTTTCACTGCCTTCTGTGATGAGGAAGAACCGTGGAGAGGAGAGGAAGGGGTGAGAGGCAGGGCAGCTTTGACTCCACAGATCATCCCCCCCCTTGTCAGCCCTCCACCACCTGAGAAAGGAGTGGGTCTCGTGGTAGACATGTTGTGCTCCACCCATGACCCACCCCTTCCCATTCCCACTTAAGTGGCTTTCAATCCCACAGCAGCGCCCCCAGGCTCTTCCTTGGACAACCACCCTCAGTCTACTGGAACCACATTACCCAAATAGCAGAGAGCCAGAGGGCCTGGAACTTCTTCCCCCAGGGCAGCCCTGCCTGGGGACTGACAGGTGCTGGGGTAATTCTGAGGCTTAGATTACATTCAGGATTCTTCTGCCGAGTCAGGCCAACCTATCCCCTGAGGGACTTCTGAAACCACACCCTTGCCTGGGGGACCTCTGTCTCCCCATCCTGCTTCTCCTGCTCCCTTACCTGTCTCTCCAGGGTACATGCCCTTGATAAATCATGTGCTGGAGGTTTTCTCTAAGGTCTGCTTCTGGGGAGCTTGACCTAAGACAGGCAAGGTGGGGGCTTGGGGGAACGCCCTTTGGCACACAGAGAAAGGAAGCAACGTGGTTTTGTGTTTTGTTTTTTGGGTTTTTTTTTAATTTCCTAAAATATCCAAGTTCTTTTGTGCTTTGGGAGCAGTGGCAACACAAGGAGACACAAGCTAACAGGATGGTGCCTTGACTTCTCTTGTACTTCCGTCTCATTAACTAAACGATTATGAGCAACCAAGGTCAAGGGACAGGTATTAGACCTTCCTCATAATCATGACCTCCACTGGACTCTCCCTATGCCAAGCACTGCGCTAGGTGGAAGCTCATTCTCTCTCTTTTATAATTCCTCAGAACAACCCCACATAATAAGACCCCCATTTAATAGATTTGAAACCTGAGACAGAGAAATGAAGTCATTGTCCTGAGGTGCCACAGCAGAGATCAGGCCTGCCTTCTGTTACATGCAAGGTTTTGTGGGGGGTTTGGGGTTTTGTTTATTTGTTTAATGTTTATTTTTGGGAGAGAGACAGAGCACGAGCAGGGGAAGGGCAGAGAGAGAGGGGGAGACACAGAATCCGAAGCAGGCTCCAGTCTCTGAGCTGTCAGCACACAGCCCAACAGAGGGCTCAAACCCATAAACCAGGAGATCATGACTTGAGCCAAAGTCGGACACTTAACCGACTGAGCCACCCAGGCGCCCCTTGTTTGTTTGTTTTTAATTAAGTAGGCTCCACGCCTAACATGGGACTTGAACTCACGACCCTGAGATCAAGAATCGCATGCTCTCCTGACTGAGCCAGCCAGGTGCCCGTTATGTGCATGTTTAACCATGAGTCTAGACTCTGTCCATCATGTGCCATTCTGGGACCTTCACATCATCCTTGCACAAAACTCTACTGATTGCTCTGCATGGGAGAGCCCTCAAAATAACCAGAAACAGCCCTCAAAACAAGACTACAAAATGAAATAACTGATTTTACTAAAATCTAAAGTAATCTAGTTGGGGAATAAACGTTAAAAAAGTTTAAGTCAGGGACTTCCATCATTGCTCCTGTAGCCTCTTGAAAAGGCACAGGTAGGAAATAGGTCTGAGGTCTCCAGGGCTGATCTGATTTAAACTTTGTAATTTTACAATTCCCACATTTCCCCTAGTTCTACATAAGGTTTTTGTTTTTGTTGTTGGTGTTGTTATTGTTGTTTTGAAAGAGGGCTCAAGTGAGCGAGAGGCAGAGAGAGAGAATCCCACAAGGGACAGAGAGAGAGAGAGAGAGAGAGAGAGAGAGAGAGAGAGAGAGAGAAGCAGGGCTCGTGCTCACCTGATGTGGAGCTTGAGCTCACCGAATGTGGGACTCGAACTCATGAACTGTGAAATCATGACCTAAGCTGCAGTCAGATGCTTAGTGACTGAGCCAGCCAGGCACCCCAGTTCTATGTGAGTTTTACCTTCTTCCCCTCTGCCCTCTCAATAGGCCAGGTAAGAATTTTTATAGAAATGTTCTCCGTACACTTATAAAAAGTAAGAAAGAGGATGGAACGCTGAGCTTTTCTGGCTATCAGGAAATGGTATCTACTTTATAAAACCAAGTTCAAAACATATGGTTGGTCATATTAGGAAATAGGAAATAGGACTGCACAGTACCAAACGGTACCCCATGTAAAATTCTTCTTAAAATAGACTAAACTTCATCCCTTTGTTTGCTTTGTTAACAGGAGAGTAGCTCCACGCACTAACTTATTAGATGGCTATAAATACAGCTTAAACACAGCACAGCATCATTATCAAAAATACTGAGCACTGTTCGTCTAAAAGAAAAAAAGAAAAGAAGGCTCCATTTCATTTATCAAGCTTGCCTCCCCTCTTACGTATCTTTGTTTGGGGGCTCAAATTGTAGGTATATCAAATAGGACTGAAGTCCTTCTCTTCCATGTGCAGAAGCAGCAGCACACGCAGGCAGGGGGGCGGGGGGGGGGGGCAGGTCTGGGGGGTTAGGAGGCAGCAGTGTGCCCAGGGAACAGTAGCGACAAGGGACGCTGCAGAGATGGTGGCATGCCTGGTGGCCAAGCTGGAGGCAGGAAGGGGAAAATGGCAGACCACAGAGGCAGCTGCCCAAAGAGGCAGTGGAAACAATAAAGAGATTAATGATACCCAAAAGGGTTGAACAAGTAAGTATATGGGGGCCCATGGGAGCCTATTTCTCATCATCAGAGAAGGAATCTACAAACACTGAAAGGGAGAAAACCATAAAGAAAACTGAGGTTGGACTAGATTTAGATGTATCAGCGAGCACTCATTTTATAAAACATGTACAGAAATAGGTACGGACATATGTGTGCATGTCTGCATATGGACCAGGTCCTGGGTTTCTGAGCACCATCCTCCACCGAAAGGAACCAGAGAGCTTCCTGGAGAAATGGCTGTTTCCTAGACTGGGGCAGTGAACTGGGAATATGTTGCTCCAGAAAATAAGGAAAAGCTAAAAAAGTGAATGATGGAGTCGTGACAGGAGCCAGTTTGAAGATGTTCCTTCTGGTCAAATGTCGCTTTGAGCATCAAAAGTAACTAATGATGATAACAATAGTCTCTTAAATGATGGGAATCCATGCATCTCTTCACATATGTATATATAGCAGATAAATGCTTACGGTAGAAAGTAGTAGGCAGAAGGAATGATAAACCCAAAAAACCATTATTTGATAACTATCATAGTGGTGGTTGATTCAGAAGGGAGTCATCAGTGGGGACAGGCTGGTGAGAACAGGCTATTGTCATCTCACAAAATCCTTATCAATGATGAAGGGAAAATGGGAATTTTTGGTGGAGAAACCAGGTGATGGAGAATAACATCTCCAGTGGTTAAATGGCTGGCAACTTCTCAATGCATAGCATCATTTCTAAAAGATTCCTGCCAAGAATGTGTGACCTTAGTGCGGGCATTAAGAGATATCAGACAGACCCATTTTATAAAATGAAAGTCTAATACTTTTCCACTCAAGATCCTGAAAGACAGGGAAAAACTAAACCATTCCAAATCAGAAGAAACTGGAGAGACTTGGCCACTAACTGCCACATATGACCTTGAGTTGTACCCTGGACAAGAAAGAAAGAGGGGGGGGCGCCTGGGTGGCGCAGTCGGTTAAGCGTCCGACTTCAGCCAGGTCACGATCTCGCGGTCCGTGAGTTCGAGCCCCGCGTCAGGCTCTGGGCTGATGGCTCGGAGCCTGTTTCTGATTCTGTGTCTCCCTCTCTCTCTGCCCCTCCCCCGTTCATGCTCTGTCTCTCTCTGTCCAAAAAAAAAAAAAAAAAAAAAGAAAGAAAGAGGGGACATGGTGGGGACAGTTGACAACGTGTAAATGGAGTCTGTGGAGGATGGAATGACATATGAAAGTGACCGGCATGGTTGTATGATGTTTATATAGGAGAGTGTCCTTGCTTTGGGGAAATACACACCGGAGTCATTAGGAATGATGGAGCAGCGTGTCAGCAACTTGCTCTCAAGTAGTTCAGAAAAAAGACCATATATTAATTATTTATATATGTATAATATGTACAACCAAACTATATGGACAGAGAGAGAAGGCAAGAGAAAGAGCCTGCAAATACACAATATTAATAAATGGGTACTCTGGGTGAAAAGGATATGAGATGTCTTCGTAATGTTCTTGCAACTCCTACAATTTTAAAATTATTTTAAAACAAATTATTTAAAAAAAAAAAAAAAAAGATCCAGGGCACCTGGATCCAGGGCACCATCAGCAAGAGTGTCCAACTCTTGATTTCTTGGCTCAGGTCATGATCTCATGGTTCCTGGGTTCCAGCCCCGCGTCGGGCTCTGTGCTGACAGCTCGGACCCTGGAGCCTGCTTGGGATTCTGTGTCTCCCTCTCTCTCTGCCCCTCCCCCACTCGTGGGCTCCTGTGCATGTGTGCTTTCTCAAAAATAGATAAACAAATAAACATTTAAAAAAATCAAAATAAATGCATTGCAAAGTATCTACAGTGTATTTCCAACTGGCTCCCTCACATGCCAAACCTGATTTTATATATTAATATTGTGCAGTAGGACAAGCAGGAGCTTTGCTATCAGACAGACCTGGATGCAGACACTAGTTAGAGCTCTGTGTTTGTGGGCACATTATTGAATTTCTGAGCCTCAGTTTTCTCAGGTGTAAGATGGGGATAATCACACATGTCTCACAGGTTGTCAAGAAGATCAGGGAGATCATTTGCAGAGAACACAGCATGTGGGAGCGGACTACACGGGGTCAGCAGTCAAAGCAAAGTTCTTATGAGGAGTTCACTATTATTTGGGGTTTACACTGCACATCAGTGACTTTGAATTTTCACCCCTGAGTTTGCCACTTAACACTTTGTGTTTAAATTTTTTTTTTTTCAACGTTTTTTATTTATTTTTGGGACAGAGAGAGACAGAGCATGAACGGGGGAGGGGCAGAGAGAGAGGGAGACACAGAATCGGAAACAGGCTCCAGGCTCCGAGCCATCGGCCCAGAGCCTGACGCGGGGCTCGAACTCACGGACCGCGAGATCGTGACCTGGTTGAAGTCGGACGCTTAACCGACTGCGCCACCCAGGCGCCCCAACACTTTGTGTTTAAATAAAACAAAGCAACCCAAAAACTGTTGCAAATAGGGATCAGGACCGTTGTATACAGAGATTCCGATGTCCAGTGAGACACCCACTGTTTAAACAAACTCATAACCTGCTGAATGTCATTTATTTACCTTGTGCTTGGCAGAAGGTACACAGCAAAATTGCCTCCATCCACTTCTGAAAAAAGTATCCATCGGCCACAATCCCTCTATTATATCCTGAAATTTCTTATATTTCAAATAAAATGTCTTGCCTTGTGATAGGCTTTCAGTATTGACCAATATTGACTTGTGAGTTTTCTTGACTCGTGAGCGCCTCAGATCCCATCTTTGTAACCACAGAGATATAGCCAGTAGTGGGTCCAGGACATCTGGTCAGGAGAAGATGAAGTTAAAAGCGGAGATTTAGGGAACTTGTCTTGAAGGAGTGTTTTTATAGCAAACACACCTTTGAGACAAGTTTAAGAAAAACAGCAAAGTTCCTTTGGAATTTCATACAGAATTGAAAAAAGAACAATTGTCCAGATCAAAAGACACTGCCAGCCTACCTCTATCTCACCAGCTGAATTTTAGACACTTCTAGACTCAGCTCTCAGTCAATGACCAGGCAGAGTCCAGTCAAGCGCCTTCACTGTGCTATTATGTGTTACCCTATCTTGAGAATCTTACATGCAAAAGCAGGAGACAAGACCGAGAGGTGTGAGAAATAAAGGCAAATATAACCCAAAGAAGGAATATAACTAATCACAGCTAAGCAGTCCAGGGAGGAGCAGGTCGCAGGCATGGCTTCGGGGACAGGGCCAGCTGTGGAAGATGTGTGGGGTGGGGGGCGGAGGGGGGGGGAAGTCAGCAGACCCAGTGCTCTCTGTTGCTTGCAGCTATTTGAAAGCAAAGGGAAAGGGAAAGGTTATTTCAGATCCTCTCACCAAGACAGATGGTTAAAGTATCCATGAAGAGCCCTCTCAATTTTTTTTTTCTAAATTGATGACCCCTCTCCAAGGAGTCTACATGGCTGAGCCGCCTGTACATTCCCAGGTTCAGCCTTCATTCTTTCCAGGGACTGCTGACAGCCTCAACCTGCACATCTATGAATTTTCTTCCTTCTAATAATGGAAGCAGGAAAAGCAGGCTTCTGGTGGTTTGGGCAAGTAGATTTGATGGCCAGGCCACCTCCAATGGCTCCTCTGCATGCATGTTTCTGGTCTGTGGCTGCAGGACCTGGTGCCCTGTGGGAGTCACGAGCCTTCAAGGTCCAGCCTCTCAGGAGCCACAGTAGGTCCTCGGAGGACCTCTGAGTCTGTAGACAGACTTCTTGAAAGAACAAAAAGGTCTGAGCTCAGAATATTCTCTCTTATCCACAGAGGCCATTGTCTAGATCTGAAACACTTAACTGATCATTCATCATGAGGTACAGGTTTTGGGGGCAGTACTCCCATACAAACCCTCAATGCCTTTAACTTGGATTGCAGATGTCAATGTGTGAGAACGCTGGTTCTGAACACCAGGAATGTGTTTCTCTCAGGTTGGAGGCCGGGGAGGTGAAAAGAGAGAATTATGCAATGCAAGCTATCTCCCTCTTCTCTTTCTTCCTTGGATTTTTCTCTATCTTGAGTAAAGTTCGGTTTTCAGAAGATCAAACCTGGTTGTAAACACAGCCTTTGAAACCTTTGCACTGCTTTCCTGCAGAATTTATGATTTGTTTACATTTGAGGCGAGGAGCAGCAAGAAGGGTAATCCTGAAGCCTTTGGCAGACGACTCAAAAGAAAAAAGGGAATGCGGGACACATGAATAAAAATACTTCCTGGTTCCAGCCATGATTTGTGGGTGCAGAATTCTCCCAAAGAGGGAGGTCGTGCCCTAAGGAAGTTGACCCAACCGGCCCTTTGTAACCATTAAAATAAGCCCCTGAGATCTTAAGAGCATTGTCAGGAAATCCACAGATTTCAGGATTTGGAAAATATACGAGAGAGAATTTAAGGCAGGTGCCTCAGTGGCAGTTTGGGGTGTTGCCAGCCCGAATGCCTTCTGGGAGCTAAAGAGCACTGGCCAGCAAGCATGGTGTGGGACCTTCCTTGAGACGGAACTCAAGTGCTGTGGAGACCAAGCCCACAGTAGACCTTGGAACTGCCCCGGCCACACAGTGCACACCTGGAATAAGAATCTTCCAAATAGGAACCCAATCGTGAACTGTCCTTGTGGAGGGGACAAAAGTCAGAGGCCAAAGAGAATGGCTTAGTAGGAATCAAATCATCCAAGATGTTTTCAACATAAATCACCGAAGATTTAAGTTTCTCCCTCACAATTACAGAACTATTGGTCATCTCAGTAACAGAAGTCGTAATTAATATAAATGAATGGATAAAAGAGAGGAATTAAAAGACCCCAGTTCTAGTAAAAGCTAGAACCCTCTACCTACTCATATCTACCGGGGTACAAGACCTCCATCAAATAACACGCTAGGCCCCAAGCTTCTCGCCAGTGATATGGGAACACTGGCACTTGCACTCAGAGTTGCAATGAGGATAAGTTGGTGCATGAAAGGTCAGTACAGAAGGCGCTGTGAAAAGTTAGTCCTATAAAATGTAAAAAGTTTATTACTAATAATGGTGATGGCGGCTGTGAAATAAACTATCAGTTCCTACTTTAGAACCAATGGGTTTTAGAGAGGGAAACGTTCCCCTCTTAGCAGGTCCACAGTGAAGGCACCCGGGAGGACAGCAGCCGCTTCTGCAGTTCAGCCTCTGCCCACATGGCTGTTCTTCATTCCAGGCAAAGTGTGAGGCTTCTTTCTTCAGGAGGAGTATTGAAGTTCCGGCCAGGAGCTGGCATCGCCATGTTAGCGGAGAGCATCCCTGGGGTGGGGTCAGGAAAACTGGGCTCTGTCTCAGACTATCTCTGCAACTGGGGGGAAGTGTTAGGTCTAGAATAAACTATAGGTTTCCTCCATATTCTCCAGTACTGAACTCCTTTGATTCTCTATCGGGTGATAAGTAGATAAATTCAAAAGTAATAAATAGTTGACTTCAGGATCATTTTTTATGGTTAAGTAACAAAAGGGATGACACAGATCTATTGTGAATCAACACCAGGCAAGAATTAACTTGGGTTTTGTTGAAAAGACTTCTTTAGTTACTTTGTAACTCATATCTCCGCTAGGCTTGTCAGCCATTCTTACAGGCTATACCTCCAGTGTGCCGTTTGAAAGACAAGATTAAAAATCTTTAATCATTGATTTAAGGAATTTGAGTAATACTGTTTGGCCTTTTACCAGGCAGCTTAAATATTTGACAGAGAATGTGTCAGTATTTGGATTAAATGAAAGAAAGATGCAAGATACATGTGCCCTGTTGGTTATTGAGCTGTTCCCCATTTCAGAAAGGAAGTAGATTTGGGGGCACCTGGGTGGCTTTGGCGGTTAAGCGTCCAACTTTTGGTTTCGGCTCAGGTTATGATCTCACGGTTCATAGGTTCGAGTCCTGCATCAGGCTCCACAGCTGGCAGCATGGAATCTTCTTGGGATTCTCTCTCTCCCCTTCTCTCTCTTCCCCTCCCCTGTTTGTGTCTTTCTCAAAATAAATAAAGAAACTTTAAAAAAAAAAAAAGTAAAGAAGTAGATTTTGTTGCCAGTATTAAGCCGCCCTGGTGCCCAGCAGGAAGAAACAGATGAGGAAACAATTTGAATTTGCTTATGTTTTATCCTTCTTAAGGCATCTGTGAATCCACTCATGTATGGTACATAAAGTTAATTGGATTAGGTCATATAAATATGGAGGGAACTGTTGCTTATGGGTTTAGATTGTATCGTATCATTCTAAAACACAAAGGAGTGGGGTGCCTTGGTGGCTCAGTTGGTTAAGTATTCAACTTCGGCTCAGGTCATGACTTCACAGTTTGTGGGTTTGAGCCCCCTCTTGGGCTCTGTGCTGACAGCTCAGAGCCTGAAGCCTTCTTCAGATTCTGTGTATCCCTCCCTCTCTGCCCTCCCCCACTCGTGCTCTGTCTCTCTAAAATAAATAAACTTTTAAAAAACCACAAAGGAGAACACAAGTGGGAAATTGTAAACAATAAAGCGATATAATAAAAGAACACTCATTTTGATCTTTGATCTACAGCCTGCCAAACTTCTAGACAACTGAAATGTCCAAGCAAACCTGAGAAAATTATAAATGACTTCCAAAATGTTTCAGTATATCAGGTTCAGGATTCATTTTGTCATTGCCTAGTTTCTGAAAAGCCACATCATTCATTCAGAAGTGCATTCATTCAGAAGTGCGTTCATTCATTCATTCATACCTAATAAGCCATGTGCTGGGCTGTGCAAGGTCCCTGCTGGGTGAGAGGGGCTGGCCAGTCCATCCCACTGACTTGCTCTCGGTGCTCCCATGAATGAGAATCTGATGGCATGAACTGTGTTTTAGGAAAGCAGTGTGGCAGAGAATTCTTCTGCTCTCCGCTCAGATTCTCTCACGTGACGGGGTTATTGAAATAAGGAAGATGAGGACAAAGAAGCTGTTGACTCCCCCCAAGAATATGAAAAGTTAGTCAGTTAGGGCAGGCAGGGAAAGAATGCTAACAATGGAAAACTCTCACTTTCCGACCCCAAAAGACAACCCTGTGTATGTCTTTTAGTAAAACATGTTCCCCAGAATAGACTGAGGGGTTTTGTCTGTCTTGGGCACTTCTAGAAAAATGTGTGGCACTTACGAGATGTTCAAATTTTGTTGAATATTGATAAAACATGGCTATTAAAGAAGTAAAATTACAGCTTGGTCTTGGAATTTAGTTTATTAACTCAAGGCCCCAACCTCATCCAGATTCATCAGATGCTTACAGCTGTATCTTACAGATAAGGCACTGGAGGCCCAAGCGCACTATAGTGACTATATAGCATGAGCACTGAACTGGGTGAAACGGAGTGTCTGCATTTAGCGAGGGGGTCCCCTGTAAACCCCTCCAGAAATGAAGGAGGCTATGCAGTGTGTTGGTCAGGACTGTGGGTTCTAAGTGAATTCAGGATTCACTGTGACTAATTATCAGCCCGAATGTCTCTGAGCTTTAGCTTCTCATCTGTAAAATGAGGATAATAATAGCACCCACCGCAGTGGACTGTTGTAAGAATAAATGAGGGAAGGCATGTAATCCCACTGGCCCTGCAAAATCAAGAAAAGAAAGACAATTCTCTGCATACAGATATGTTGTGCTGTACATGCTACCTAAGCTAGCCCAAGGAACCCTTGTAGCGCTTGCGCACCGCGAAGAAATCATAACCATCATCAGAAGCCACCGGGTGCATCTGAGAGACGTCAGAGCCAATACCTGCTGATGGAAGGGACCCTCTACTGGGTATCCTCCTAGTCACTGCCTCTCCCTTTGACACAGAAGCCAGGAAATTGAGATCTGGGGAGGATGGACAATGTCTCAGTCTCCCCAGCAGTTCCTGCTGCAAAAACCCGGTTGGGGTGGGGCGGGGTGGGGGGAACGACCACAAAAAGTGACAAAAAGGCGAACTGGAGATGAAGAGCGTAATTGCAGGATATTCTTAAACTCCAACACTAAAGCAAAAGGATTATTGAATAGCATAAACTTTATGTAGCACTTTGGAGAAGGCTCATCATTTTTCATTGCACCTGCCTGCAGCAACTTTAAAAATCTTTATTAGACATTTCTCTGCAATCTTCTCATCTGCCACTCCCCTCCACCACCCCAAGGATTTCTGTCTCTGCTTCTACCCAAGGAAATGCTGGTCCTGCCTGGCTCTTCTCTCTGTTAGAGTTTTCCTTTTTCAAACTCCCAACTTTCAATTCTTTATGCCTCCTCTGTGTAAAGCTGATCACCCTCCCCCCACTACTTCATAGTCCAAATCTGGCACATTTCCAAAGATGGCACCAGCAAGATGGTGTCCATCTAATGGCATCCAGCATTGCTGGAAGGCGGCTGTGATTACAGATAGCCAAATTTCTCCAATACACCCTAACATATTGCTTGGATCCCGTAGTGAACATACATATCAGTCAACCCAGTATCCATCTGACCTCTTTTCAACTGAACCCGTACTCCCCTTCTAGTATCTACCCTCCTTCATGGAGTCCAATGCTTTAATGGAAGCTGACCTTTATCCCAGCTCCAGTGGTGAACCCTGAATAATCTGAGTCAATTAGAGTATTCCCATCACCTTTGCCAAATTTCTTGTTTCAGGGATGGCTGCGTGACTAATTAGGGCTAATGAGAAGTGACAGGGGACTTTCTGAGTTTCTGAGAATGGAATTTTCTTGCTCTTCTGAGCAAGCTATAGGATGCCAGCTCTCTCCCACTGGACTCGAAGAAGGAGCCTTAACCCTGACTGCTACCAACTGTCATCCTACATCCCAAGATGAAGCAGCCTTGGGGTTGGCAAAGGGAAATGACTCACAGAATCTGGGTCTTAAATAATGTCTAAAACAAGTCCACCTCTGCTGTCTGGTTACTTGACCAGTTACTTGTTTCAGCCAGCCACAGTTGAGGTTTTTGTTTCCTGCAGTCATAAACATTCTGAGGGGCGCCTGGGTGGCTCAGTGGGTTAAGCCTCTGACTTGATTCGGCTCAGGTCATGATCTCATGGTTCGTGAGTTCGCGCCCTGATCGGGCTGTCTGCTGTCAGCACAGAGCCCGCTTCTGCCTCTCCCCGCTCCTTGTGCTCTCTGGCTCTCTCGACATAAATAAATAAGCTTTAAAAAAAAAAAAATTCTGAGATAAGCCCCATTGTTTCTTATGTACTGATCTTAATATCCAACTAAACCACAAATTCTTGAAGGACAGAGACTTAGATTTCTTTTGTATTTCCCACAGGCCTTGGGACAAAACTGCCTAAGTGTAGGTGTTTAAGTATCCAACAATGGGCTCTTTTGTTATTACAAGATCCTTGAAGTAAGGGTCCTTGGTTTTCAGACATTCACTCTGAAGTATTAGAGTTCAGACTCCCATCAATAAACAATTATTAATGAAAATAATGGCTCTGGATATTCCGGAATTTTAACCATGTGGGAGTCGGAATTATAAATTACATCTCAGCCTGAGAGAATTTGAACATTTCTTTCCATCTCATCCTCTATATTCCTAAGAATCCACTTCCCACACAAGCAGAATCTGGTCAAACCCCCAAATCTGTAAAATCTTGGTGGTTTTTTTAGTAAATGTGTTGTTGAATTTGGAAGCATAGATTTTAGTGAACATATTAATGAACTTCAAAGAAATAACCCTTTTAATGAAAATTCAACTGAAAATTCTCCAAGGTCTAAGAGAGAAATAAAAATTAGTTTAATCAAGAAACCAACCAGCCAGCGAGTGGAAGCTCCTATCCTTCAAGTTGTAGACTGTATTGTTTCAGGAGCCATACAACAAGCAAAACATTCAGAGGCCACCCAGAACTTTTGCCAAAATCACAACACAGTCTGTATTCCAAGAAGCAACTCTGACCAGATTCAGTGGCAATACATTTTTACTTGCATGGAAAGCCTACTCAGAAGCCACACACCTCCATTTGAGGCCTTTAGCAAGACTCTACTGCACGAAAGGACCTGGCATTTATGCTGATTTTAGAAAAAGAAAGACATGTTTATTAGGATTTCTTACAACACATTAAAATTCTTTGCTGTTAATCCAGGACAATATCTTGGTAATTTATGTAAGATTTCCTGCAAATTTCAGTGATCAACCTACAAATTTCCAACCAAAGCTCCAAGTCCTCTCTTGAGCCTTACTCTATCCCCTCCCTTGCATCTAGAACTTTCAGGCTGTCACTCTGAGGGCTCCTGAAGACCACTGTCTCCAAGAAGCAGTCGCTGACCCCCTGAGAGTCAGGGACATTTTCAGGCACCCTATCTGAATTCCCCGTCACTCAACACCCCACAGGCTGCATTTACCATAATGGAAATACTTTATCATAGGTATTTATTAATGCTGTCATATGTTTGTCTATATCACCATTGTATTATTGATCACCAGCTTCTAAATGGCAAGGATCTTGTCAGATTCATTCAAGTTGAAAGACAGGGAGAACCACAAGGCAAACGGAGCTTTCATTGTTATTTCTCCTTTGCTCTTTTCAACTTTTCAGACATTTAGTGCTGCGGAATACCTGTGACCTCAGGTCATCTGCTTCGTCTCCTACCTCTCCTCTTTCAAAATGGATCTGTTCCTTCCTCCAGCACCTCAAAGCTCTGCTTTCTGCTAAATTCAAATAAGCTGCACTATAGTGAGCATGCCTTACGATGTTATCCCATCCAGTTGGCATAAAAGCAGGACAAATGATGGGAATTTGAGGTAACGTGACAAGGAGCCGGGGCTGTTCCATCAGGCGGGTATCCATTTATGCTACCTAAGTGTTAAAGCCAGACTTGGCGAAGGGCCTGCCATGATACCGCACAAAAAGCAAAGCTTTAATAAATGTTGTTGGAACAAGAATCACTTCCTGTACATACTTCTTTTCCTGTTTATAAAGCACTTTCACACATATTACTTTGTTAATGATGATGTGATGCACACACATGTATGAAAACAGAATCCTAGCGTCCAAGTCCCTCGTTAAGCATGCCACTTGCATATTATACAGGGCAATGATGCCGTTGGCAGTTCTTTTAAAGGCAATTTTTACAAATTTAAGGAAACTACTGTTTTGTTTGTGGGTTCATTCTTCTATCTCCCCTAGATTGGCAGAGAGGGACTTGAAGCTATTCTTGTCTTATTTTCTATTCTCTCTTTCTAAACTATGACCATCCCCATACTTGGAATGTTCGTGGGAGGGAAGGAGAAGCTGTTTCTTCCTGCTAAGAAACCTGATCGCAAGACAAGCAACATGTCAGGAAGCAGTGCTCTTCAGAGGAAATGCTTAGGACTCTCTGATCCTCAGAGACTACAAAAGGGGGATACCCTTCCTCATCCTCTCCCTCAGGACCCCACATCACCCCATCTAGGTTGGGATGAGAGAAGAGACCTCAGGGAGAGGTGGAAGGGGGGGACCCGGGAAATTGGGGGTTGATTTCCCCAGGCATCACCGGCCTGTTAGACCCAACAAGAGATGAGTTTCCAGCCAGGGCCTCTACACCTTCACACAAACATAAACATCGCATGCAGGGGTGTGCCTGCCCAACCTCCAGGTGGGACTGCCATTCCTTCCTTCTCCCCAAACACGCACGGTCACAGCTCCCTGGATTCCAACTGGGAGTAGGAGGTAGAGAGTGGAAAGGCAGGTCAATCAGATACTTAAAGATGAAACATCCCAGGTGTGAGGCCAGAGGCCAGGTGGCTCTGCATGAAAGGAAGGTGGCAGTTTTTGTTTATCTAGAAAATGCAGGAGGGGAGGCCTGGCATGCTCAGAGAGCTGTTTCTCTATTCTTTTCATCCAAACTGAAAGTTCAACTCCTCAAATCACTGAAGAAGGATGGATTTCACAGCATTTTGTGGATTTAACAAATTCTAGCCACTGTCTACCGAAATCTTACTCTTCGCAAAATACCCCAGGAGATATGAAGGCAAGTCGGGTTAGAGTTATAGATGAGGCAGTAAAGGGAATTCAAGAGTATTGTGCACTTCACTTTTTAGTGTTTCCAAAATTGCTTCACTGGATACTTCAGGTTCCATGGGTAGACTACACAGGGAAATGCTACATATGATCCCCCCTCATGAAAACTCTCAACGTCTGTGAGTATATGCAGTGCTTTTTGGATAGATGGATGGATGGATGGCTAAATTAAAATCTTTATATCAAAAAGACAAGAGATAACAAGTGTTAACGAGGACAGGGAGTAAAGGGAACTCTTATGCACCAATGGTAGGAATATAAATTGGCAAAGCCACTATGGAAAACAGTATGAGGTTTCCTTGAAAAGTTAAAAATAGAATTATCATGTGATCCAGTCATTCCACTTCTGGGTATCTAGCTAAAGGAAACAAAATCACTATCTTGAAGAGATATCTGCACCCCCATGTTCACTGTGGCACTATTTGCAACAGCCAAGACATGGAAATAACCTAAATGTCCAGTGACTGAATAGATAAAGGAAATAATAAAGCCATTTAAAAAAAAAAAAACGACAACAAAGAAGGAAATTCTGCCATTTGCGACAACATAGATGAACTCTGAGGGCATCACGCTAAGTGAAGTAAGTCAGAGAAAGACACACACTGTATGATCTCATTTTTACGTGGAGTTTAACAACACTGAACTCACAAAAACATAGAACAGACCGGTGGTTGCCAGGGGCACAGGCTAAGGGGGCAGGGGCAGGAAATGCACAAAGGTGGTCAAGGGGAACACACTTCCAAAGATGAACAAGTCCTGGGGATGTAACACACAACATGGTGACTGTACTTAACAGCCCTGTATCTTATACGTAAAAGTTGCTAAGGGAGAGTCGATTTTAAAAGTTCTTAACACATACACACACAAAAATTATAACCATGTGACAGGGCGCCTGGGTGGCTCAGTCAGTTGAGCGTCTGACTTCGGCTCAGGTCCTGATCTCACAGTTTGTGAGTTCAAGCCCTGCATCGGGCTCAGTGCTGACAGCTCAGAGCCTGGAGCCTGCTTCGGATTCTGTGTCTCCCTCTCTCTCTCTGCCCCTCCCCCGCTCATGCTCTGTCTCTCTCTCTCTCTCTCTCTCTCTCTCTCTGTGTCAAAAACAAATAAACATTGAAAAAAAATTGTAACCATGTGAGATGATGGATGTGTTAACTAACCTTACTGGGATGATCATTTTGCAATATATACATATATCAAATCACTAGGTGTACATCTTAAACTTCTACAATGTTACATGTCAATTACATCTCGATGAAGATGGAAAGTAAAATAATCACCTCTAGGTGGTTGCCACAGGTGTGCCTGCCTGGAGCCTTCAGGTCACCAACAGGTCTCTGTATGAACTCTAAGTGACAACTAGGGCAGCCACCTCAGAGAAAACTGATGCTCTTTGATGTTTCCAGTCAGCCACAACCTAAGATCTCACGCATGTCTGTTTGACACCTTCAAGCTAAACAGGCCCAGAAGAGCTAAATAACAAACTCAGCGTCAGGGATAACAGGCACTTACCTGAAAAGTGACACATTAGAAACTTCTCACAATAGGGGCACCTGGGTGGCTCAAGTGGGTTGGGCATCCGACTTCAGCTCAGGTCTCATGGTTTGTGTGTTCCAGCCCGAGTCAGGCTCTGTGCTGACAGCTCAGAGCCTGGAGCCTGCTTTGGATTCTGTGTCTCCCTCTCTCTCTGCCCCTCCCCCCACTCATGCCCTGTCTCTCTCTCCTTCAAATGTAAATAAACATTAAAAGAAGGAGGAGGAGGAAGAGGAGGAGGAGGAGGAGAAGAAAGAAGCTGCTCACAATAAACCTGCTCTGGGAGAGGATGAGATCATTTTAAGTAGATTTCTAGTAAATTCTACAACCAGCAATTAATTTATATATATATATATTTTTTTTTTTTTTTGAGAGAGAGAGAGAGAGAGAGAGAGTAAGTGAGGGAGGGGCAGAGAGAGAGAGGAGAGAGAGAGAATCCCAAGCAGGCTCTGTGCTGTCAGCGGGCCCGACTCGGGCAGAACTCACCAACAGTGAAATCATGACCTGAGCCAAAATCAAGAGTCAGACACTTAACCAACTGAGCCACCCAGGTGCCCCCTACAACCAACAACTTCAAGATACAATCTCAGAGAGATGAGGATACAGACTTCCCATTTTTATGAAAGTCTGTCTGTTCTCACATCCTTATGACTTTCAGAAATTGATCTTCTGAACTTCTGGGCTTGTCCATGTCAAGGAATGCAGTCAGATGACTGAGTTCAGTTCCACACTTAATCTGGTCATCTAGATTAAGACCTGAGTCAGGAACCTCTGGATCGTGGCACACTGCACTTCTAAATGTTCTCTCAGCCACTAATTTGCTGACATTTCAAAGAAATGATACCCACAGAGTGGATCTGAACACAGGCTTTTACTTCCCAGGGTCAAAGAATCAATTGAGCAAATGAAACCATGGAAGTGGATGAAAACAAAGTGGAGACATGACACGACATAAATATTTGAGTGTCAGCCTCTCAGTTGCTCACAGAACAGTTGGACAACAATTGCCTGGCTCTCCTCCCTATGGCCCCGTCACCCTGCTCACTCCCTGCACTGGGCTGTGCCCAGAACAGAGCTCTGAACGCTGCACCCACAGCACCCACACCCATTGCCTTCCCTGGTCCACTCCCCACTTAAAATAACATATCTTGCACAACAGTGTGCATGTATCTAAGTCACTGATCTATACACTCAAAACTAGTTAAGATGGCAAAATTTATGGTATGTATATTTTACCACAACTTTTAAAAATTAAAAAAGAGGGGAGCCTAGGTGGCTCAGTTGGTTAATAGTCTGACTTCAGCTCAGGTCATGATCTTACCGTTTGTGAGTTCGAACCCCACTTCAGGCTCTGTGCCTGGAGCCTGCTTCAGATTCTGTGTCTCCCTCTCTCTCTGCCCCTCCCCCACTCACTCTCTGTCTCTGTCTCTTTCTGTCTCAAAAAGAAACAAACATTAAAAAATAATAATAAAAAAAGAACCAAGAAAAAAAATAGTATCTCTATTTCATAAATGAAGCACAGAGACATGAAGTCACTTTCCCAAAGTCACACAGTAATAATAGTGGATATACCAAGAGACTCTAAAGACATCTATAGGCAATTTATGTAATTTAATTAAAAGGTAATTTAAACACTTATGGTTTGTCTATTAGCACTTCACAAAATGCTCACTCCTGGTAAGGCACCCAAATCTGCTGGCGATTCCAATCAGCATTATCAAGGCAGCATTATCTGCAGCATTTCTGGGGCAGTTATAGCATTCCAAAAATGACTCAGAAGTGCCAACTCTCTTTCAACTCACACGTTGGAACATTTCTGTTTAAATGCGTCATGTGGGCTTTACACGGTGTCTAATGGATGCTTTTAGCTGACTGGGCTTCCCTTTCCTCCCCTCTTCCAGTCCTGTTGCCTGAAAATACCTGAGACTGCCATTTCTGGGCTGCATGTATTGATGATTCCACCAACACAAAGTCCAACGGGTCGTCTGGAATTTTAACAACACAAGAATGATACCCACGAGACAGATGATAAGAGACGATGAAGGCAAATCACTGAATACTCATAAAGACAGGAAAAGGATGAGATTGCACCAGAAATTACTATCATTTCCATACCTGAGAGACAGCATTTCCCTAGACAAATTCGTAATGCCGAGCTTAAATTCTGATTCAACAACTTATTGCCTACACTCCCTTACCCTCTTTAGCCTCCGTGTTCACTGTACCTACTATATCTATATCTACTTCACAAGTTGTTACGAGACTAAAGAGAAAATATATATTAAAGTGCTTGCCGAACTATCGAACAACATGTAAATAGTTATAGGTATCCCTTCTACACAATTTGTCTTTAAAAATTCATGAATTCATAAACATCAACACATTTCAAATCCAAAAACAGACTCTACATTAAAAAGAACCCATTTGTTGGCATCTGGGTGGCTCAGTGAGTTAAGCGTTTGACCTTGACTCAGGTCATGATCCCATGATTCATGAGTTTGAGCCCCGCATTAGGCTCTGAGCTGTCAGCACAGCTGGAGCCTGCTTCAGATTCTGTGTCTCCCTCTCTATCCGCCCTTCCCCCACTCGTGCTCTGTCTCTCTCTCTCTCTCTCTCTCTCTCTCTCAAACATAAATAAACATTAACAAAACAAAACAAAAGAGCCCATTTGTAGAAACATTTTACTCAAATGGTGTTTTAAAACCTGATCTGAAAGGCCCTTACCAGATAGGATTTTGATTTCTATCCTATTTGTAATCCCTATTTAACTAATGAAAGACCTTAGCTTAAAATTATCAAGGGAAGTTAGGTATATATTACTAATATCTTAGAATAAAGTAAAAAAGGATAACAGTTTACCCTTGGTTGATGTTGCGGAGAATGGACAATCCCAACAAGAGATTTTTATACTTGAAATATCCACTATAAAGTTTACCCTCCATTCCGAAACTTCAAATATTAAAATGTAGAAATTATCAAGGAGTTCCAGTCCCACTGCTCAATGTCACTGAAGGAGTACCCCAGCCATGTCTTTGTGTCACTCCTTTGTCTAAGGCCCTGAGTTCAACTTGGGACACAAAATGTATCATGAGGTGTTGTTCAAGTGTATAGCATCCCTATTCAAGCACCTACTTGAACGTCATTTCCCAGCAGCAGAAGCCCCAGACGCGTCTCTGAAAACATAGGTGAAAGCTCAAAATGACCCCTTTCCTGTGAAAACCTTTTCCTTAGTGGTCTTCCCATGAAGCCCCATTCATTTCTAGCATGGGTTCTACCTCCAAGAACATCTACTCACATCTTCCAATTACCAACACCTCACCACGGCAACATTCTGAGTGCCAGCAGAGCTCTCTGTTCTCCATGGAGCATGCAGAGGCATGGCTCTTGCCTTGAGGGCTTGTGACATAAGCAGGACAAGAAACAATATTTAGATAAGACATCAGATCAAGAGGCTGATAAGATTCAAGTGTGAGTTGTTCCCTTCCCCCTCTTCCTCTGAAGGTAGCTCTTCAAAAAGGAGCCAGGACAGAAAAGAAGGATCATTCAGAAGAGACCCTTCTGGGGATGGGGTGATAGATGTTCTCAGGGAGTCCAAGGGGTGGATTGAAGCTGAGAAAAGATGGTTGGGAAAAGAAACAGGAAGAAAAGAGGGCAGAAGCATAAGTAGGAACCAAGGAGAGATATTTTATTTTATTTTTAATGTTTATTTATTTATTTTGAGAAGGAGAGAGACAGAGAGAATCCCAAGCAGGCTTCCCGCTGTGAATGCAGAGCCCAAGGCTGGGCTCAATCTCATGAACTGTGAGACCACGACCTGAGCCAAAATTAAGAGTCAGACACTTAACTTACTGAGCCATCCAGGCACACCTAAGGAGGGATATTTTAAAAAAAATTTTTTTTAATGTTTTATTTATTTTTGAGACAGAGAGAGACAGAGCATGAATGGGGGAGGGGCAGAGAGAGAGGGAGACACAGAATTGGAAGCAGGCTCCAGGCTCCGAGCCATCAGCCCAGAGCCCGACGCGGGGCTCGAACTCACGGACCGTGAGATCGTGACCCGAGCCGAAGTCGGATGTTGCACCGACTAAGCCACCCAGGCGCCCCGAGGAGGGATATTTTAAAGGAACTGAGAAAGTATTTCAGACAGCAGCCCCCATGAGATAGCTTGAAAGCAATTGAGAATCTCCCTCCAGTGGGAACAGATGCAGAAGACTGGAACCATCTTTCCAGCAACTTTCTTTCAATTGTTACTGCTGGTATTTCCTTAAGAAAACAATTTCGGGGCGCCTGGGTGGCTCAGTTGGTTAAGTGACCGACTTCGGCTCAGGTCATGATCTCACAATCCGTGAGTTCGAGCCCCGCGTCGGGCTCTGTGCTGACAGCTCAGAGCCTGGAGCCCATTTCAGATTCTGTGTCTCCCTCTCTCTCTGCCCCTCCCCTGTTCATGCTCTGTCTCTGTCTCAAAAATAAATAAACGTTAAAAGAAAACAATTTCAAAGAAGATAAAGTACCTACACACTAAAATGTTCCTGACTGTTTCAATAACAGAAAATCTAGAAACAATCAAAATGTCCATCAAAGAGATTGGTCGATCCATTGAGGGTGTCAGTGTAGTAAGTATTGTGCAGACACATTGTGAAAACGATCATTATTAAGATAATATATAAGCATGGAGAATATGCAGGGTTAATATTAGGAGAAGACAAGCACAATACTTGGGTGTTACAATATTCAATAAATGGGTAGGCTACAATGAACTTGCAATAATGCCAAACAAATGTATACAGTATTTGTAGACAAAGACTAGGAAAAATGCAAATATAAAAAAAGTACTGCAGTCACATTAAGACGGTAGTAGTAGAGGTCTTTACATTTTTTTCAAACGTTTGAAGCATTTTTTTACATGCATCTTTTCAGTTTAAAACTCCTCAGTGTCTTGGTGGTTTTGCTAACGGAGACATCCTTCCAGTGTCAATGCGAGTATGGCAGAGGAAGTAGAGGGATGAGAAGTTGTTCTTTTTAAACATCCACCTATAGCCTACACTGCTTTAGCAGGCAGAGGGGGTGCTAATTAGTCCTTCTCACATTTGCTAGTGAATAAGCCACCTGGTGGGGGAGGGGGGAACCACTTGAAGTATGGAACACAGGTCACTTGGGGGGCCCAAGTGAGTTGCTGGCTTGGAAGGGAAGCTGTGAAAGCCCAAGATGCTAAACAGCCACTGGGACCATTTGCCTCCAATTCTGATAACCCATCTTGTCAGCAACAGCCTAGCTCCCCTGAGGCCACCATGGTTTCACCCAGTTTCCTTGCTGCTCAGATGAGACCTAAGCTAGGCATCACTCAGCCAAGCTGAGCCATTTCATTCAGCTTTGTTTTCCCGGGTATTTTGTTTCTTAAAAATTAGCAGTATGGGGGCACCTGGGTGGCTCAGTCAGTTAAGCATCCAACTCTTGGTTTCGGCTCAGGTCATGATCTCACGGTTTTGTGAGTTTGAGCCCCACGTCCGGCTTCGTGCTGACAGTGCAGAGCCTGCTTGGCATTCTCTCTCCCCTGCTCTTTCTGTCCCTCCCCCACTTGAGCTGTCTCTGTCTCTCTCAAAATAAATAAACTTTAAAAAAAAGAAAGCACTATGGATAAAAATAAGAAAGGCTTAGTTAAGTGCTTGGCCTCAACAGCACAGACAAATAAAAAAAAAGTCCTCTTAAAGAATCATTTTGGGGGCACCTGGGTAGCTCAGTCGGTTAAGCATCCAGCTCTTCAACTCAGCTCAGGTCTTAATCTCAGGGTTGTGAGTTCAAGGTCCACATTGGGCTCCATGCTGGGCATGGAGCCTACTTAAATAAAATTCAAAATAAAAAAATAATCATTTTGCTTTATTGTTTTCTGCCAAGATCCTAAATCTCTTGAGAAAGTGCTAGCTTTGGGGGAAATCCCACAAATGCAAACACACAGGGTTAATTTTCTCCCTTGATGGCTACCAAGTTAGCCTATTTTACTAAACTAGTTAGCGTTTAAGCAGCACAAGCCCCGTGAGACTTAGGGCTTAGACGGCCAGAAACCCTGGGATGGGGAAGAGTCCCAGGAACCGTGGCCCATGTCACTCACGTCGCCCAGTGGCACCCAGCTGAGGCAAGCCACTCCACTCACTGAATTTCTCTTTCTTCGATACAGAAGATAAGCATCTGGCCTCTCCAATACCATCATTCACCTATCCGTCTACCAGATGCTGTCATGAGCATCAAATGCGATACAGGAATGAAAAATTTTTAAAAGCTTTACACGTGTGTTAGTAACATTATTAAAGAAATGAAAACACAAGCAAAACACATAAAAGGGTGTGTTTCAGGCATGTGAACTGCCCCTTGAAGTTGCCAGGGAGGGCACAGCTTGGGAACTGGGCTGGAACATCTGTACACTGAGATCCAGGACAGCCCTGTGCCAGCAAAGCCTTTGAAAGGGCCACCACAGATCACAACCATCTATGGAAGAACAAAGGGGAAAACATGGCCCAAAACAACAGCAAGAAGCAAAAGCCAGCGCCTGGCACTTCTGGGCAGGTTAAAGCCCATGGTGGGAGCCTCCAGGCTCTCATGACTGATCAGCACATCCCGAAAGGGAACGGCACGTCCCCTGCCCCCTCCCACCGACTCCAAACCAGGGGCTGCTCACTGTCAGCCGTGTGGGCCCCTGAGTCACCCACACGTCAACGCCCTGGGTTTCCCTTGGATCCTCTCCCAGCGGTGTTGCCAGATGATGAGATCATGGCACTTGACAAAACCCTCTCTTTCAAAAGCACCTTTTATCCAAATGGATAAAAAAAGAATTTAACAGGCTTTATCTTTCTGGCTGTCCCATCTTTGGCAAGGCCTACAGCTCACATATTCAATTGTGTTGGGTTGTTGTTGTTTTTTTTAATATATATTTTTAGAGCGGTTTTCAGTTCACAGCAAAATTGAGTAGAAAGTACAGAGAGTTCCCATACACGCCGGCTCCCCACACAACCTCACTGTGGACATCCACACCAGAATGACACATTTGTTACAGTCAGCGAACCTCCTCATCACCCAGAGTTCATACTTTAAAACTAGATTCACTTTCAGTGTTGTGCATTCTCTGACATACTCGGTTTTCAATGAAGGAAGTAGGCAGGAGGAGAATGGAAATTCACAACCAGTCAGTAAGCAAGGACTGCGTGCTCCACAAACAAAACTTCCCTCTCTCATGACATCTGTGGAAGGCTTTTCTTCAACCATCAAGCAAGGGAACCCTTGAGGTGCATTAACATGCAGGACACGTTTAAAAAAATTAAAAAATTAAAAAAAAAAAAAAACGGGGTGCCTGGGTGGCTCAGGCGGCTAAGCATCCAGCTTTGGCTCAGATCATGACCTCACAGTTCATGAGTTCCAGCGTTGGGCTCTGTGCTGACAGCGCTGAGCCTGAAGCCTGCTTCAGACTGTGTCTCCCTCTCTCTGCCCCTCCCCGCTCCTCGAAAATAAATAAACATTAAAAAAAAATTTTTAAATCAAGTTGTATAAACCAGTGCTTCTCAAACTTTCACATGAATATGTAACCCCAAGAGTCTTGTTAAATCCAGATTTTGCTTGAATAGGTCTGGGGTGAGGGCGCCAAGATGCTCCAACAAGCCCCTAGGTGACATCCATGATGCTGGACATTGGACCTCACTTTGAAAAGTGAAATTGAATGTGAGGTGCGTTGGAAGGGGAGGGAGCTTTCAAGTTGAGTGGATTTGGGTTCAAATCATAGCTCTGCCACTTACTGGCTGCCCAGCCAATGACTGTATCTATAAAAATGAGATGATCAAACTCACCCTGCAGGGTTTCATGAGGTATTGACTGCAAAGTTCAGTTCAGAGCTGGAACTCAATGAACTGAGCAGTAATTATCATTATTTTTTCCCCACTGCTTTTATCACTGTTATATCTGATTTTGATAAATTTCTCCTTTACCCATCTTTGTATAAAAAGCATATTAACAACTTTTAGAAAAAAGCTATACATTTTTTGTAAATATTTCACATTTAATCTCGATAAGAACACCTCATAAAACCAGATTAGCATGAGTTAATAGACTCATGTAACCCAGAATTTCATATCTTTATAAGTGTATTTATTTATTTTGAGAGAAAGAATGCAAGCAGGAGAGGGGCAGAGAAGAGAGTGAGTCCCAAGCAGCCTCTGAACTGTTGGCATGGAGCCTGACGTGGGGCTTGATCTCACAAACTGTGAGATCATGACCCGAGCTTAAAATCAGGTCAGATGCTTAACCAACTGAACTACCCAGGGGCCCCTAATCCAGAATTTCAAAAAGATGCCCCCAATTTTTTCTTCTACTCTAGTTTTTGTGAAAAGTCAAAAGAAAGAGTTTTCTCTCTACCCTTCATCTTTTCCCTCAAGGCCCTGTCTGCATTCCAGTCTTTCCTACCTGGCCTCACACGTATTCATGTGAATTACATAATGTTAGATTTAGACAAAGCTTTGAGAGTTCCCAGCCCAGCTCTCTGATTTTAATAAGAAAATCAACATCCAGGAAGATTGAGTTATTTGCCCAAAGTGACAGTTACATTTTCTTAGAACCAGAAGAAATTGGGTTTAAATAGGTTAAATTAATTAAACAAGGAGACCATTAGACTGAGGTAATTCTAACACCTTAACAGCCTATGTAAGAAAACCAAAACCAAAGCCTATAATGCCTCAAGGTTAAGAAATCCACACCTGGACAACCAATCACAAATACCCAACTAGGCTTTCCAAATAAAGCAACAACTTAAGCCTTAGCCAATCCAATGATTTCCTTGCTTTGCTTATGCATCTTCTCTATAAAATTCTTGTCCTAAGACTTAAGGAGCACTCCTAGCCACTTCCAATTTGGTGCGGCCCAGCTCCAATTGATTTTTGTTCAAATAAACTTTTAAAATTTGTAACATGCCTCAGTTAATCTTTTAACCTTTTCTTTTTTCCTTAATGTTTATTTATTTTTTGAGAGAGAGAGACAGAGCGTGAGTAGGGGAAGTGTAAAGAGAGAAGGAGACACAGACTCCGAAGCAGGCTCCAGGCTCAGAGCTGTCAGTGCCAAGCCTGATGTGGGGCTCGAGCTCACAAACCGTGAGATCATCACCTGAGCCGAAGTCAGACGCCCAACCGACTGAGCCACCCAGGTGCCCCTTTTAACATTTTCTTTAAGACAGCTTTGCACATAATAAAAGACAACTCTCATGTACAGGGGACAGTTGGGGGACAGTGCTTCGCAACAGCACCCTTGGAAACCATACACAAGTATAAAGGCAAGCCTCTAGATTAGTGGTTCCCAGGATGTGAGATTTCACAGGCCAGAAAAAACAAAAAGAGATGGTAATTGGGAACGTTACCAATTTTTGACTTTGTCAAGAAAGAACTTTTTTCTGTAGTTATTCTCATTCACTATCACCATTATCCCATAAAAGGAAATAAAATATTTTAATTCCAAAAAAAATAGAATGGACATAATCCCACAATAAAGGACATTTCTCCCATTTTAGGTTTATGAAAAATTCAGTTATAGCCACTATTTTTCTCATTTTATTGCAAATGAGTAATCGGAAGTGAACACTGATTCTTAATCTACTTTGTGTCATAAGTGCCTCTGAGAACCTGAGGAAAACAATGGAAAAAATGTACAGAAAAAATGTACATACCTACGTACATGCAATATTTTCAAGAAAGTACAGATATTTGCAGGTCCCAGGTCAAGATCACCTGCTCTTAGCTGGTAATTTCATCTCCACCTGACTCACTAGTGACTTCATCCTCTGGTCATCTTTAATGGATCTGCGATCCTCTGCAAACTGCAGGAGACTCAGGGCAAGGTCCTGTTCTCAAGCCCTAAGGCTATCAGAGCTAGCCTTCAGCACAGTTGGTCTGAACTTTCCTGAGAGGAATAAGAAGGAGTTTCTTCTTTTGCCTGGACTCTGCCCATTAATGATAATGCCAAATACAAGAAGATCCCCTCCCCAAAAAGCCTCAAAACCAAAAGTTCCTCTGGGTCCAGGACCAAAATGCCCTACTTGGTGGTGTAAGGTCATGGGATTCTGGGAAGTAGACTGAAAAAAAAAAGTAAAGGTCATTCTGAAACAGGACCAGATTTAGGTCCATCTATGTCTCATATCCAGATCATTCTCAAAGCCCTGTGGAAGAGGCAGCAGAAGTTAGGAGAGCTAAAATTGGTCCAGGTTCAGTCCAGTGGTCAATGGTATCGGAATGGGGTGGAGGGCACCTAAAAATCCCAGAACCAGTGTCTGGTAACACCCACGGAATGATGAACGGGCAGGTACACGCATACCATGACATATGTGGGTGACAAAAGCATCACAGCCTGCTTTTGAGTGATGAACAATGGGAGAAGCTTCTCGACCTTCAGAGGCAGGTAGACTATCAGTACTGCTCAGAATGGCTTCTCAGCCATGTCTGTCTTAATATGATCAAACCTACCTGCATCAATCCATCCACCCACCTTGTAGTTCCTAAGATCACCCATACAGAACATATAATATCATTCTACAGTATCCCTGTGGAGAAGACCAGACAAGGAAAAGTGATCTTTGTTGCAAGCCTCAACGCCTGTGCATTAAAGAGAGGAAAATCACACTTGCAACCTCCCCTTCCACCCCTCTCCCCCTGAAAGAAAGGCATTTGCTTCTTTCTTAAGTATGTAGAATTCCTGGCTCCGACATCTGCAGAATTTAGGAAGATCAGGTAGCTAAATGGATGCTATTTACACATATAGGTCTCCCTAGATGGATTATCAACCCGTTTTTTTGCAGACAAAGATTGGGAAAAACCCTTAATGGTGGCTGGGGTGGGGGAGAGGCTAATGAGAAGGCTTTGGGGAAGTAGGGAATCTTTCAAATCATTAAAACCAATTTTTATCTGGAGTGCCTGGTTTGTTCAGTTGGTAGAGCATGTGACTCTTGATCTCGGGATTGTGAGTTCAAGCAACATTAGGCATAGAGTTTACTTGAAAAAATAAATAAATTAAATAAAACCATTTCTTATCTGGAGAATGCCAAAATAGGTGAATATTTGACATATTTAAATATAAATGTATGGGGCGCCTGGGTGGCGCAGTCGGTTAAGCGTCCGACTTCAGCCAGGTCACGATCTCGCGGTCCGTGAGTTCGAGCCCCGCGTCGGGCTCTGGGCTGACGGCTCGGAGCCTGGAGCCTGTTTCCGATTCTGTGTCTCCCTCTCTCTCTGCCCCTCCCCCGTTCATGCTCTGTCTCTCTCTGTCCCAAAAATAAATAAAAAACGTTGAAAAAAAAAAAAATTTAAATATAAATGTATGGTAGATTCAGACACGTGAGTACTGATTATGTAGCCATAGGTAACTGAAAACTCCCCGGAGACCCATGAGGGATTAACTCCGTTAATACTTTATTTCTTAAGCTGGGTGGTGGGTACCTGGGCATCTCTTTATTGGTCAAGTTTTTTTTTTTTTTAATGTCTATTTATTTTTTAGAGAGAGAGAGACTTTGTCGGGGAGGGAGAGAGAGGGAGACAGAGGATCTGAAGCAGGCTCTGGGATATCAGTGCAGAGCCCAACACAAGGCTCGAACTCAAAGTCAGACGCTCAAACGACTGAGCCACCCAGGTGCCCCTCTCATTATTATTCTTTAAACTGAATAAATGCAGATATATATGCTCTTTTGATTATATATTTCATCAAAATAAAATGTCTAATTAAAGTCTTCTCTATTTCCATTGCCTTCCTTACCTGAAGTTAACAGAAGGAGCCAATTAGTGGGTCAGATTTGAGAATGTATCTTTTCTTTGTCTCCCTGTAGGCCTCTCCTTCTGTACTTCTTTCCTCTGTGTGGCTTCCTGTTTCCTGACCCTGCTGGAATGTGAGCAGCAAACCTTTGAGAAGAGAATTTGTGAACACGACTCAGGCTAGTCTCAGTCTTTTTATGTTCAGGAGTGAGGCTGAGCCACAGACCAGCCTTCCTGCCCTCCACTGCCTGGAGGGAGACACAGATGAGGCCAGGGAACAGAGGTGCCCCAAGGTGAGAGACAAGAAGCTGGCTATTGGACACGCAACAAACTCCAGCCTCTTGGAGCCCAGCCCAGCACTGGAAGGGATGCCAAAAGGCACAGGCTCTACAGAAACAGTTCATTCAAAGCACCTTTACTGCCCTTTCTCTCTCCTTTCTCATTCACCATATAAATGGCAGCCATCAGTTCAGATAGAGCCGCTTGCGTTTGAGGCACAGGGAAGTGTCCACTGCAGGGAAAGATTCATGAGAAAAGGGAGCTTGCCTTTCTACTTTAGACAAGAAGAGCAAGGAGCCCCAAATCCTTGGCCCCTGGGTAAAATCAACCCTGTCAGAAGTAGCTTTGTTTGCTCCACATGAAAGTGGAGTGGGAACAAGTGGCTGGCCATGTAGGCCAGCCCAAAGAAGCCATGAGCCTAAGGTCACACGTGACACTAATTCCCAACTGCAGCCATTTGGGGAATGTCAACTAAAATCACATTCATAATGTAGTAAAATGACCCCCAGCCACAATTAGAGGAAAGAATAATTTAGAACCTATCTTCTTTGAAGAGCAGAACAATTCAAAGAAACTGGTTAATGGTAACTACCGGCAAGCTAGAGCTTGAATGAAACCAGGTGGAAATAGAGGGTGAGACATCTCAGTCCAGCACAAATGATGCTATAAAGAAAATGGTCAGACCCCTGTGCTCACAGGGCTGGCCTTGTGCTGACCAAGCCGGCCTTGGGCTCCAGATGCACTGTGCCTTCCCCATTTTTTGCAGATGGAAAAGAGGCTAATTTTTAGTTAGTTAGCTATCATTACTTACCATTATTCTTATAGCTGACGGTATTCTAAGTCTTTAGCTATAAAGTAGCATTAAAAAACCTTTTTTGTGTTTCAAAAAATTTGAAGCCTTTTGTGGCCTTGGAGAGATCATGTCAGGGATGAAAACCATGACAGGATTAAATAATTTGAAGATGTCAACTTCAATCCTGGGATGCCCATCTCCATCCAGACTTCTCCCAAAATTGTTCTCAACTGAAGTTTCTAGTTTTAATTACTTTCATTGCTAAGGTACTTGAGAAAAACAAAGCAAATCAAAACTATTTCCTGTAATGATTAATCACTTCTTCCTAGAATGGAAGAATTGCTAATTCCTACAGTACAGGTTGTCTGCTTTACAAGTAAAGCAAAGCACTACTTGGCCTAACCTCCCCTTTCTCATCTGACACACCTAGATGGTAGCCACACCCTGATGTGGGGTTTTGGTTTCTTTGTGTGGGGTTTTTTGGGGGAGGGGGTGGCGTTTAAAGCAGATAAATTCTTTCACACCTCTGAAAGTGAGCCTCTTGCCTCAGACTTACTAATGGCACATAGGGCCCCAGAACTTCAGAAACAATCAAAGGGAAGAGAAAGGAGCTCATCTCTACTTCAAGTTCAGTCTGTGTCAAGTATTATGCTTGGCAGTTCACATACAGCATTTCATTTACTTTCACAACAACCCTAGAAGATATCCCATTACTCTCATTTTACAGATGAGTCAACTGAGGCTCAGGGAAGTTAAATAGTATACTTGACCAACGTCGCACAGCGACGTAAACCCTGGTAGAAAAGCCAGGGTTTAAGTCTCAATCTCAGTCCAAAGCCTTGCTTCTTTCCAATATACTGTTCCCTAAATGTCAAGAAAGCTAATACAGAGCATGAATCTACCTAGAGCTTGGCTGTGAACATGTCTTTTTTTTTTTTTAATGTTTATTTATTTTGGGGAGAGAAAGAGAGACAGAACATGAGTGGGGGGAGAGACAGAGAGAGGGGACACAGAATCCGAAGCAGGTTCCAGGCTCTGAACTGTCAGCACAGAGCCCAACGTGGGGCTCAAACCTACAAACTGCAAGATCATGACCTGAGCTGAGGTCGGATACTTAACCGACTGAGCCACCCAGGTGCCCCAACATGTCTTTTTTAATGAGACATATTTTTTAAAAATATTTTTTAACTTATGTTTTTAAGTTTATTTATTCATTTTGAGAGAGAGAGTGTGTGGGAGAGGTAGAAGATAGAGAGAGAATCCCAAGTAGGCTCTGCACCATCAGTGTGGAGCCTGATGCGGGGCTCAAACTCACAAACCGTGAGATCATGACCTGAGCTGAAATCAAGAGTTGGCCACTTAACCGACTGAGCCACCCAGGTGCCCCTAAAAATATTTTTAAATCTAAAAACACCTCTCAGGGCACCTGGGTGGCTCAGTCGGTTAAGCGTCCAACTCTTAGTTTCAGCTCAGGTCACGATCTCATGGTTTGTGAGATTGAGCCCGAGACATGATCAGGGCTGACAGCACGGAGGCTGCTTAGGATTCTCTCTCTCCCTCTTTTTCTCTGCCCCTGCTCTGCTTCCACTCTCTCTCCCTCTCAAAATAAATAAATAAACTTCAAAAAATAAAAATAATAAATAAATAAATAAATAAATAAATAAATAAATGTACCTCTCAAGTACTGATTAGATGAATGACATCATCACATCATAGTGATAGTGAAAAAGACATCCCTTTTATGGTTAATAAACATGTGATGTCAATTTTTAATACTGACTGAAAACATGGAGCCATATCCAAAAAAAGTGAAGCAATCACAAGCTGTGAATTCCTAACAAGTCTCTGCAAATCTTGTACCAACACAAGAGGAGCAGAGAAACTCAGTGTTAAAAAGGGAGAAGAAAACTTCAAGTACACCAAGGCTACATGTCCCCCTTTACAGACAAGTTAGCTGAAGCCCAGAAGAGCCCAGTGACTTGCCCAGAGTCGCACAGTAGACCATGGCAAGCTGAGTTCAGAACTCAGCAGATGAGTGTGGACAGCTCCTGCACTTCAGGATAGCACCCCTTCTACAAAACTTCCCCCACCCAGTAAGAAACCTAAGAGAGTTCCCAGGATCAATCTAGATGTTGCTCTGAAGGTATTTTTTAGATGTAGTTAACATATAAGCAGGAGATGGAGTAAAACAGATTACCTTCCCTAATGTGGGTGGGCCTGATCCAATCAATGGAAGACCTTACAAGCAAATACTGAGGTTTTCCAAGGAAAAAACCTTCTTCAGGAATACAACATAGAAATGCCTGAGTTTCTAGATTACTGCCCTGCCAAATTGAGACTCAAGACTCCAACATCATCTCTTTTTCTTTTTATCATCATTCATTTCTCCCACCTCCCACTCCCTGCCTCTGGCAACCACCAATCTATTCCCTGTATCTATTAGGTTTTAGGGGAGGGCTTTGTTTTTGTTTTTGTTTTAGATTCCGTATATAAGAGAGATTATATAGTATTTGTCTTTCTCTGCCTAACTTATTCCACTTAGAATAAGGTCTTCAAGGTCCATCCATTCCATCCATGTTGTCACAAATGGCAAGACTTCCTTCTTTTTTATGGCTGAATATTCCATCATATATATGTGTGTGTGTGTGTATGTGTGTATATATATGTGTGTGTGTGTGTGTGTATATATATATATATATATATATATATATATATATATATATATGGATGTATGTATATAGATGTATAGATATATCTTCTTAATCCATTCATCCCTCAATGGGACACATGTTGCCTCCATATCTTGGCTATGGTAAATAATGCTGCAATGAACATGGGATTGCATGTATCTTTTAATGTTTTTGTTTTCTCCAGATAAATACCCAGAAATGGAATTGCCAGATCACATAGTAGTTCTATTTTTTAATTTTTTGAGGAATCTCCATCCCGTTTTCCATATTGGCTGCACCAATTTACATTCCTACCAACACCATGCAAGGATTCCCTTTTCTTCACAGCCTTACCAACACTCGTTATTTCTTATCTTTTTGATAATAGCCATACTAACAGACAGGAGATGATATCTCATTGTGGTTTTGATTTGCATTTTACTCATGATTAGTGATGTTGAGCACCTTTTCATGTACATGTTGGCCATCTGTATATCTTCTTTAGAGAAATGTCTCTTTAGATCTGCCCAATTTTTAATTGGATTTTTCGTTTTATTGCTGCTGAGTTGTATGAGTTCTTTATATATTTTGGTTATCAGCCCATATCATAAATACAATTAGCAAATATTTTCTCCCACTCAGTAAACTGCTTTTTCATTTTGTTTGATAGTTTCAGTTGCTATACAGAAGCTTCTTAGTTTGATGGATCTTTGCTTTAGTTGTCTTTGCTTTTGGTGTTTGATTCAAAAAAATTATCACCAAGACCTATGTTAAGGAGCTTATCACCTATGTTTTAGGAGTTTTATGGTTTCAGGTCTTACATTCAAGTCTTTAAATTCATTTCAATTTTAATTTTGAGTTAATTTGTGTGTATGGTGTCAGATAGTGGTCCAGTTTTCCCAATACCATTTATTGAAGAGACTGACCTTTTTCCATTATAAGTTCTTGGATCCTCTGTTGTAAATTAATTGACAATTTATACATGGGTTTATTTCTGGGCTCTCTATTCTGTTCCATTGATCTATGTGTTTTTATGCCAATACCATACTGTTTTAATTGCTATAGCTTTGTTGAAATCAGAAAACATGATGCCTCCAACTTTGTCCTTCTTTCTCAAGATTGCTTTGGCTATCTGGGGTCTTTCCATGGTTCCATGCAATTTTTAGGATTATATGTTTTATTTCTGTGAAAATGCCATTGGAATTTTGATGGAGATTGCACTGAATCTGTATATTGCTTTGGGTAGTATAGACATTGTAACAACATTGATTCTTCCACTCCATGAGTACAGAGTGTCTTTCATTTGTGTCTTCTTTAATTTCATTAATGTCTTGCAGTTTTCAATATACCTGTACAGGTCTTTCACCTCCTTGAGTAAATTTATTTCTAGGTATTTGATTCTTTTGGATGCAATTATAAATGAGATTATTTTCCTAATTTCTATTCCTGATAGTTTCTTATTAGTGTATAAAAACACAACAGACATTTATGTATTGATTTTTGTATCCTGCAACTTCATTGAATTCATTTATTAGTTTTTTGATGGAGTCATTAGGGTTTTCTACATATATGTGTGTGTGTGTGTATATATATATATATATATATATATATATATATATATATATCTCATGTCATCTGCAAATAGTGACAGTTTTACTTCTTCCTTTCCAATCTGGATGGTTTTTATTTCTTTTTCTTACATTATTGCTCTGGCTATGACTTCCAATACTATGGTGAATAAAAGTGGTAAGAGTGGGCATCTTTGTCTTGTTCCTGATCTTAGAGGAAAAGCTTTCAGCTTTCCACTATTGAGTATGATGTTAGCTGAGGGCTTGTCATACAAGGCCTTTAGTTTGTTGAGGTACATTCCTTCTATACCTCCTTTGTTGAGAGTTTTTATCATGAATGGGTGTTGATTCAACATCAACTCTTTTTTTTTTAAGTTTATTTGAGAAAGAGATAAAGCACGTGTGCACGTAAGTGGGGGAGGGGTAGAGAGAGGAGAGAGAGAATCTCAAGCAGGCTCCACACCTTCAGCCAGAGCCTCACACGGGGCTCCATCTCACGAACCAAAGTGTGAGATCATGACCTGATCTGAAATCTGAAATCAAGAGTTGGATGCTTAACCAACTGAACCACCCAGGTGTCCCAATCCAACATCAACTCTTAAACTGAGTTATCAAATTGCTGGCCTGCTGTATGTATTTCAGACTTGTTATCCCCCACAATCACTGCATGCCAATTTCTTAAAGAGAGAGAGAGAGAAGATATATACACACATAAATATATATATACATATACATACACATACACATATACATACACATAACACGGTTCTGTTTCTTTGGAGAACCTTAATAGATGGAGAATGAATGAATGATGTTCTTCTAGGCTGCATATGGGAAATAAAAAGCAACTAAATTAGTTAGTGTCTATCTCATAACTACCACCGTGCCCAGACTTACAAAAGCTGCTCTTCCCTTCACAAAGCTGAAGCTGGTGAGGCTAAAGCTGATGAGAGGGCTATGAAGTGGTAATATTGCTCTCCTTTCTGAAAACTGAATACTGTAGCCTGGAGAGTTTAAGTAACTTGGTCAAGCCACAGAGTTGGTGTTTGTAGTTAGGATTCAAACCCATGATTGCATGACTCCAAAGTCCACAGTCTTTCTACTTCATTACACTCCTGATTTATTTATAACATCATGAAAAGTCAAAAGGGGAGGTCTCAGGAAAAATGGAGTAGGCCATAATGTCAAATGCTTCAAAGAGGTCAAAGAAGGAAGGTTGAACGGAGAAGCAGCTCCCTCCCCTGCCCCAATCCAAGATACAGCCACCAACCAAGGCTTTCTATGGTCAGTTCTAAAATAAAAGAATCTCTCACCCATTTGTAAAGGAAAGGAAGCACCTTCTGGAATTTCTCCTGTAAGGACTCAACTAGAAATTTCACCAATGAATCTAGAGGTATCAAAAAAATCAGAAATGTTTGTGTAGACTCAAGTATGAGACAAAATGTAAATGGAAGAATAGAATAAACAAAAAAGAAGTCCTGGTAAAAGCATATAAGGAATAATACATGTGTAAGAAAGAGCAAAGGGATGATGAGTTATAGAAATGTTAAATATTATGTAATCTATGCCAGTGTGTTCCCCACAGACCAATTGGTATTCAGTATGGCTTTATAAATGATAGGTAATATATAACCGGTGTTCCCAAGATGATTTTCCATGACTAGGACAGCTTGTGTTTTAAAAATACAGGGTGCTCTGAATTAAACATAGTGGGTTTACAAAGCTCATTTGACTGGAGTCATCACTCTCAGCCAGCCTAGCTACTGGTCATTGACCAGCTGATTGGAGTCAGAGATCTTCCCTTTGCCAGATTCAACAAGAAGGCAGCATAAAGAATGCAGTCTCTTATTTACAAGCTGTGAGGCCTACAAAAACTTTGCAGAGTGTATCTGTCCATTTGGTGATAAGTGATCTCCAGGGGCTAAGAAAGGGAAGCTGTTTGGGTTAGCAAGTGTAGGTGTTTGTCCTGATTTCCTGCTCTCACAATGCTTTCATTTATTTCAGCAAATGCAGCCTGATGATTCATTGGAGACCAGTGGTCATTTGTGCTATTCCCTGGAGGTAACTCAAAGTTGGTGTCTGGGGACATATGCAATCTTTGAAAAAAAACTTTACTGGCCTAAGTCTCAGTAGTTTGTTAATTCCTAAACTGATTAATGAAGCAATGCTCAGAGTAGTAGAAGTTACTAACCTCTGCCAAAAGCCAAACTTTTGCTCACAGTGCTTGGGTCTCGAGTTTCATTTAGTGACCTCTCAGCCTAGCCCAGCCAGAGCCAAGACCACTGAGTCAAGAGTCTGGAAACCCAGGGTCCACACTGGCTAGCAGGACTTAACCTCTTAAGATTCAATTTCCTCCAGTGGACCTCAGCCAGGTCTCTTCCATCTCTAAAGTTAAATGAATCTAGGGTTTAAGTGAAGAAGTACATTAGAAGGTATGTATTTCCTTATCCAAGTAATACCAAGAGCAGGGCTTCCCACCAACACCCAAGCCGCCAGCAATGCAAATAGAAACTGCATATCACCCCAGAAAGCACAAGAGAATCAACCAAAAAAGATATGAAAATTCAGGATGATTCTTGGAAACAAGCTTAATATACACTTAGCAGATGTAACAACCAACTCGAAAAACTAGACTAATAGCAGAAAGTGTGAAACACCTGGGGATAAACTTAACTGGAAATATGCACAGGATCTAAATGAAAAGTTTAAAATGCGGAGGGACACAAAGAATATCTAAACAAATGAAAAGATACTTCATCTTGGACAGGAAGACTTAACAAAATTAAGATATTAATTCTCCCTAAATTAATTCAAAATTTTAATATTATTCCAATAGAAATACCAAAAGGATTTTTAAAAACTGAACAAGTCAATTCTAAAGTTTATATGGAAAATAAATAAGTGAAAATGTGATCAATTTCTCATTTCTTAAAAAATTAATGAGAAGGGGTTAGCCCTCTCTCTATATTGAATAGTCAAAGAAATTTGGTATCAAAGCATGAATAAACAGATCATTGGTACAAAATAGAAAAATCCAGAAATAGAGCCAAATATATATAAAAATTTATATTATATATATCCACATAAGAATTTATACAAGAATACATGTACATATGAGAATTTACATATTTTTTTAATTCCCATTTTGAATCAGTGGGAGGTAAATGGATTATTCGGGAAATGATGCTAGGACAATTTGGTTGCCATTTGGAAAAATATAAGGTTAAATATATACTCTACATGTTACAACCACCAAAAACAAAAATTCCAGATGGAAACAAAATGTAAACCTCAAAAGCAAAACCATGAAAGTACTAGAAGAAAACATAGGATTAAAAAAATAATCTTAACAGTGAGAAGGCTTTCCTAAATATTATACAAAATTCCAAAGCCATAAAAGAAAAGATTGATAAACTGAAATACCTTTACAAAAGAAAAGATCATCATAATTTTTTTAAAAGTATAAACAAAGTCAAATGAAAAACCAGGAATAAATATCTTTAAAGTATATTTCAGACAAAAGGCTAATGTCCTTCATATGCAAAGAGCTTCTCAAATCAATGAAACCAATAACCCAATAGAAAAAAAATAGGTAAAGAATATGAACAGAATCAGGCAAAGAGTTCACATAAATGGAACTACACAAGGCTCTTAATCATAGGAAAAGATGTTCAACCTCATTCACAACAAGATAAATGCAAAACAAAACTCAGATGCAAAAATGACAAAGATCAGAAGCATAACAAAATCATGTGGCTAAGGGAAAACACACACTCTTGCACACTGCCTATGAGAGTGCAAATTGGACCAACCTCTGTAAGACCAATTTGGCAATATCTATCAAAATTAAAAGTAGAGATACCCTTTGACTCAGTAATACCACTTCTAGAAACTCATCTCATTGGTATATTTGCATATGAGTGAAATGACACAGATAAGGGATAATAATTGCAGCAGTACTCGAATAGCAAAAGATTGGAAACAAATGTTCAATAGGGCATTGATTAAATAATGAACTACCCAGATATACTAAGTGCAAAAAGCAAAATGCAATGTGTGTAGTATGCTACCACATGTGTAAAAAAACAAACAAACAAAAAAACGAGTATATATATTTGGATATGCTTGTGTATGCACCGACAGTCAATATGTATAATCAATACAAGAAATAAGAAATTACATCTGGGAGAAGAACAGAGTGGCCTGTTAGAGCAGGGGTTAGAAGGGCATTTTATAACTTTCAAATTTTGTACTATTCAAGAAATTTTAATTAATGCAAAGCCAAAAAAAAAAAAAAAAGCATTTTTCAGCCTCCCACAGGACCTGCAGAATCAGATTCTCTGGGGAAGGAGTCAAGGGCTCTGCAATTTTAACAAACACTATGCATGATTCTCAAGCAAACAGAAGTTTGAGAACCCCTGACAGAGAGCATCATTAGTAATGCACACTTATCAAAATAATAACAGCAACAATGACGTAAGCACCACGAACACTTATTTAAAAAGATAAAGCCTAAGACATCACCGCCAACATCTTGCACAAGTTTTTTTCCGAAAAAAATTCGTTGGCACAACCAAGCATAGAAAGATTTGACACCATAATGAAGTATTCCTTGTTCTCTCGTGTGCAGTTTCAACTACAATTAAGAATTTTGCCTTGTTATACTTTGCAAAATGGTTTACAAACCTTAATCTTTCAAGCTAGGTAAGAGCATAAGAAGCCTTACCTGAAGTTCTGTGAAAAGAAGGCAAGCGAATTGCTCCTACACCGCACAACACCTCCAAACTCATGACTTTACAGCTAACAACTACACACTACCTTCCACATTCTAAAGAAACCTGTAATAGGAACAAACAGACATTGACAAGGGGTCTTCCATCTAGGCTGGGCATACCTGTGCTGCGAATCACAACTATCTCTGAGATGCTAGGGGGAAAAAACCTAGCCTTAATTCTCAGGCAGTCCTGGCTTCCATTCTGCATTCTTCAATTTCTTCTCCTTTAAATCAAGATGAAAAGACAATATGGCGGAGAGATTAAGAACATGTGCTCTGGAGCCGGACTGCCGGACTGCCGGGACTCAAATTCCAGTTGTGCCACCTTGTAACCTTAACGTCTCTGTGCCTCTGTAGACACTATCTGTAAAATGGGGACAGCACCACTTCACTCACCTGGTATGAGGATTACATAAATCGACATACGTGCAGCACTTTGTATAGAAACTGGTGCATCGCTCTAGATAAATATTTGCTATTATTGTTTTAGACTAGTCTTGGAGTGTTAAAGGAACTGAGTTCACAAAAATAAGGAGTAAAAGCCGGGGAAGGGGTGGAGAGACAGGGAGGAAAACTCCTAATGGCTAAAGAGAAGACACAGAAGGCAAACAACAATGAAAAGTTGGTTGTTTCCAAGAAATAAAAAACCAACTACAAGATATTGAAGCAATGGGCCAAGCAAAGCAAAGCTGTTTTTTCCTTGTTCTGTGGACTGCTCAGCTGCCAGACGTTTCCATTTTCCGGTCTGGGTCCGTATCGCTGTATAAGTTTTATATCAGGGGCCCCAGACCAAGCAGGTTTGGCATCGGGGGTGGGGCAGCACCTCTCACAAAGCCCCTAAGTTCACGAATACGACCAGGATTCTCCCCCTCTGCGATCTGAGGCAACAGGAGGACATGGCCTCCACAGATCAAGACTTGAGGTGGTGAGGGAACCAGAAGAGAGCTAGAAGGACATTCCAGGTCTACCAGCTTCCCACAAACCCACCATCACCCTTGCATGTAATCTACACAAGAGACCGTGGGCAGCAAATGCAGATGGAAGGAATCTGTGAGCAACCTTGCTGCTTGATTTCTCCATTTTATGGCTGATCCGGAAACTGAGGTCCAGAGAGAGGAAATGTCTTTGCCAAAGCGAACCGCTGATGACTGAAATATAAGCCCTTCCACTAATTAAACATTATTTCACCTTTAATTGCTATATTGTAGCCATTTTTTAAAAGTTGATTCTTTTTTTTTTTTTTTTTTTTTTTCAACATTTTTTATTTATTTTTGGGACAGAGAGAGACAGAGCATGAACGGGGGAGGGGCAGAGAGAGAGGGAGACACAGAATCAGAAACAGGCTCCAGGCTCCGAGCCATCAGCCCAGAGCCTGACACGGGGCTCGAACTCACAGACCGCGAGATCGTGACCTGGCTGAAGTCGGACGCTTAACCGACTGCGCCACCCAGGCACCCCTAAAAGTTGATTCTTTAAAAACAAGCAAAAACACAAAAAAAGGTTCCAAGCAAAATAAGTATCTCTTGAACTAAAACAGTGACATCAGCTGTGGAACGCTCACTTCCCGGTGCCGTCTACTGGGCAGGAAGAGCTGTGCAGACCCCCTCACCCACCAGTTCTCCAGTGCAGACATGGGAGATGCCAGCGTCCTTGGTGGGAGCGTGGTCTCTTGCTCTAACGTCTAACTCAGAGGTTCAATGTGTATCTGCAACATCCTAACTTTTTCCTTTAGAAGCTATTTGTAAGTATCAACCATAATTTATTTTATCCAAAGTCCCTATGAATTTACTTAGGCTTTCAGCCTACTAATAGCTTACATTTGAACCAACTGAAGACACCATGTGATTCTTTTCCTCTGCAGGTCCTACAGGTGGCTACCACCTTCTCCCTGACCCCCCACCACCCCCCACCACCTCCAGGGACCACAGCAGAAGAGTCTGCTTCAACTGCAGCTAAAGATTCAAGCAGCACAGGATCCATCTCGAAGCCTCAAGTGGCCAGAGCTGTAGGCACCAAATTTTTACCACAGACCCTGTTTTGAAAGATGTGGTCTAGCAAATTTATCAATATTGGTTTCTCATTTAAAATAATCAGATTCATACCTTACTGCCCATTAAAGCTTCCAAACAACAGAGGATACATAAGGAGTCTTGCCAAGCTGACTTGACATTTCAGACCAGAAACAAAATGCATTTTAATCAGCAAGAGCTGCCTTACCCTGCGTGAATGTTTGATCCCTGCTCCCCCATCTTGCCTCGCTTATACACACACCTATGATCTCCTTCTCAGAGTCACAGGATCTGAAGACCCCATGGAAAATGCCAGTACATAGAACTTAAGGCGGCAAAGCTACCACACTGCCCCAAATTAAAAGCAGCCTGGAATTTGGCATGGCCACCAGAGACATGTATTGCCCTCCTAGCAGTCAATTTATCTATGATCTGAAATTACATCAAATTTCCAAGGACAGGGGAAAACACTCCCCACGAGCAACAAGTTAATTTATTTGCAGGGGGAAATGAATGGCTCCTTTTGCTTTCCTGACTCTCCCATAGGCACCAGGAAACAACACAAAGTGACCCCGAAGAGAGACCCCAGACAGAGCCTTCAGTTATGTAAGACGGCCTAAAATCAGCCATGGTGACAGAGGACAGGAATTCTGTCTGAATTCTGAATTCTGTCCACAGAAATGTGTCTGAAGATTCTAAGCTGAAGTGCACCATCTATTTAAATGCACTCCCTTTTGAGGGGCCCCTGGGTGGCTCAGTCGGTTGAACGTCTGACCTCAGCTCGGGTCACAATCTCGTGGTTGGTGAGTTCCAGCCCCGCACCAGGCTCTGTGCTGACAGCTCAGAGCCTGGAGCCTGCTTCGGATTCTGTGTCTCCCTCTCTCTCTGCCCCTCTCCCACTCATGCTCTGTCTCTCAAAAATAAATAAAAATATTAAAAATTAAAAACAAAATTATCAAGCTTCTTTATGCAATCACAGGTGAGAAAGTTACGATTGAAAAGGCCCCAGATTAAGGGATTTTGTTGTGTTAGGACAAGAAGCCCCATTTCCCCTTGTTCTGACCCTTGTAATTTATTTCATGAAAGCCAGAACACAGAGGGGAAGGAATTATATTTAAAAAAAACAAAAAAACAGAGTCTTAGGAACCCAATGTTGTCTTAGGTTTGGAAGGAGCAACATCTGAGACCACCCCAGAAAAAAGATTATTTGGAAGCCCCAATAAGAAAAATTCATTTTCCAATCAGAGCATGTTAACTCTTAACAACTCCCAACCCACCAGAAAGCACTCAAAGTAATGAGAACCGAGAACCATAAAAGGGAGGAGGGAAAAAAGGAGTCAGTCAGAGTAATGATTTTCTTCTGCTGTCACACCAACCCTGTCCTGGAAAAGCCAAACTGAGACTGGTGTCTCCCAAGGGTGCTCCCTCCCTCCATCTCTGCCATCCCTTGAGCTGGGGATCCCTCATTTCACTCACCCCAGCTTTTTTCAAGCAGTGCAAGTGAGCCAAGGGGCACCAGACCCTCACACACCATAAACGTTTAAATACCCCACAGGGAGTAAGACATTCAAAACCTTCATGTGGTAAGAGCTCCTGTCACTCCCCCTTCAAAGTCAACTCTTAGTACTTACTACATGCCAGGCACTGCTCTAGGCACTTCACATGGACTATCCTAGGAGTTATATGTTAATTGGCCTTATTTTACAGATGAGGAAAATGAGAATGGGACAACTTGCCCAAGGCCACAGACCTCCTGTGTGCAGAGCAGGGACCTCAAGCCTAGTGGTCTGACTCCACACCAAGACCGTTGCTCTAGCCCGCTGTACAGTGTGTGTGGGCTTCAGGGACCTCCCCAGACACACACACTCCCCAGCCTTGGGTCTCACTGGCAATACAACCCGCCACAAAGCAAGACTTCCCCTCTCTTGAAAGACTCAGACGGGCTCCCACAGAATAACTATAATCATACACGAAAAGAAGTAAGAAGTGCCCCACACTTAAGGAGCCAAAATGAAATGCCACCATTGAGTTATGAAACAGTCTCCCGGTTTTCTGAAATCCAAGACTGTTCAGATCCTTTTCCCTCTTCTGCTGAGTGTTAAGGACTTCAACCTCAGGTGAATGTGGAGGCTTGGTGGCACTTTGCAAAAGCAGGAACTAGAAAGGAAAACCATTCTGTTTCTGGGTCTTAGAGTAAATTTCATTCAGAGGGAAAGAAACTCCGGACTTTTTAAAAGTTTTTAGGGATTAGTCCTAAATAGAATGCTTATAATCTCAGACAGTCATATAATACTGGGTCCTTTTCACTTATAAAAGTTGTCCCCAGTGCAAATTGAAGATGATAACTGACTCCATGTGCCAACTTCAAATAAACCAAGGTATAAAGCAGCTCCAAAAGGACAATTCATTGAAAGGAAAGCCAACAGGCAATTTGCAAACATCACATGCGCTTGTTTTATAGGCGTATCTCTAGCCACATACAGTATCAAAATGAAACTAAAAGGGAAGGAACTCACTGTACAGAAGACAAAACAATACCCTTTTTATTTTTAAAACTCTGGTGAAATAGGTTTCCATAGGACATCCCATTCTTAAAAAATTTAATGTAAACCAACCTGCCTGTGGGTCAGTCACACGATAGACTTCATCGTAGTGTGTACAGATGCCTAGAGTATTTACAAATGTTATCTGTTAGGTAGTAAAGTTTTGTTGAATTTTTTCCAGCACAAATTCCACAGTAAAATAAAGAGGGGATACTGGTGTTTTTGTATAAAAATTCTTAACAGATGGATAAAGGCAATTTTCCTGAGAGAAGATTTGTTCTTGAAATATTTCTCTTTAACAACTGGAAATATAGAAATGGGATGTAGTTGTAAAAGAAGCATAAGAATGTCTAAGTTAACATTTTTCTTTTAAATTATTTAAGTACCATTAAGTTAAAATGTTTACATTCATTATAAAAAATGTTGTTAAATCTTATGCAAATGATTTAACACTGATTGCTGCAACGCAAATTGCACTTTTTAAAAAAATTATTGTTTACATGGAAGAAAAATATCTTGTTTGCTACCCTGTTTACAAATCCCGACTGACCTCAGGTCAGTCCCACAATGTGAACTTTGAGACATCAGTCACAGTGTACGTTAAGTCATAATGCAGTCTTGCACACGGAGTAATATTTTTGACGAGAAACCTCACGAACTGACTCAGCCTCCAGAGGTGTGTACCAAATGGCCTCAAATGGTCTTCTCCATGAAAGCACGTGAAATTCAGGTGTGGAAAAGGTACGAAGAAATTCTGGAATAACCAAAACCGATCAGAAGAAGCACATGATTTGGGGCAATACACATAAAACCCTTTTTTAAAAAAAAATCTCTCAATATTCCTTAGCAGGCAAGGCCCCGGTCCTAGTCCCAGTTTCTGGAAGTGGCACAGAGGACGTCAGATCCCCCGGCACACCCAGAGGCAGGCTGGCTGGAAGTGGCCGTGGCCAGGAGGAAGTGACGTGCTGTGGGCTGCACTGGCCCTTCCCTGGAAGCCCTCCATCTTCTCTCTGGCTCTTCAGAGTCAGGGGCAGGGTGGTAAGGCAGAGCAAGCCTCTTGGGAAATACATCTCTTTCGAAATAAAGGCACGGAAATCACGCGTCAGAGGAATGTTCTGTCAGCATACTCGCCCTGGTCTGGACGGCTTGACAAAATCCCCGCAGCGGGCTCAGGCCAGGGCGAGGGCGCACCAGGAATCCTGTCTCACCGAGGATGTGACTTCGGCCGGGGAGGCCAGGCTGACGCCTATGTACAACCCATCTTGACCTGAGTACTTGAGCTCGCTGTTCTCAGGATTAGTGCTCTCTCCCGCGCCAGACATCACTGAGGTGCCCGCCTGGCGGAAGAGAGGGATAGAGGGGGAAAGAGAAGGGGAGAGACAGTTATCGATCAATCTGTCAGGCGGCACCATCTTGCAAGCTAAGCACATGGAGACAAAGGAGATGGGCAGGGGGGCCCAGGCAAGAGCTGCCCACCATGTTGCATGGTGCCACTGACCTACCCCTGGCCGCGTAAACTCTTAGAAACATTCTCCTGTGAACTTGAGAACTCACAGCAGTAATTCCTGGCAAGACGCACAGCTGGACAAAGGTAGGAAAAAGGAACTGCAGGAGGCCTACTTGTAAAAAGTACCAAACTCTCAGCTCTCTGGCAGTGAAACAAACCACACCGCCTAGGTAAGTAGGTCTTAATGACACCCACACAATCTAATCATTTCAAAAGAGAAAATGCAGAGCCCCCCCCACCACCACCCCCCGCCCCGGCACACACACAGCACAGCTACAACCTTAGCCGTTATGCCAAAGTCTAATATGGAAAGCCACACAGCTCAGCGAGGCATGATAAATGAAATTTTTGAGCACTGACTTCATGGAAAATGAACCCACGTGTACACAGGTTTAGTATCTACTGAATTTACCTGAATTCTTTTCAAGGAGAACCGGCCATTTTGAAGGCAGACCACATTATAAAGAAAATGCTAACATCTTATATCTGTCATGGTGGTGGCAATCATTTGTTGAAACAAAAGATCACTCCTCTTGTTTCATTCATTCCTTCCATCCAAATGAGAAAGGCCAAATAGAAAACATGGTATAATTTAGTAGAATCAAACCAAAATAACTAAAATCATGTTTAGACTACAGTTTAAGAAAACAGTTGCATTTGACTTTTTTAAAAAATTCTAAGCATGGGGCACCTGGGTGGCTCAGTCGGTTGAGCATCTGACTCTTGACTTTGGCTTAGGTCATTATCTCGGTTTGTGGTATCAAGCACCACATCGGGTTCTGTGCTGAGCATGGGCCTGCTGGGGATTTTCTCTCTTCCTTCCTCCCTCCCTCTGCCCCTCCCCTCCCAAATAAACACTTAAAAAAAAATCTAGCCATGACTAGCATGGTCCCCAGGCGTGGCTCCTGGGTGTGGCCTGGTGTGACTCCGAGGACAGGGGTCAATGACATCAACAACACCCAGAAAGACAGTGCCCCGTCCACACACAGTGCCCCCAGAGGTTGAGAAGCCCCAACATGTCAACACAACATGTCTTCCTGCCTCATCCTTCACCACTCTGAGTTCTAGAACATGCCCCCTCTGGTGTCGGAACTCAGCCCGCACACATGCATCAGCCATAACTTAGACCTGCAGAATATCCCGCTGTCCCCTCCTGCCAGGTACAGGAAACACAGCTGTGTTTCCCTTGGGATTTGTATGCATGCTACACTTAGATAAGGACTTACAAGATCTATAAGGACACAAGGGAACACGCAGGGTCCCAGGGGAAAGAACAGGGCACAGTGACAGCTGGCATAGCTTAGAAGTCTGCACGAACCAGCCTTCCTTCCAACTGAATGCTAACGACCCCATCCACAGGGCCCTCATTTCCTTCCAAAGAGAAAAAGACAAGAGGAAAGACCACTACTCTCTCAAGCGAGCCCACACCTTTTTGGAGAAAGAATGTAAGCCACTGTGGCTACAGAGGGGCCACAGGCCAGCATCCCAGTGACAAGATGTGGCACCACCCCACTGAGAAGGGCAGTCACCTCTGTGGTCTTAGGCCTGATAGCCTGGAACTTGGCCTTACTGTCACACAATTGCTGAATGAGGCTCACTGAGAAAGTATCAGAGCCCAGAGCAAGCTCAGAAGAACTGCCTAAGGTGTCAGGTCTGAGAAGGACACCTAGGGGACAGAGCCTTGTGTCAGTTAATGGACCAATGCTGCTTCTACGGTCTGGGTGAAAGCATCATGGAAACCCAAGGCTGGCATCTGGGGAAACTGAGCCAAGGGGTACAATAGACCTCTGCATGACCTCTGTAACTTACTTTGAAGTGATTTTGTAAACCTAAAATCACTTCAAAGTAAAAAGTTTATTAAAAAATAAAGATAGAGGCTCCTGGGTGGCTCAGTTGGTTAAGCAGCCGACTTTGGCTCACGTCATAATCTCGCGGTTCATAGGTTCGAGCCCCGCATCGAGCTCCAGCTCAGAGCCTGGAGCCTGCTACAGATTCTGTGTCTCCCTCACTCTCTGCCCCTCCCCTGCTTGCACTCTGCCTCTCTCTGTCTCTCAAAAAGTGAATAAAAACGTTAAAATAAATAAATAAATAAATAAATAAAGATAAAAATAATAAAAAATTAAAATGTAGCCATGATCCCATACTTAAATCATGGCTTTTTCCTTCTAGAAAGCTCTGAAGTTCATTATTTCTTCCTAGCTTTCAAGGCTTAATCCCACAAATTACTGGATGTTTGTTTTTTTGACACAGCTAGAATGTTTTGTGCTTTTCAAAACATCCATTTGTCTGGCTGAGCTGATGTTATATCTCCTTCAGAGAAACATGGGGCACCAGACACAGGCTGAACTGAAAGGTATGCTGAGCCCCCTTGGCTCCACTCGGGAGCCTGGAAGTCAGAGTGGTTTTGCTCTTTCTGGAAAAAAAAATCTTGTTTTTCTCTCCAATCTTCACAATAACCACATGAGGCTGGGAAGGAGGGTCTGGCCATGGGACTTCCTATCTGCCCATCTCCACTTCCTCTCAAATGGACAGACCAAAGCCAGCCCCTCACAGCTAACCAATCCATCCCTTTCCTGGCAAAAAGGTGGGTTTGTAAAAATGCAGCGAAAACAGTACTGCCACACTCAAACTTCTTTTTTTTTTTTTTTTTTTTTTTCCACCCCCCTGCCCCACTCAAACTTCTTTTTAAATTAACACAAACTTAGGGGCACCTGGGTAGCTCAGTCGGTTAAGCAACTGACTTTGGCCCAGGTCATGATCTCACAGCTGGTGAGTTCGAGCCCTACATTGGGCTCATTGTTGTCAGTGCAGAGCCTGTTTTGGATCTTTTGTCCTCCTCTCTTTGTCCCACCCCCAACTCTTGCGTGCTCAAGCTCTCTCTCAAAAATAAACAAACATTTTTTAAAAATTGATTAATTAATTAACATTTTAACATAAGACTTAAACTGAGGGCTTTGGGTACATAAGAAAGCAAACTTCACAAAGTCACTGAGATGTCAAAAACTTAGAATTTGAAATAGCTGAAATAATCCTGTCAAGCACACCAACAAAACTATGGATTTGGTTACCCATATAAATAGGGTAAAGTAACTTTAGTCATTAATTCCAGAAACTCCACTCTGAGCAAACCCATCACAGACCCAGATTTAATCCAAAAAATAAACAAAAGGGTGATACTCCATTACTCCGCATTTTAGAAAGGAGCTATCATACAACCAGCAGAGTGGGTGCACTTATAAGTGATGGGTCACACCCAATTCCATATTGATCTACCTATTCCCAGAAAAAAGCACATGTGCATTTCTCTGACTAAATCTGACTTCACCACAGCGAGACTTTCTGAAAGAAAGAGGGTACCCACCCGGATCGGCCCAGGAAGCAGCCCGCCTCACATGGCCAGACATGCTGAGATAGCAGAGGGGTCGTTACCACAGGTCAGCAACAAGAAACATTAGCAAGATGTTTATGAGAGCCAGGCACTGGATCTATGAGCCCAAGGAGACAGACGCTCCCTGGGTGAGCTCCCAGGCCACATACATACTTGAAAGTAAGAATGGTCAACTGCCCATCACAGATGATAAATGAGTGGCTGAGACATTGAAAGGGAGCAGTAGGTCTAAAAAGGAACCACAGAGGGGAAAGGATTCCGGGGGTGGGCCACACGCAGCCTGCAACGCTGGGGACTAATATGGACGGACTTGCAAGCATTACCCTGCTTCAGCCGCCTACTGAGTGAGGTCACCTCTCCGAGCCTCCTCCTGGGGAAACTAGAAACTAGCCCTCACATCACCCATCAAGTAGGGCTGTGACAATTCAATGTTTGCAAAAGCATCAGCATGGCGCCTTGCCATGGTAAGCATCAAGGGAAGCCATTATTACTGGTGAGGAAAGGGTATTCGGAAGGGGAGGCATGCAGGGCACATTCTCAAGCAAAGCCAGCTGAAACGGAAGGATTAAGCAAAAGGGGCCAGGGCACAATGTGGGAGAGGTAACCGAGAAGGCCTCATCTAAAACTCTCTATGCCTCAGGTTCCTCACCTTGAAAATGGAAGCTAAAAAAGACGCATCTGTATCCTGAGGTTATTGCAAGAACTCAATTCATTAAGATACATAAAGCCTTTACAACAGTATCTGACAACAGGAAAATGACAGAAGCAAACAGCACTATTAGTATTATTTTATTATTATTGTTAAGGAGCACAGACCTAATTTAATCTCCCCACCTTTGCCAGGGTGGGGAGACTTACCACCATCACTTGGTGGGAGCAAAGGTGGAACTCATTCAGAGCTAACTGAAAACCACCTCAACAATGACCATCTTTTTTTTTTTTTTTTTTTTTGCAAATGTTTATTTTATTTTTGAGGAAGAACGTGAGCCCAGAGGGGAGGTAGGGGGAGACAGAGGATCTGAAGCTGGCTCTGCGCTGACAGCATCTAGCCTAATGCGGGGCTCAAACTCACGAACCATGAGGTCATGACCTGAGCCAAAGTTGGACACTCAACCGACTGAGCCACCCAGGTGCCCCAGCAACGACCTTCTTCTAATTGTTACTGACAACTCTTCAGAGAACAAAACAAAACAAGGTGCTTCTTTAGCCCTTCAAAAGGCTCATGGGCCTTCTTCAAATAAACCACATTAAAGAAATCCTAATACCTTGAACATTATTCTTAACACCTGAGCAATAATCCTAACAGCTACCAACTGAAATACCTATTGTCTTCTTTGATCAGTCAAAAATGACTCCTATGTCAAAGGACAGGCAAATCCCAAATTACATGAGTGATGAGTACCTGAAAAACATCAGCTCATTTGAAATCAAAAGTGACATCTGACTTTCTCAGAAAAAAAAAATGTGCTTGTGCCCAACAACTGAGACCCTTATTTGTAGATGGGGATACACTATTTCAACATGAAATACTGCAGTGTACAGCTTTCTTTTGTATGTCACTCATACCTCAATAAAAAATAAAATGTTTATGGAGCACCTGGCTGGCTCAGTTGGTAATTTTTTTTTAATGTTCATTTATTTTTGAGAGAGAGAGAGAGCGTGAGTGGTGGAGGGGCAGAGAGAGAGAGAGAGAGGAAGACACAGAATCAGAAGCTGGCTCCAGGCCCCGAGCTGTCAGCACAGAGCCCAACGCGGGGCTCGAACTCACAAACTGCGAGATCATGACCTGAGCTGAAGTCAGACGCTTAACCCGCTGAACCACCCAGGTGCTCCTAGAGCATGAGACTCTTGATCTCAGGGTCATTGGGTTCAAGCCCCACATTGGGAGTAGGGCTTATTTAAATAAAAAAATAAAATAAAAATAAAATAAAAATTTTATGTAATGATACATAATGAGATCACGTGATAAGATCTGATGAGACTCTGACAACCCCAGTCCTCTCATCCATGGCCGGTGCAGCTATATTCTGGTACATGCCTTAAGCAGAGCCATCAAGAACTTTATATCCTACTGAGCTATGTAATTGCACTTCTGGAGATGTGTTTACAAGGAAAGAATTCAAAGGAAGGGAAAGGCTCCTCATGGGAAGACATTCATGGCACAGTTATTTACAATAGTGGGGATCACGTAAATAATCTAATACCGAATAATACGAGATGGTTTGGAAAAGCAAGGTCCATCCGCTCAGTGAACTATGATGCAATTATTAAAAATAAGATCATGTGGCAAAGTGGGAAAAAATCCTATAATGCAATGTTAAATGAAAAACAGAAGGATATAACTATGTCATCAGTAAAATTTATGCACAAGCGAAAGTATTTCAGGGGAACCCAAGAGAGGTAGGGCCAGGGGACCATCTATCAGCCATCTATACCTTCCTTTGAATATTTTAACTGAAAGGAGTAGTGCTGTCTAACTTTGAGGAAGGTTGAAGACATTAGCACCAGAAATATGATGCAAAAGCACTTGAGGGATGAGCCAGCCTGGAAAGAGTCATAAAGTAGCAGGGGAAAAAATAGAGAGGAACCAGAGAGGAGGAAGTAACAGAGAGAAAGGAGGGCCAGAAGGGCCATGTACCCCTGAAGTCACCTACCTCCATGCCACCTAGCATCGGTTGGAACCTAACCAGCCATGTACATGTGAAACATGGTTGCATGTAAGTTAAAACACCAAACACTCAACACCAGTATTCTAACCATATAAGAAATCTAGAATTGGCACAACTCTCCTTTAGAAACCTGGCTTGTCACATCATTGTTCGTCTTAAGTGTCTTTTCCTCTTTAGTATATTCAAGAGCTACCTATCAAGATCAGTACAATTTGGAGGGAAAATCAGAAAACTTAAGACCCTAGACCCAAGGACATGCACACAAAATTACAAGCATAAATTTCAATTGGTTAATGTTTTCCCACATCTAGTTGAAACCTTGAAAGGACTTTAGTTCAGCAAAAGCAGGTATTTGACTCACCTACACCCATCTAACTCAGCCAGTGTTTCTGGACAGAGGCAGAGGGGAGCACCTCAGATTGCCCACAGCTGAACCATCCTTCCTCCTTCTGGTGGACAGTTCAGGCAGGCGGAGGTCCTGGCTCTTTCTCTGATCAAAGTACATTCTGAGGGTGGGGCCGAAATCTGTTCTGTGTTTCCATTCACAGCTTATCTGCCCTCCACCCTCCTACAGACAACTGAAAATGGAGGCACTTCCTGTTGAAAGAATGTGTTATCAGCACCAGACTCAGCCTGGGCTTAGCACTGAACCCAGGCCAGGCTAGGTAGGAGACCTGGCAGAGCAGCTGGGCTGGAAATCTCCCTCTTAAAGGAATAAATGACTTCAGGGACAACCAGGCTGCTGCAGCCAGGACACGGAAAATATCCACTAGCCTGTGAAGCAGACACAGCTCATCTGTAGGTCACATGGACTTTTTTCTTTTCCTGTGAGAATAATTTTCGGACATATATCTGAAAAGTCAAGGATTTCTGATCTGATAAACTCGTAGAGTCAGTGGTCAGCAGTGTCTGGCTCACAGTGGGCTCACCCACCCTGTCAGTTCTCTTTCTCCGCCTCTACTTCACACACACCCTTAGAGGCAGGCCCAGAGACCCCTCCTAAGGCAGCGTCGGCTGGGCAACCCATCAGAGCTAAGGAAACCCTTACAGAACACAGCCACCCCACAGAAGAATAACACAGGTCCTCTAGCTTATGAATTATAAACATAAATTTCATTTTTGAGGAAGGGAACCAAAAAGGAGTCAACTGGGGTGTGTTTAGTCCTCCATGCCATAATCTCTCTCGATGGAGCCTTGATCTGAAGAAACAAAACACTGCACCCCAGGCAGGTTGAGGGTGAGTGTGTGATCATTCCCAGAGCATGAGACTTTGATGATGATCACACTGCCTCTTTAACTCGAATTCAGACTGTCGGCTTCCATGGCCTCTGATCTGTCCTTCCTACACATCTAAGTAAGCTTGTGGTTACGGCTTTTTCTTGTGTGAGGGGAAGCCAGCCATCCCTCACTGCCAACGCTCTCTTCTCTGCTTTTGTAACCTCTAGGTTAGGCTCTTGCAGTGCTTTATAGTGGCCTGCCTCAAGTTAAAAACAAAACAAAACAAAACAAAAAAACCTAATCCCAACAAAGGAGAAACACTTTCAGATAAATCTTAACTTCCACCCTAAAAACTACACTCATTGCAGTTTGGATGGAGGTCATAGGACCAGACACAAAAGTGACTCACTAATAGTTTAGGAAGTGTCACAAGATACAGAAACACAAGAGTTCTGTCTCCATCAGGACCCGTGAAACCCATCTCCAGTAACAACTCAAAGCAAGAGAACATAGCGCCTTCTCTCACAAGCAGGGAGAGTCATGATCACTGCAGCCAATGACCTAACTCAGTTTTCAGCAAAATATTTTACTTATTTCCTTGTAATTTAACAAGCAAGTTCTTTAATAAAGAACTCACTGGCTGTCCCCTTGGGGCCTCACGCCCCTTCTGGGCCTGAGTAGCCCAGGTTATATCCAGTCCCCAGGACGCTGCCCTTTCCAAGTAGGTAAGGACAATTCTATACAATCTAACCTGGGCACAGGATCCCATTGTTTCATGCATCTATGCACCCATACCAGGTTTGTCACAGTGATGAAAGGCACACCCAGTGTTTATGAGTGCCCTGGGGCTATCAGTAAAATGTTAACATACAAACATAAATGGCAGGGGCTGGGGTGCCCCACAACTTGAAGTCACCAGCATTCTAAAGAAAAAGTTTATCTTCTAAAATGAATCAAAATGGATGACTCTAGTTGTCAAATTAGGTGGCAAAGGATCCTGCGGAAAGATTTAAAACCTGGTAAATTATGATCTTTTATTAAAAAAAAAAAAAAACAACAAATGTTTTTTCAGATTGGATGAGTATCCTCATCTCCCCATTTCAATCAGAAAAAGCAGACCATGGTCTGAGAACCAAGCAGCATTTACAAGAAAGCGTTATGAAAGTACTGTCACAAGGAATGAAAAATTCTGGCAATCAGAATAAAATTATTTAAAATGTAGTTACTTTGTTAACACAATAGCTCTACATCTCTTAAAGGAAAGTAAGGATTTATTTCTAATGCCTTGGGATGAAAAAAAAAATGCCATGCAAATAAAGCACATCACTATTAACTTCCAAGATTATATTTAAATAATACTGTTCTCCTTGAGCTTCAAAGAGGTCTGCAGGCATCTCCCACTTATGCTACACAATGCTCTTAAGGACCAGATGGTAGGAATTACTTTTCCCTTTTAGTAGGAGGAAAACAGAGGCTTTACAAAACTTTGGCAGCTTTACTACAGTCACACATAGGGCTGGAGCTAGTGCCTGGATGCCTGAATCGATTTCCTTCCAGCTGCTACTCCGTGAACCCCAGACTAAACTGCAGACCATACTAAGGCTTTACCATGAATCAAGCAAATAAGCTTAATCAGAGCTTTAAATTAAAAGTGTCTGTACTTAATAAGATAAAAATATGATTCTGGCACGTGCGCTCTGGTGAAACCAGGCCATGCTAACAACACCTAAAACTGCAGCACAGCAAGTAAACAGGCATGTGAACATCCTCAGATATTGACTTGAAACTCTTTACTCACAGGACTGCAACAGTACACTGAGATCAATACCTGTCGTTTATTTGTTCAAATCTTTCTTAAAATCTGAAGTCAATAAAATACTCTGTGCTCAGTCCCACAGATCCCAAGTGCTGGGTCTGGTGCGATAGGTAGCTGAATTATGAATTATCACATATGCCAACGCCTGTCTTTGTAGATGCTTTTTAAAGTTATTAAAATTTCAGAAAAAATTAACAGGTAGATCTAAACATGAACAAAGCAAACAGACTGTATTCAGTTCATATCCATTAGATCTTCATATCGCTAGTAACCCTTTTGGCAGACGCCCATGAAACGCATAATAAATTACTTTTGTTCCAGTAAAGGAATTCATTTTCTTCGAAGATTCATTTAGCAATAACATTTCAGAGCATTCTAAGCCAGATTTCTTAAACTTGGGCATGTTTTCCCGTAACATTATTTCATGTTTTGTGACAATTTGTATATTCTTACAGAGGCCCGGGTTGGGGGGTGGGGGGGCAACTGCAAATAATTTGTAATCTACAGAGAAACTTTGTGTTCTGAAATGAAGCCTTCTAACCTGAGGCTATATGAGAAGGTGTGTGACATTCTCCCCACACTTATGCTCTACCTAGTATTCTGGCTTTCAGGTTGTGATGATGAGTCACTTATTAAACCACAGTCCTGTGATAAATTGGGTGGACAAATATATCATAAACTATTTAAAGAACGATACAGTTGTGCTGTTTCCTAATATACAGATAAAGGCATTGGATATTAATGTAGCGCAATGCATTTTTAACGACTCCTCACCATCCTCCCCATAACACACAGACCTGTGTGCATACACACACATACACACGACACAGAAAGAGGGAAGTCTGGAAGAAGCCTTGAGATCAAAATGAAAGTATGTAAACCCCACACGCTTACGTGTTCCTTGCCAGGTTGGCGTGTGACTTTCACAGTGAAGGCCGATGTGGTCAGACAGGAACGTGAGTTATTAGAAGGAACTGAAAGAAGAAAGGGAGCCTGGCACATAGGGAGCATGAAGATAAAATGCCAACAAAATATTTACGTTCATGGCTTGTAGCAAGAGGCAAGTGGGATGTTAATAACTGTGATGATTGGTCAGCTCCCTGGGAGTGGTAGCAGGCCGGAGACCTCGGTTCCAGTCCCAGCTTCCACACTGGCTGGTTTTGTGACCTTATGGAGTCACTGCGGATTCTGGTTTATAAATGAGGCAATAATGATACCTAACTGCAAGACTCTCACAGACTCTTGTGGGAGATTAATGACTTTTCAACTCTGTTTTTATTCATTTAGAAAAGAGTATCGTAGACTATAAACTCTGAGGGAAATGGACACTTGTCTATTAAATGCTTTTCAATGATTTCATAAAAACTAACTAAAGGCAATTGGAACATTCTTAAAAGTTCCACCTAACTTGGCACTCACTGTGTATCAGATTGAAATCACACCCTTAGAAGGATGTTACTATTGCAACCTTGTGTTTGATACTTTTAAGAGAGCTTTTTATAATCACATTAGGGACATCAACCACAGTAAATTTCACTGCCTGTTATTCTTTTATTACCCAATTGACATAGTCTTAGTACCATAATATATTTTATTTAGAAGTACAATATTGACAAGAAGATTTGTATAATGTGCCTTATGTATTTGGTCGCAAGCAGATCACTTCTCTGGCACCGTTTTCCCACCCGTTTCGGCAGGATGATTTCTGACGCTCAAACTACTAATGAAAATTGGTCAGATTTCTTTAAGAAAATACTATTTTTTTCTCTCTGAAGATTTCAATATTGCATAATATCACATATTAATCTAGTATGCCATAATGATAACACTGATGGCCAGACCCGGGTCCAAATCCAAGCCCTGCCTCTTAACATATACACAACCTTAGGCTTGTTACTTTGTTCTGAGTCTCACTCCCCCCTTCACAAACTGAAAATGGAGATAAAACAACATACGTAGAGTGATAATTATGAAAGAGAAAAGGTACCTAAAACACCTGACATGTACAAGTACTTAGAAGCAGACTTCTGCTTTGCTATGTCCAGTATCTCATAAATGATGAAGAATGGAAAAAGAAGAGATTTCTCAGAAGCAAGAGTACAATGATAAAATGCAAGGCTAAGACTAATACCCAACTCTCCTGCAATCTAAGGACATCTGTAAAATATTCAGCTTAAGAGATGAGCAGTAGGGGCGCCTGAGTGGCTCAGTTGGTCGAGCGTCCAACTCGGGCTCAGGTCATGATCAGTTCAGGTGTTCGAGCCCTGCGTCCAGCTCTGTGCTGATAGCTCAGAGCCTGGAGCCTGCTTCAGATTCTGTGTCTCCCAATCTCTCTGCTCGTGCTCTGTCTCTCTCTCTCAAAAATAAACATTAAAAAAAAAAAAAAAGAAAAGGCGAGCAGTAATTTTTTGTTCTGCTCCAGGAGCCTCCTGAACCAGAACTGCTCTGCAGAGTCCAACTCTTCTGAAGGAAAGCAACTCTTACCGTTTTTGTAAGTCCTTCACGAATGTACCTTTCAGCTACTTAACTATTGTAGGAATAGTTAATAATGCAGGATCTATTATTTTATGACCAATCATAATGCCATAGTAAATCCAGTGTGAATAATTACTTGGACAAAAAGACAGTGGAATATAAATTTGCTAATAAAGAAGCTGTGATTAAAGTGGTGTTTTCCGATTTGCAGCATAGGATGCGAATATCAATACACAAAATCTACAAAAAGATTTTTAAACATTAACCATTAACCTACAAAGTACATAACCTTTCTCCAGAATGCCTTAAAGATGTTAACTGTTGTCTTAAATTGTTCTTCAGAAGAACATCCAGATATCCTAACAAGTGTCAGTCCCTAAATCACTGCTGTAGCCATAAGCACTATGAGGGCACATTAACTCTTTCAAACCACTTGTAGCCCAACATTTAGCACCATGCAGCTCAGAAGTACTTCTGACAAGGTTGTTGAATAGAGTTATTACCAAGGAGTGACTGCAGTCGGGAAACAGGTCTAGCTAGGCACCTAGCATCCCAGAAGAATAAATGAGGCAGGAATGGAGACACCTATCTCACATCGAGAAAATGACCAAACAGCAAGTAAGGCCCACCCTCAAAAACACAGAACCAGCCAGCATCAAATCTGAGATGAGGTCCTTGCCTCAGTCTAAGGAGGTGTGCCTCTCATCGTGGAAGCTGTCTACTACCAGCAACAAACCACAGAGGTGAGGAAACATTTCCTATCCCGAAGACACCATGCCTAACATGTCTCCATTCAGAGGAAGATTCACCCGGCAGCCACCACAAACTGTCTTGCCCTGAGAAGCCCTGGAGACAGAGAAACTAAACCCCAGGCCTACATCGCATGCCATGAGACCAGAGCACGTCACTAGCTCCAAGGGAGGGTTTTTCTAATTACGAAGGGAAACCCTGCTTGTACAAGGTACAAGCGGGAGCATGCTAGCATTTGTTTACATCAATTATCAAAATACGCCATTAAGAATGCTTTAATTGTTGGACTCCAGCAATCCAGAAAAAGAAACACATTTGTCACTAAAGTTGGGTGCTAGACCAAGTCCATCATTTAGAAATGAAGGTACTTGGCGCCCTACTAAAGGCAGACTTTATATTGATTTGAGCCAGTTTTCAAAGTGTACTTGCACTCAATTCACTGGCCCCATCTCCTGCCTTTGGCTCCACACCCTACACTCTGTGACACTGGCCACTGAAACTATGTCCTTGAAGTACCTCAGATACCATGCTCTTCCTTCTGGAAAGCTCCATCCCAGGGTTTCCCCTGCAAAAATCCTACCCAACTAATTCAAAAGTACTCTGTGAAGCCATTTCCAACTCTGAGGTTGAATCAACAGCTCCCTCCTTTCGACTCCTACATACTCTACTGTGTCATTCCTTTAACGCACTTCCACATCTAACCAGCAGTGAGATCTGTCTACACCTGCTCCCCACCACTACCACCACATTCTAAACAATCTGAGGTCAGATACCTTATTTTACTCCATTGTGAACAGGGCCTCCCGTAGCACAATACTATTTAAATGGAGTAATGACCATAAAGCAAGGATTAGTGAGATATAGCTCATCTCCATTTATTCCAACATTATAGAATTTATGAGGACTTCAACATTTGCAGTTTTAATATAAACTTAAGTAAAAAGTTTTTAAAGTTTTAATATAAACTTAAGTAGTTTTTAATTTTTTTCAGTAATTAGTTACAGAACTACCTCTAGGCAGGCAAATATGTTCGGCGATTTCTTATTCCCAGACATTAAGTCTTATTGCTGATTTCAATCTCAAATTAACCCTTCCTGTACCAAAGGAAAGTAAGAGAAATACTTTTGACCTATAAAATTTGAAGATAAAGAGATAAAGCTTATATATACGCACATAATAAATATATATTACATATATAATATATATACCTATTACATATACATATCATATAGGTTTTACATATATGTAAAGTGTTCTCTAGTTTTGCTAATTTTCAGCTACAAGTCTTAGAGGAATAAGAATATTTTATACTTATTAAATTTTACTTGGGAATTGCTAAAATAGAACACGTTCCCCTATTTCCCTCCTAAATAATAAAAAACAAAACTATAAAATGTAATTTAGTCAATAAATGGAATTCAGTGAAAGATTTAAATATTCTCACAATCCAGAGAACATATTTATATGCCAAAGAAAATCTGTTATCTATTTAAGTTAACTAAATACATATTTTTCAGTAAACCTACAGGTGTAAGAAAATTTTAGCATGAAAGACTTTTCTGGGAAAATGTATCTTTAAGTTCAAAGGGCACAAAAATCAAGTTAACACATTTCTTAACAAACACAAGAATTCCAAAGGAACAAACAAGACAGGGGCTATTTTATTATTTTATTTTTTAAATATTTACTTTTGAGAAAGAGTGAGAGAGAGAGAGAGACAGAGCACGAGCAGCAGAAGGGAGACACAGAATCCAAAGCTGGCTCCAGGCTCCGAGCTGTCAGCACGAAGCCCCACGCGGGACTTGAACTTACAAACTGGGAGATCATGACCTGAGCTGAAGTCAGACACTTAACCCACTGAGCCACCCAGGGGCCCTGTGGGCAAGGGCTAACATATACACCTCTAACATATAACCCACCTCTAACATATACACACCACACATACAAAACCTACAACAAAGAGAAACTGAGTCATAAGGTAGCTGGGTCAATGACCTGATGACCATCAGAAGGAATGTCTCCTTTTACAAGAGATCTAGTTAAAACACAAATTAGCAACAAGTACATAAAAAGCTAAGACATTGTAGCTTTACAACAAATAAGGAAAGAAATGAGGCTTCAGAGCACCGCAAAAATGATTTCTGTGGCACTTAGACACTTATCAAGGAAGAATGCCAAATGCTGCGTGCTAGGAATCCTGCCCACTCCTTCACTGCTGTTGGGGAGGGAACCCTGGAGCTTTTGCTCACAGCAGCAGACAGCTTCCCTCTCTCCAGAATATTCAGCTCCTGCTGGGCTAGCTCAGAAACCAGCCACAGACACCTGGTGTCCCCACATGAACATGCCCACATACAGGACAGGGTAGGAACATCAGGATTTAAAAGGCGCCTGTTAGGGGCGCCTGGGTGGCTCAGTTGGTTAAGTGTCCTGACTCTCGATTTCAGCTCAGGTCATGATCTCACACTTTGTGACTTCAAGCCTTGCATTTGGCTCCTCTGCCCTGACAGCGAGAAGTCTGCATGGGATTCTCTCTCTCCCACCTCTCTCTGCTCCACCCCTGCTTGTGCAAGCTCTCTCTCTCTCTCAAAATAAATAAGTAAACTTAAAAAAAAAAAAAAACACTTTAAAAAAATAAATAAAAGAAGGCCTGCTGGGAATGCATACTGATCATGTACACTTTCTCAGGGGGGAATTAAAAGGAACAGCAGGTTTGACGTGGACCTTTGTAACAAACATTCTGACTTCCTTGCTGTTACAATCATTAAGATGGACAAGCAGTTATGTCACCACTTACATCTCAGGTGGCCCCCAGTTCCTGCCTTCCACCGGGAGTATGCCTAAGATTGCCCTTTGTTTTGTAGCTCCGTTGTCCCAATTAAAGTGAAATAACCCTGAACTACTAACTTCCGCCACTTGTGGGCCACAGGGGCCACTGGAGATCAGTGGGACGGACCCATCATCAAAGAAGCCCACCAGGGTGCCGTGTACTAGTACCAGGCACAGCCCTGCTTTGCCCACGTAACATTTCCCTCACCTGTGGCACTTCCCCAACTCCTAGAAGCATCCAGTCACGACACCGGCTCCCTCCAACATCACAAACTGTGACCAAAATGGGAAAAGGACACATCTTGTCAGCACAGCCACCTTTCACAAATGCTTCGGCCAGCTGCTCACAGACGGCTCCCCCAGCGTGGTCCTCCTCACAGCTCTCCCAGCCCCTGGCCGGCCGCACACACCCAGGGAAGGCTCTGAAGGTTCTAAGGGGCCACTGAGTACACACAGTGGCACTCCTCGGCAGTAACCCGGCAAGACCATTCAGGTCTACAACAATTATTCCTGGAGAGGGACAGTTTCCAAAGGCAGCCAACAGATTGCCTTCTGTGCCGTAGGCCTGGTTCCCCACAACAGCCATGTCAGGTAGGGGCTGCTGGAGACATCCGTGATGGACTAACCTTCGAGAGAACCCCGAAAGCCCGGGTGCCTGTGGAGCCCGGGGGGGGGGGGGGGGGGGGGGGTGGAGAAGGGTGGGAGGTGAGTCCCTACAGAGGGAAGGGAGGAGGGCAAGCAAGCTGTAGCCCCGGCCGTGAGAAAAGGTGTCACAGAGGCTTTGAGGCTGCTTGGGCTCTGCAAGCTGCCCCCTGGTCAGGTCCGCAGCTCGCACGGCCCGGCTCCCGCGGAGGCTGCACAGGCCAAGGGAATGCTGGGGGCTTGCTGCACGAGACTTTGCACGGAACTGCTCTCAAACTCCACCAACCTCCACAATCCTTACTGCTCTGCCTCCTGGCCTCTAGCAGGGAATGGAGCGTTCCTCCAAAGGGCATTGACCGGCAAGCCACCTCCAGCATGCTGAGTCCCAGGTGAGAGATGCCCACTGAAGCACCCAGAGCTCAGCAGCAGAGCTCCCGAGGTCCCTCTTCCAGGCAGGCCAGAGCCGCAGCCCCTCAGTGACTTCCCATAGCTCCTCCCCTGGGGGACAACTGATCAGACTTGCAAATGGTCCCTTCTGGTCAAAACCATGAGAGCAAAACGAACCCCACTCACTGTGGTTCCAAGCCCCCAAAGCCCGACGAGGGGCCAACACCTGTATTTCTGTGCCATTCACCACTCACATTTGGCTTTTCCCATGCTTAAGCTCACCTTAACAACAAAAGTGACCCGAAGCTGGCAGCGAGCTTCATTTCAGCTGGGAGAGACTGACATCACACTGAAGCCGAAAACCTGGCTGCTACCCTAGTGCTTTCAAAAACCGGTTCATCGTTTTGCCCTATGTAGGTAGCTACTACTACATAAGTGTGGCCGAGGACTTAGGGTGTAATAAAGAACATTCTTAAATAATCTTTATCTTTCCATTTCCACACAGGTAAATGTTCTGTTTACCAGTTTGGACCCTTAAAATTACACCTAACCCTTCTGTTAAAGAAAAAAAAATCATACACCAGAGTCCACTTTCATAAAGGCTAGAAACATTCTTTAACATCTATCTATAATAACAAACAAAAAACAATGGAAAGGCTTTTTGCCTTGTGAAACTCAACAGACTTCTTGTGTGATTAAAGCAAAAAGCCCAACAGAATTTGGGATGGAGGACGAGAAATATCAAATATAATTTTAAGCAGCCTAAAAAACTTCTTTCATGTTTCATTTTTGCTTATTAAACCATTCGAAATATGACGAAGAGAAAACAGCTCTATGGTTCCCAAACCCCGGTCAGAAGACACCTCGAGGGCAACAGTTTCAATTTCACCTGGGGCACTCGCTCAAAAACACAACTTTCCAAGCCCCACCCCCAAAGACTCTGACTCAGAAAATCCAGGGTGGGGCCCAGGAATCTGTAGCATTTCAAAGGACCCCAAACAGGGCAAAGCTAAATGTGAAAAACAATTACTAAGTAAACAGGGATTTTAATGCTCGTGTTTTGACTTAAACTAGTCTCGGTGTAATCCTTAAAATCACCGAGGCACGCTCACTGCCACAGTCCTGCAGCCCAGACCTCACCCGCTGTGGTCTAGAGTGAGGCCTGGTCATTTTTAAAGAGCATTCTGGGTAAATGTGGGAAACACCAGGTGCTCGGCAGTTGAGAAAAACGGAGTTTCCGGTCACAGCTTTACAGAAACTGTGATCTTCGCGAAGACCCTTGCATCTCTACCCTCAAGAGCAGGAATTACTCACAACCAGAATTGCTCCCTGGCTTGCGGCAAGGCTGAAATGAGCCTGGGTGCCATGAAGGTGAGTTAGAAGAAGGCAAGGCAGGAGGGCAGTGGATAAAAGAAGATCGGTGAATATAGCAGCACAGCACAAACTGTGATGAAATTTTCTTGGGGTAAATGATTTTATTAAAAAAGAAAAGTGGGGGGGGGGGGAAGAGAAGAGAAGAGAGAAGGGAAAAAAGATGGGAGTCTATGATAAGCAAAAGCAATTTAAGTGCCATGGACACTGAGATCTATAAAACCTCTGACTCCTAGTTCTCCTGGTCTACGTTAGAAATACATATATATGGCAGCTCAGATAGAAACCTGCAACTAAAACTCTGGAAAGCACTTCAAAACTTCTTGCTTTTACTTGGGTTAATTTAACCATAAAAAATGATATAGATCTTAATTAAGAGGTTTGTAAAGTACTTGTGTTTGTCATTCTGTTGACATTCAAATGTAATCTCCTCTAAAAACTATTCTTAGGTATCAGCTAACTAAACCGAACTGTTGGTTTAGATTATTGTACTACCAGATAAGATAAAATTTGAGATAATAGACTAGAGAGCAAGCGCAACCCTCTAGCTTAGAATGAGTCTATATACTGCTTTAACACTTACCCCTGAGGATGTCGGTTGTGTTGTAGGGGAAGTGTTTTTGCTGCAGTCATCTGAGTTAGAAGAGGTGGAAGTTGGAGTCATAGGAACAGAATTATTGCTACTACCTGCAAATCAAAATTAACCTCATAAACACACACATACTCTACTGTTCAAGTTAGCAGATGCTTTACAATCAAATAGCATTTTACTGTATTTACCAGAGCAAGCTTTTGACTTATTTATGTTCTTAGGTTTTCTTTTCCTGGTTTGAATTCCCTCTTTTTTCATAGCAAGCGGTCGAGGCACCTAAAAAAAATGTTCATATAGGCCTTAAGTTTAACATTATATGGAAGAAAACACAACTTTTAACTAAAGACTCAACATCGGTACTGAAAGCCCTCATTTATAAAAGAAGCTGGCATGAATTTCAGTCCAATTTTGATACATGCGCAACAGATTCCAACCTGGACAAAGGCTACACTTTCCCGATCAAATGCAGATTCCCTCAGAGAGAATGGGGTTATTTGCCAGGGAAAATTTATTCCCTCAACTCACTGTTTATTGTTTTAAACAGCTTCAATTACAGAGTAAAACCAAGAAGTACATATTTTTATTTCAAAGAGATGTGTTCTCTCCCTCCTACACATACAAGGTTAATTTCCTTTTTAAGATTAATGTGTTTATAATATTTTGTGCTATGCTTAAAATGAGTAACAGAATGTTGCTAACTATAACTATCAAATATATTATTGCTCCTTTGCATAAATGTACTTGGTGCATTCCCCAAATGTCAAAGATATAGTTATTGTGCATTTCTAGTTGGTTCCATGCCTTTTTTTCCTCTGAATATACAGTTTTTTAAAAAGGTTACTACCATGTTGTCGACTCTAAAATGCACATTTTTCACATTTTAGTATTTCTAAAATTGGGATGTCTTACAATGGATGTGTGTGACAGTTCAATTGGCAGTATTTTTTGTTTCTTACTAGTATATGAGATAATAGTTTATATTATAATTAATAACATCCTAAATTCAAAAACATGTACATAGGAAATCAGATTTTTCACTTTCATCCCCTCTCCATGGCTAATTTTTTTCTTGACTAAAACCATGTACAAATAAGACCCTAAACACGTATACACATGAGCAGAATACGCGGCATACCCCATGGAGCTTCATGTAGAGTCCACAAGCATTGCACACAGGTTCGCCCTCAGCATTTCTGCGCCACAAAGTGGTGGTTGTGGTGTGGCAGTTGGCACAGGACAATCCAAGCCGCCGGGAGGAAGGCTAAAAAGTAGCACAAGACAGTAAGTGCACAGATATAAGTGATTTTATGTATATGCTACGTACATCCATGCAGCGTGTCCCTGTCATCAACAAGCATGTACTTTATTATAAATCAAAGGTCCCTAGGGAAAAGAATTTGAAGGGTAATTAGATTGACCTTTCTGGACCAAGAAACTGGAGTTTCAGGTGCAGTGCTCCATCCCATGTGTGTGTTTGGTTTGCTCCAGCATATTAGCGTAGATGATAGAATAACCAGAACGAAGTCACAATGTTGGCCAATAACTGTGCTCACTGTTGTCAGAGGTCTGAGATAGAAGTCATGAAATGCAATCACAAATCACAAATGCCTGCCAGTGTTCTTAAGTGGCTTTGTGCAGTCTCCACTTCACCTGGAAACTAGAGATAACCACTCTATTTCTCAGATAAATCCAGAGAAATATCCCAAAAACTTTAGAAGGGCCTATATACGTTATACTGATAGGAACGGATCTTGGAAAGTCTACGATATTTTTATAAAGAAATATATTTTAATACATGTCTTATAATTATCACGGTTGACTGCTGAGCTTTTGTATTATTCATTTTATAAAGGATAAGCAAATTTGATGGCATTGTTTTAATGCTGGCATTACCTTACATACAGTGATAGGGATATATTTTCTTCACCCTATCAGTACGATACCCAACTTTTGTTCATACAAAGGATTAAATGGTATTATCAGAAACGGCACTGTCATTCTGATTTCCATGTTCCCTTTATGCCTATAATATCTTTAAAGGGAATTCATCTCGTCTAAATTATTATGTGTAAGTTATAAAGAGCTTATTTAAGCTAGTAAAAGTTACTCTCCAAAATGCCAAAATCTAAATTTGTTATTGAATTACCTAGAGAGGCAACTAAAAAACAGTGCTATGACTTCAGTAAACAAGCTGTGAGGAAAAATCCAAGGACCAAAATAAGTTGAAAGTTAACAGAATTTGGGAAGTTAGCTACATAGATTAATTTCACAAAGGAATAGTTTTAAAGAATGTATAACAAAAATATGAATTGAGGGAGTACTGAATATTCAGATGAAAGGACAGATTTTTCAAATCCTTTGCTGGCAAATTTAAAAGATAAAACTGAATTTTCCATTTACAATTCACATCCTATTGTATCACTTTCACATTATTCTTTATAGACAAGTCATAAAAACAAAGAGACACTGGTAGTAAGCCTCTTAGCGCTACAACATTTTTAAGAAGTCAGTGCTAAGAAAAAATAGATTTGACTTTTGGTTGAAATGAATATGCTTGGCTGACAGGCAAACTATTTGGGGAATTGCTTTGCTAAAACAATAAAAACACAGAAAATCTTATGCATTGGGGTTTTTTTTCTTTTTTCTTTTATGGTTAAAATAAAATAATTTCCTAGGAGAGCACTGCTTTCTCTGTGTAAATGTGAAATCATTAAACAAAGGACAAGAAGGTTCATTTTATAAACAGGTCATTTATGACAGTTTCCAGTGGAATTTGAAGCCAACGTGAAGTAAACTTGTTATCAGAATTTGCCATTATAACAAAGAACTTTATGACTGTCAACTGCAAATCATAAGTGAAGCCAGTCTCCATAAACATGTGAAATGAAGGTGAATGGGTTATAAAAGGTCCTTGTAACAAATGATCTCAGTTATATTCATCACTGACAAGGAATTCAAGTTACACCATAAATCTCTTATTTTGCAATATATTACAAGTTCAAATTCACAGTGATTGGTTCTGTACTGCTGGCTAAACAAACTTGGGTTCAACATTCTGAGAACTAAGCTAGATCCATCAAAACCATAAATAAGAAACTCACGAGAACTAATTGATGAACACGCCCTTCCATTGGTATCATTTATAACCCATTTACAAAGCACAATGGCTGACCTTGGTCACTGCCAAAACACCTGCCACACAGAAGGAAAACTAACAGATTCAGAGATGTTAAAAACTCTTTTCTGCTAACAGTTATTTTTACCATAAGTATGCAAAATGGCACAATCTAAATACGGATGTTACTATATCAAATTTAGAATGCAACTAGAACCCAAAAGGCTACTATTCTATCGGTATTTCCTTCAATGTGTGCCTTTCAAAAAAAAAAAAATCAGTTTTACTGTTCATACACGGAAACAGGGAACTTCCCTGGAATATTTTCTGACCACTACTTTTTCTTTTTTGAATATGATACGTAAGAAATGAAAGCCATAGGGAGTCAGACGCTGAAGTTGAGGATGCCCTTTGAAGACGATTGTTAAGCTGCGGGAGGCTATATAACAAGTTTAAGGCACATACGCACGTTAAATTAACCTCAGCCACTTTATTTTAAATGCATTAAAAACAAAACAACCATAAAACTAATTGCTTCTCTTTAAGGTGTCAGACTTCCATTGTGATGCAATTTCACCCTAATCTATTTAACACAAACAACATGTGTAGCATTTGTTCCTGCTAATTAGAGTATAACAATTAAATAAATTACTTGGATACTTAAGACGTCTGGCATCTCACTGTAAAATATTTTACTTTAAAAGGTATTAAGAGCCTGAGTGCTTGGTTAAACAAATGTTAGCCTTACAGTGGGGCCTGTGAACATTTTCATTTATTCTCTCTAATCACTACGGCAGTAAATGCCCTCTCCTAAAACCACACCTAACAATAAGGGATTTTTCCCTGAAGAAAATCAGAATTCCCATAATTTAAAACATAGTTAAAAATGTGTTTGGATTGGTGAAAATCCCCAACTTGAGAAGAACATGACTGCATTTTTCTCTCAAGTTCTATGTAGTTTTCTGAACAGCCAGATTTCAAAATAACTAAGGTTAAATTTTCATCAAACTCAAAGACAATCCAAAAGAGGGATGGAAATGGGGGCTAAAATCTGTCTCACTCCCAGAAGAGGTAGAAGGGACCCAAAGGTATAAGGAACAAAATCAAAGGAACCCAGGACGAGGCTGTGGAGAGTTAAGGGAATGTGGATTTTGCAGTTGTCATGTTCTATGGAGGGTGAGGGGGTATAAACCAGCACAGTTTTCCATAATAAAATCCAAACCACACCAAAGAGTACACAGAGAAAAAGATCTTCATCTGACCTGGGTCGGTATACTCAGAGGTTACGGTCATGACCAATTTCTTGTGTCTCCCTCCAAAATATTCTAGGGCATTTACAAGTACATCTAGATTTATATAAATATTGACTTTTGTATATTTTGAAAATGGTAGCTCCCTACACCTTCCCCTTCCCCCTTTTATAGACATCATTTCCTAGGTGTAAATGTGGGGAAAGGCTGTCTTCGTTCCCCAGACGCTGGTTTCGGGACGACCTCCACTCGGGCGCGCGCGGGCGAGCGCTCAAGTGGCCGAGGAAGGAAGGGGACAGCTGGGTTCCCGCGCTCCGGCAGACCCTGGTGGCCCCGGGCCGCGCCGCACCTGTTCCCGCGGGGGGCGCCCGGGGCGAGCCGGAAGCGCCCGGGCTGCTGGAGGAGCGCCGCTCGGGGCCCGGCCGCAGGGGAGGGCGGCGCTCACACTCACCACGCGCTTCTGCGGCTTGATGAGGGGCCGGCTGAGGCCGTTCATCTTGCTGTAGAGGCCGCAGGCGTTGCACAGGTAGTGGCCGGTACCGTCCCGCCGCCACAGCGGCGTCTGGATGGAGCCGCAGTTCACGCACTCACGGCTTTCAGGCAGGTCCTCCAGCAGGTCTGCGACGAGAGCGGGGACAAGAGGCTGGGTGAGGTCGCGCTGCTCCCTGCCCTCCCCGGGCCCCCCCGGAAGACCCCCGGTACCCCTGGCCGCGTGCTGGCGACGCGCTGCCCGCCTCCCCGCCCGCGCCCTTCCCCACGGAACTTTCTGCTCCGCAGCCAACCCAGGAGCCGGCTGTGGTCACTATTGCTCTGGTTCAGCATTTGTCCAATACTTCTGCAGCCCTGGGAGTGACCAGTAAAACCCCAGGAAAGGAGCAGGAGGATATGGTGCTGAAGGCTGAGTCCCAGTCATCCTCCTTCTGTCTCCAAGGACCTCGGAATTGAGATGAGCTGTGGGGAAGTCACTTTGGGTCCCCTGACCCCTCCTTTTGGGCTGTTCCCAAGCGTTTCAAAACTGAAATCTATCTTAATTACAGTGTGCCACTTATCAAAACTGAGCAAGCCATACAATATCAACACGGATCACTGACCCCTGCAGCAACCCACAAATATCCTGGGACAGAGTAGGGCCCAAGTAATTTTTTTATTTCTATAAATCCCAAGTCACTTTTATTTAAAGTATTTACTATATCTGCCCCCTTCCTTTTCTTAAAAAAAAAAAAAATAGACAAGTGAATTGAGAAATACTGTTCTTGAGCACTTTATCGATTAGAAAGTGACTCAGGTCTCCTAAGAGGAAAAAAAGACACCAACATTAACACACAGAGATAAATGTTAAGTTTTATGTTCATGCCACAAGGACCGAACACTAAAACATTCTGACTTCCACGTGGGTCTAACTGCTTCTATCTGCAAAATTTCTACAAATGATTGCTATTTTACTGATTCAAACATTATTAAAACCATTTCAGTGCTAAATAAAACTGTTTCCTATTTTCCTACACTAAAACTTCAATTCATGCAATCTATCTAAATTGTGTTTATGTCATTTTGCTATTTGGGTGGTTTCTGGTGTTTACAACTAACCTAAACCTGTTCATAACCAAAAAAAAAAAAAAAATCTTGAAAATAAATGGTTGTAGCATTTATTACATCTGCTTAAATTGATTAACTATGAAAAAAAATTGATTAACTATGAATGTATAAGCACGATCTAAAATGAGATAGGTACAAAAGACAAAATAAGATAGGTACTTATTAATTAAATAAGTACTTTTAAAATAGACTTTGTAAAAAATAAAAATATCCTTCTGTTTAGGGTTATTTATAGAGGATTTAAATGTCCGAATTTGGCTTTCTTTAAGAAGCATTTCTGAATCAATTTTTAAAATAAACAAGCATTACATTTTAAAGTTTTATTTGAAGTTGTGTGCTAGCAAACCTTTCTATTCCTTCTCATTCCCAAGCAGTTTACAGCTTGTTTCTACCACTCTACTTGTAAAGATATTTAAATGTGTCTTTGGCATGAATAGTTTTTAATTCCATTAATACTATTTACCCTACAAAACAAGTCTCCTTCCTCCTCAAGAAATAAGTTTAAAAGAAACTAGCATCCTACATAACTGGAGTTCAAAGTTGTCATGGGGATACAGCAACTTACAACACACCACAAAGATTTATTCTTCTCCGCCCTAAAAGCCACTATTGACTACGGTAATCAGTAAAATGCTCAGGACTTCAAGGACACTGAAGTTAAACAAGGTATTTGTCTTAGTTGTTGACTTTAAAATGTTACCTATCAGAGACCCTCTCGATAGAGGAGTGGGGCATTCCCTGGAGAACCCAGCCCTATGCCTGGCCTCCTTCCCCCAGGCTGGAAACAATAAAGACTCCCAGAAGACAGCGTGAACACTCCAGGTAAATCTCTTTAGTCATCTGAAAACCCAAAGACAAAACTTAAAGTCCACTTTGGATAAATAAAATTTCCAAAGTTTGTTTATTTTTAATTAAATCAAATCTACAGCTCCCATTTTCTCCCTACCGCTTACCCAGCAGCTACAATCCTTTGACTAAAATAAGAAAACTTTTTTTTTTTTTAACAATTACAAAATCTTGATTGTGCTAGACATTCATTCATCAGTTTCTCCATCTACCCTCACCCCCACAATTCATTATCATCTCCCAATACGATGACTTGGGATCCCCTGGGGAGAAAAAGGCTGTGGGGAGAGGGGCACAGCCAGTGAATGCCGTCTCAGGACCCTGAAAATAATGGAACACAATTCGGGAGCTCAGGAGGGCGCTGGGCTCCAGGACTGTAGCGCTGTGAGGACTCCCCCCAGGACTCCCTACCACCTACCCACCATCAAAATCAGGGAGAGGTGTATGGAGCACGTTCCCAGAGGCCTCCACACTGTGTAGGTAGAGAGAGCTCAGCGCTAAGGTTTAGCCCTGCTGTCTGCCTAAATCTATTAAAGAATGCCTTCAAAAATAGTCTGTTTAAAAAAAGAAAAAAATCGAAGCGGAGAGGCAGGGAATCTAGCTAGGAAGCTGGGAGGAGAGGTTTTGGAGGTCAAGGTTTCTCTAGCAAGAGAACACCTGTGAAGACAACCGAAATTAGAGGTCTTTTGCCTCCCCCAACCCCAGACTGGCTGATTCTCAGTAGCTTCCTGACTTAAAAGACTCTATGCAGAAGCTGGGTGTTCCCAAGCCCTTCCTAGTTTTGGGTTGTTGTTAGTGAAAGTTAGTGAAAGGATAAGCTAGGTTTAAAATGAAATTTGTAACTCGCCTACTATGCACCTTACTGCCTCTGAAAAGCTTTTCTATACAAAATAAGTTTCTTTAAAACATCCAATGACTCCGATTATGACTTTTGGGCTACTTCTCTTTCTGTCCTGTGAAATGCTGGAAGACTAGGGGAAGAGGGGCATGGAGACTACACTAAGGTGTGTCAGGAGATAAGTAGAGCTGCAGGATCCAGCTCCCACTGCGTTGCCCCTACCCAACCCTACACACTCTTTTGGATTCCCTGCTGGATTCCCGACTGACAAAAGCCTCACCCTAACCACCACCCCCCTTCCCTTGCTTTGAAGATTCCTCACCTCCCAGTCTCTCAGCTCCAGCCAGGGAGCCAGCCAAGGGTTCCTGTGCCACAGAAAGGGTGACAGCGCTCTGTCTCAAGTCTATACTCAACAGGGCCCTCCCTACCCACTCTACAGCGCAGTGAAGACAGTCTCCAGGGCCAGCTTCCCAGAGGAAAGCAGAGGGAATTTTGAGACCAGAGTCTTAGAAGAGGTAGAGAAAGAGAGGGAGGGCTTGTTACCAAATACCCCATTGCCCCCTCCCAGTGTTACCAGGAGGGCTATTCAAGTCAGATCCTTCACTTTCAGGCCACTGCCATTTCCAGTGTGTCTTTTGAGTACAAGGTTGGCAATTCCTCAGTTGATCCTAACTAAGTAGGGGCCCCAGAAGACTTGTCCCCAAACCGAGCACTGAGGCTCCCAGGAAAAGCCCAGACCTAGGGTGTGAGGACACCAGTTAGGATAATTGAAGCTGACATGCCTCCTGCCTCTTTGCCACCTCAGTGACTCCCACACCTCGCCTCAAACAAACAACAGCCCCCCCTACCCAAAAAAAAGTTTTGTCTTAGGAGTCTGTCAGTTTATCAAATGGGTTAAACACAAAGCGAGAGACCTGTAAAAGCACCACAAAGTACCCAGAACACTGCAGCAGCTGAGAACAGAAGCCAGAGTGGTCAGGCCAGGTTAACACAGTTCATAACCTCCTCTGCTTGAGCAGAAAACTTTTCAAAATGGGGTGTTTCCAGGTATTTTTACAACTGTGTTTTCCCAGTTCACCCAAAATTGCCCCCAGACATTGGAATGAAAGTATGGGTGGCATGGAAAACTGGTGAAAAATCGGTAGGCTGAACTCTGGAGGAAAAACAGATGTGGGAGTGCCAGGATCCCTGGGTCCCAGCCTGGCAGGGGCAGACAGGGGCAGCAGCCCCAGACACCGCGGCCCAGGTGATGTCCAACCAAAGGGCCCCTCCCCCAGCTTTCCCTCAGGATAGTCAGAAGGCTGACCAGCCCAGGTATCCCCCTCTTTTCTCCCTCCCACTGAAGGGGAAGCCAACTTGGTCCTTAGGTCCTTTTCCACTGTGGGGCTCTTAAATACCCTCCTTGAGGAAAACACAGTTCCTCCTCCCCTCTGGAGAGCTGAACTGGGTGAGACTGTGTTTTAGGAGAGGGTGAATCAAGAGCCCAACACTCCCCTAAACTTACCCACCCCAGGAGAGTCTCATTCTCCCATTTAGGCAAATTAGGGTCTGTGACAGATCTCAGGCCCTGTCAGTTCCTTCCCTGGCTTTTTTTCTCCAGTTGCCCACCCCATTCACTGTTAAAGTCCCTCGAGCTTCTCCAAGGCACTGAGATGAATACGCGCACCTTGTCTCCTTCGTGGAAAGGAAGTGAAACAATCCGCAAAATAGAAGCACCTCATCAACACTGCCAGACTCTGGGTGGCCCTGCCAAAGTTCTGCAAATCCGGCCGGGGGCCAGGCGGACCTCTAGGCACCCAGACAGAAGAGCTCTAAAAACAAGGCCCAAGTCAACCAGCTGCTCCACACCCCCCACAGGCCCCAGCGCTTCAGGCCCCCGGGCTGCGGCGCGCCTCTTACCTGCACTGGGGCCCCGCGGGACCGGGAGCGGGGCTCCGGCACGGCTCTGCAGGCTGTGCAGGACTGGGGTCTCGAAGGGTCCTGCGGGCCAGGCGGGAGTCAGCGGTGCACCCACGTAGGGCGAGTAGGGGTTCGGGTGGTGGTGATGGTGATGGTGGTAGGTCCCGTTCAGCGGCCGCGCGGCCGACAGCGAGCTGTACTGGTGCTCGCGGCCGCCTATGGCCGCCAGGCTGCCGCCGCCGCCGCCGCCCACGCCGCCAGCGCCACCGCCACCCGCCGCCGCGTAGCCCCCGGGGTCCCGCGCCGCGCCGTTGGCCACGGGCGGGCTGGGCGAGTAGGGGAAGCGCGCAGAGACGTGCGCTGCTGCCGAGCCGGCGCTGCCGGGCCCTGCGGCCCCACCGCCGGCCGCGCCGCCCGCGCTGCCGTAAGGGGGGCTGTCGGCCGAGGCCTGAGGCCAGCCGGGGTGCGCGCCGGCGCCGCCCGCGTGGTTGGCGGGCCCGCTGCCCGCCCCCTGCAGGTACGGCAGGCCCGGTAGCATGGAGCCTACGCGGGTGGTGGGCACGTAGACTGGGGAGCTGGCCGCGGCAGCGGCCGCTGCGGCGGCGGCTGCCGAGTGCACGAAGCCGCCGGGCGCGCCGTCGTAAGCGGCCGGCCCCTGGCTGGAGAGGGCGGCGAGGGTCTGGTACATCTCCTCGGGCTGCTCGGGGGCGAAGGGGCTCAGCTTGGCGCCGCGGCTGGACCACAGCAGCTTGCTGGCTGTCGCGGCCTGGTCGAGGTCAGTGAAGAGCAGTAGGTCCTCCCAGCTCGACAGGGCGCTCCCGGGGCCTGCGACCCCGGGCGCCGAAGGTCCGTGGGGAGCCCCGAAGGGATGCGAGGCGTATGGGCTGAGCAGCAGCGAGCGGGCCGGGGGTCCCGCCGCTGCCTCCGTATCTAGCTGAGGCGTCCTGCAGTTGCTGGCGCCGCCGGGGCCACGCTCCCCACCCCGGGAGCAGCAGGAGGAGGAAGAAGAGGAGATGGGGGACGGCGGCGTGGAGGGCTCCCGCGCTGGAAAGGCTCCGGAGTCGCTGGCGTCGGCAGCCGCGGCCCCGAAGCGCTTCGGCAGGCACCAGCCGCCGTCAGTCAAGGCCATCCACGGTCCGGCGCCTCTCCAAGCTAACTTCTAGTTCCTGAGGCGGGGTGAGGGGAGGCAGGGACGGGAGGAGAAATCAAAAAGGGTTACAAACGCGCAGGCCACACATCTCACTCCACTGCCTTTTCTAGATAATGAGATTTCTCAAACATCCCGTTTCTGCCCTGGGCGCGGGGTTTGGGGAAGGAGAGGGGAACGGAGCCTGGGCAGTCTCCGCCGGGTCCTCCCAGGACCGGGATATCCGCCCTCCCTTGCCTGCACCACTTGGGTCCCCTCGTCCTCCCGCCCACCCTCTCCGCAGCATCCTTCATCTGCGGCGCGCTAGATCCCAGGGGTGACGAGAAGCCTGGCGGAGGTTTCCCTTCCGCCCCAAAGTGGTTCCCTCTCGGCCGATGACACACAAAAGAACTTTTAAAGTAGTTGTGCTGGTCGGCGCTGCCTTGTCCCGCCTCGCTACACGTGCCCCTAGCCCGGAATACCTCAGCGTGAGGTCTACCCGCGTGAAAATGGTTAGCGTAAGGAAGACAACCTGTCCCCGAAAACGAAACCGCCGCGTTCTCCCACACTGGCTTTCCCAGAGCTTCCCCGACTACGCTTGATGGGACGCAGTGCGAGCTCCAGAGAGAAGCGCAATTCAGCCCAGGGAAGGTGGGGCGCCGGGGCGGAGACGACAGTCTCTGACCTTCCGGGCCCAGGCACTGCTGGCTGCCCGCGGGGCCCGAGTCTCACGCCCAACACTAGTCCCCGTGGCGCCGCACACCTTAGACACGGCTCGAGTTTGCACCACCAGCGCGTGCGCTCACGCCGGCTGAGCCACCCCCTCCCACCCTGTGGTCATCCCCAACCGCGGAAAGGCCAGACCGTTCCGGAATCGGACGTAGCGGGGTGGAGCGGAGCACAGAGGAGGGGGAAATGCAGGGTTGGGGGGGGGGGTGCGTGTGAGACCGCCCCGGAGCCGAGGCCACCCCAAAGGGGAGAGCAGGAAGAAAGACGGGGAGACTCGGAGGGAGTGGGGAAGGGAGGCGAACTGCAGCCGGGAGGGCCTCCTCGGAGCTACTTTTCCAAATCGCTTCGTCTCATCGGAGATAACCATACTAAAATTAATGCCCACACACAGACCCGGGCCAGATAGCAAGAAAGAAGTCTCTCTGCTCGCCTGACTGCCGGCTCCCGCCCCTTTGCGCCAGATAACTCGGAGATAAGGCTGTGCGCAGATAAGCGCTTCAGGGAGAGGAAGAGACAGCAGAAGTTGGTCCGCGGTGTCCCAGGAACCTGGGAGCCGCTACAGTCGGCCGCGACAGGAGAAGGAAGACACCCTCAGAGCCGACCGCGGCCCGCAGAGGGCCGGAGAGTCCGGGGCTGAAGGGCCCGTGACGGGTGGGGGGTAGGGAGAGGAAAGAGGGGGAGCCCGAGCAAGAGAGGAAGCAGCCGAACCTCGGGTGCGCGCTGCGCATGGAGAACCGCCACCGCGAAGACCGCCCTTGAGCGCGGAGAGAGGCTGAGGGCGCCGGCAGGCAAGCGCGAGTCCGGGGTCTGCCCGGCGCTGCTGGTGAATAAAAAGGAGAGAGGAGGCGCCTCTTACTGCTCTGCCGGAAAACTGCAGCCTGCGCTCCTGATTGGACTCACCGAGCCTTAAACAAACAGCGCTCGCCGAAGGGTGCCAGGCTGTGGGTCGGAACTGCGCTGCGCGAGCAGCTGGGCGCTGGAGGTGAAGAGGAGGAGGAGGAGGAGGAGGGAGTGAGGGGAGGAGAGAAAAGAGGGTGGGGAGGGGACCGCGGGCGGCGGGGGGAGGGGAACGCGCCGCCAGGGCAGACAATGAGCGCCGCTCAGCCTGCGGTTGTGGGCCGAGCCCAGAGTACCTTCCCGGGAGTGGGGGCGAGCCCTTAGAGGGGGCGCAGAGCCCTGGGACGCCCGGGGGAGGGGCGGAGGTGGAGGAACGCTTGACCTGGCTGGCGACCCACACCCATCCGGCGGCGCAGCACTTTCCTCCGCCCCCAGTTACACACGCACTCACGGGGGCGGGTGGGGGGAGCAGTGGCTGTGCAAAGCCCCGCGCTGCCACCGCGGCGGGAGGGATGCGCCAGCTTTCGGGTCAACGTGCCCCCCAGAATGAGGGGGAAAGTGCTTTGCTCTTCGGGCCTGCCCCGCTCTTCTGTCCACGTTAGAAGAGTTTTTGTTGTTCTGCAGCTGTATGGGACTGACCTTAAACTTTCCCCGACCTCTTCTCGAGACCCTGGGGCTCGGGTCGTGGTGGCCACCGGGGATCGAGGATCCAAATATATGGAAAAGAAGGAACTCCAGTGCCCAGCTTCTTATCTCTACCCTGCTTTTTAGAAACAGACCATAAATTCCTAGGAGGTTTCGGGAGTTCATGTCTGCACTCACCAGCTAACCTTTGGGAAAAACCTTTTGATTCGGGGTCCTGGTGTACTTAAAGGCTAGTCCCTGAAGGTGCGCGTGATGGAAGAAAGGGCTTCCACCCCAGTCGCGCCCCAAGATGCTCTCCAAGTTTTGGTGTCCCGTTTGCTCTGAGCTTATCCTGGAGAATTTCAGGTAAGTATTGGATAAGTCATTGGAAAGGGGGAGGGGGGCCAACTTCCCTGGACCCAGCGGGAAGTACCGCTTCCCCACCCCCACCCTCACATACACACCCCTTCTTCGCTCCCTCCAAATGGTTATCACAACTGTGTACAAACTGATACGGTCCTGAGCCGGCAAAGGGACTGGAAATGAACGTCGCAGGGTTATCAGCTCCGATCTGTCAGCAGCGAGGCGCGCGGCCGCAGGTTGGTCCGCAGGAGCTGTGATATATGTCTCGCTCCCTTTAGCGCACAAAAACATTTCTTCCGACAGACGTGACCCCAGAAGGCCGCGGAGAGAGAATTTTAACTAGGGCAGGAGGAGTTGCTTTGTGAGAATGGATTTTACAATTTTTTTTCCAGGTAAATCGAAGTAAATGATTTTCTAAAGGTCAGTCTCCCTGAAAGCATTTGGGCTCGCTCTCGCTCTCTCTCTCTCTCTCTCTCTCTCTCTCTTTAATATTGTGTTTTTCCAGTTGGAAAAAGAAGACAAGACTAGGAAAGTTGAACCGGGGTAGGTAGGGACATTGTAAAATATGGTTTAGAGAGGTCGTGAGACTGAGTCGCTGAAAGTATGTTTCCTCACTATAATAGTGAGCTGTGAACCTGTGTATTGTAGGGAGAGAAGGGGACAGACCCTGGCAATGAGAGGGAGGAGGTCGCCGAACCGAGGAAGTCGAAGAGAGTTCTTTTTTAATTTTTTTTTCCGTTCTTCGTTGTAAATTGCTGCTAAACACTTCTGACTTTTAAATTGCTGCTAAGACGGTCCATAAACCGTTCTCATCCAATTTAGTCACTTTTATTACATTCCTCTTTGCTTCCCCCAATCACTGTGGCGGTTCCCAGTTTCAATGTGGCCACAATCGGAACCAGTGAAGGTAGAAAACTCTGGAACAGAGATCGGCGACCGGAGCAGGATTCAGGGGCTTTAAATTTTAACCTGAGTTCGATCGAATGGGACTGACAGAAGAGCTGACCTGGCGTCTGCCTGCCACTTAACTCCGACCAGGGCTGAAAGCTACTTTCTTTTGGGTTTTTCGTGAGTTTCCGACCAAGTTTTTAACAGACTCAGTTTTTTCAGAAGCTCATTTGTAAGCAGTTACAGAAACGTTGTGGACATTTGATTTTCTTCGGGGCCAACTGTTGTCAAGTGCTTCTCAGTTTTACTCTTAAAAACAAAGTTTTTTTTTTTTCTTAATTCATATCTCAGTGAGGTGATTTCTAATGCGGACGAGTTTTTAAAAATCCTCTGGCTAAGTTAGATCCCAGGATGTGAATGGCCTCCAAGCCTGAGCCCTGAGAAGACCCAGACCCGAACCTGATTCCTGTTGTGTGTGTTTCTTTATATTAGGAAGTATGAAGATGTCTGAATTTCCTTGGACAATAGCTAAGCCCCTAGGGACGTGCTTTCCCCGCAGCTCCGCAGCAGCTGTACGAGGGTGCACCGGCCCTGACACCGCTGGGACAGAGGTGAGCAGCGGTACAGACCGTGACCGACCCCACAACGTGCGGTTTCAAAGGGCTCGAGAAGGCGCCCGGGATTTTACCTTCCAGATTCCCAATCTCTTTTTAACATTGCCTAAAACAAGGGTGGGCAGTTGCAATTTGCTCCTTTGCACGGTCACAATTTTTTTTAGACTGGTTTTCCAACTAAAGGAGACAAGGGGTAGTAAAATGGTTTTTCTTTTTTTTTTTTCTTTTCAGTTCGCTTAAAAATAAAACAAAACCGTTTAACCCGTAGAGTTTATCCAGACAACAAGTTAAGGCTGCCTAACCCATCCAGTTTACCATTTCCCCAACGCATTGGATTTGGCCCTGGGGAAAACACCCCCGGAAGTAGTGGCACATTTTCAAAGCCACCCCTAAGGGACCCTGGGTCCCGCGCTTCCTTTGAGCACACCAGCTGGTCCAGAAAGGAGGGCAGAATAGGGATGCGGAGGGAAGAAGTGCACCCCAAACTAGGGAGGAACCCGAGAGCTGGAGAAGTCCCCCATAATTCCCCAGTGAATAGGCTGCTAGAAGTTCTATTCTCTTCGCGGTTTTTTCTTTATCTTTTTCCTTTCCTTTTCCTTCCGTCTGACTCCTTTTTGAGGAGATTTACTAAACTGAAACGAAATTATTTCTCCCCGGACTATTTAGACTCGAGGAGGGGCCCCTCTCGAGTGAGCCTTCCGTCCTCAAGCCGCCCTCCTCGCCCTCGGAGAGGTGCTGGCTCCGAAATGCGACCTGTCCCCAGGGCTGATTTATTTGGGCTGCGCCACACTACTATTTGCGATTCGAATCCAGCAGGAATCCGGCAGCCAATTGGGCAGGGGGCGGAGGCTTTGCTGCCAAATGCGAAGGGGTGTTTGGGAACCCAGTGGTGTTCTGTTTCCAGAGGAGCGCGAGACCCGGGTGAGGACCCGAGAAACGACACGCCTTTACCCGTCCCCCGAAACCTTAAGCACAATAAGTTGTCAGTTCACAAAGCTCCCGGCTGCTCCAGCGAGGTTTCGGAAAGAAAGAATACAATTTCTGATTTAAAACGTAGTTTTAAATTGAGAGTTTTAAAAAAGATCTCTGGGGCCTTGTCGCCGTTACCGTATTTCTTGCTGTCCCTGGGACGCTTTTGACGAAGGACACGGGTCGCCCCGGTGCCCCCACCCCAGCCAGCATCCTGCCCCAATAGTCGGGTTGGGGCGGCCTGTCCCCCGGACTCAGCGGCTGCCAATCCAATGCAAGCGCGTCCAGAGAGTCCAGGCGGTGTTTGGTGTGGGGGAGGGCGGGCTTGGGTGGGAGAGGGCGGGTTGTCTCTCTCTCTCTCTCTTTTTTTTCTTTAATTCTCGGTAGCCCAAAAACACTCTTTAGGAAAGTCAGGTGGTGGCGGCGGGAGCTCGAGGACTGCGCAGCCTAGAAAGCCGGGTCGCCCCCACCCCCCCGCCCGGCTCCCCGCCCCCTCGCCCCGCTGGTCACCAGGAGTTGGGAACTTGCCGCGGCAACGCCGGGCCAGGGCGGTCGGCACCGAGTGCCGGCGCGCGCGCGGCTGCTGCAGGCCCGGCCCGGCGGCCCCTCGCCCCGCAGCCCCGGGCCGCCCCCCGCGCACCGCCCCGGGCCGCCAGCGCGGCGCGGAGAGGTCACCGCGGTGGCATTCCTCCCCGCGCGCTGTTTACGTGACTTAATGTACTTCATACGCCGCGGGTAAGTTAGGGCCGCGATAAGCGGGCGACCAGAGAAGGGTCGCTGTAAAAGCCCCACGCTGGGCGCCTCCTAGCCCTCCCCTCATCCATTAACCTTTTTACTTTCTTCTTCCCTCTCTCTTTTAAAGCTTGTTATCTAGGCCACCCTTGACCGACGAAAGATCTTCCCTCCCGGCTTCTCCCAAGGCCGCTTTAACCCAAATAAATTTGGCTATTAAGGGCCAAGATGCCTGACAAAAGATCGAAAGGTGTCTATCCGTGATCGCTTAAAGAAGCGGAGGAAAAGCTTGTGGCTCTCTGATCCCGATAAAGACATTCCACCCGGCGCCGGCCTCCCTTCCCGCGGCCTGGCTGCGCCCTGACACCCTGAGATCGCGGCCTCACTGGCGCACACCTCCACGGGCCCTGCGGGACCTGTGTCCGCTGCACCGGGAATGTGGAGGTCCCCAGGCTGCCTGGGTCCCGGGGTCCGTGGAACTCCAGGCCGGACGGAGCTGGGCTCCCAAAACAGACACCCTGGACTTGCCAGAAAAACTAAACCGAGCTCACTGGGGCCTGAATTACCGTCCCGTTTTGATTATTTTCTGATGTTGAATAATTCTACCTTCCCACCCCCCACTCCCTGGGGTTTTGCCGAGGGGCGATGTTATTCCATATCTCTGGTCGTCTGGAGCAGCCCTTCTTTGGAACCCCGGTCAGAACCGATGGGTGGAACTGGACAGCTGAATTAGACTGAGGCCAATGCGGCGGGTGTGGACTCGCAAATGAAGAGCGTGCAGGTGGGAGGCAGAGGTCCAATCCCTCGGTCATCCCCAGGTTGGGTTTGGTTATGAAATGCGGTGTTTATTATCATTATTAATTACTATTGGCATAACTACACAAAGCCTAGGGCTGCCAGCTGGGCCGAGGCCCTGCCCCTGGGGTGATCCTTTTCACTAAAGCGAGGCAGGACTATCCACTTTGCTGATCCAGGACTGAAGAGGGGGGTTGGGGAGTCAGGTGCCACGTTTTGGAGGTCTCCGCACTGAGTCGTTTCTTCTTCCCTTAAGTAGATGTAGCATTCCCCCCGGACTCTAGTCTCACCTAAGCCTTTTCTGCCACTTTGCAACATGGGTAGTTAACCTTCAGGGGTGGCAGGTTAGAGAGACAGCGCTGGCTTCCCTGCAACGGGGATTCATTCCTCTTAGATCTTCTGTTGTCCCCTTCTGTTCTATGGTGAAGCTGGAGACAGGACTCTGAATTCCAAAAGCAATCTAACATCTTCGGTTTCTGTCTGTCACCTCATGCTGGGTCCCGGAAGTTAAAGATGACTCCCTTTTCTCATTGCCTTCCTCCAAATAAGGTGAACTCCAAAGCCATCCACCTCATCTAATCCTTCCCCCTCATCCAGCCACCCCTCCGGAGTGGGGGGTGGGGGGGATAGGAAAAACCAGAGCATCAGAAGGAAAGGGATCATTTCTGCTCCCCCAAAGGTGAAAGAGACAGAAATTTCCAACACACTAGACATGAAAGACCTGAGTTTTGCTGGTATCACTAGATGTGCAGATAATGCCAATTCTAGGGTCAGAGTCCAGATGCCACTGCCCCAGAGCTGTCTCAGCTCAGAGACCTTTCTGTTTCTCTTTTCTTGGTTGGGGGGAGGGGGTAATGTTGCTACGAGGGAGCAGAAAAGGAGGTGATAAGCTTTTGGAGATTTGCTAAGTAACTAATGCTCCTCCTTGAGTCAATTAAAGGGGAGAGAAATGCCCCCAAAATAAAAAATTACTGCATTTGCCACCCAGAACTATGACCTCTGCATTCAGTTATGTTGCAAATATGCAGAGAATCAGGACCGAGAGTTGTCTACCCATATGCAGCCCTCCAGTTTCCTGCGCTTGCCCAACAACACTACTGAGTATATATACTGCACAAAGAGAACTAGAAGAGTTAGCTCCTAGTTTTGAAGTGTTTACAGTCTAGAAGTTTGGGACTTCTGTGGAGCCGGCTAGGCAAAGTACCACAGACAGTTTCAAAGATGGAGGGAGGTGTTTGAACCTTTCCCTAGAAGAGTTTACCCAGGCTCATATTGTCTTCTAGGCTTCACGGCGAGTTTGTAAAGAACTGAGTCACTCTGGCTCACAGACTAAGAGAATTGCCTGGGTTGGAATCTTGATTCTGCCACTTTCTAACTGTGTGACCAGGACAAATTGCCTAACCTCTCTGTGCCTCAGTTTTCTCATCTGTAACATGAGGATGATAAAAGTAACTCCCTGACAGGATTGTTTAAGGGGATTAAAAGATTTCTTTTTTTTTAAATTTTTTTTAATGTTTATTTTTGACACAGAGAGAGAGACAGGGCATGAGTGGGGGGAGGGGCAGAGAGAGAGGGAGACACAGAATCTGAAGCAGGCTCCAGGCTCTGAGCTGTCAGCACAGAGCCCGACGCGGGGCTCGAACTCACGGACCGCGAGATCGTGACCTGACCCGAAGTCGGACGCTCAACCGACTGAGCCACCCAGGCGCCCCAAAGATTTCTTAAATGGAAAATGCTAAGAGTACCTGGCACATAGTAAGCACTATGTTAAGTGTGAACTATTATTACCAATATCTATATTGTAATAGACTCACATATACTACACCGAATTTCAATTTCTTGTGTGACCCAGCTGTTCCCTGGAGCGAATTAATTTCCAAGAAAGAACTTCTTTCAGCACCCATTCAACTTTGAGTCTTGCCATTCATTAGAGGCCTCAGGCTTTTTCTAGGTACCAGCACTGAGGATTTTATTTATTGCATTATGGTAGGAAAGTGTGGGCTGAGACAAACATAGTTCTTTACTTGCTTTTGGTTCCTTTGAAGAAGAAACGTTCCTTGTTGTTCTCCCTTGCAAATCCCAGCAGCAGACTCCAGCTCTTCTCCAGGATGAAGATAGTAATCTTGAGGCTCATCCCTTGAGAAAAGTATCCTGGTCGGCAACAGCACACCCCTCCTCTCCCCCCTTCTTTCTGGCAGTAGATAGGAGTGAGTTAACAGATGGGGCCATGAAGGAGGGGAACCTGTGAACTGGCATTAGATAAAAGGGTTGGGGGGACTAATTAAATTGACCTGGTCATCTGACTAGGTCACCTCACACTTTTCACCTTTAAGTTTGGTATCACTATTTATGCAGGAGACTTATTTACAGTCATATTTTGTTAAGGAATAGAATATTAAAGATCACTCATAAGCTATGGAACACATTATTGATAGAGGAAAATCTAGGCCATTTCAGACATTTTTCAACTAATTTTCTTTCTGTTGTTGTTGGGGTTTTTCCCCCATATAGCACCCCATCTTCTAAGACAAGATCTAAACTTCAATAATGAAAACTTAAAGAGAGAATCCATGGGACAAAACAAAGAGCACTGTTCTCTAGATAAAGTGACAGAGAAAGAGATTTGTTTTTCAGAAGGCACAGTCTGGAGGGAACATAAAAGTCTCCTCCTGCCTGCAGGTTTTCAGTGGCATTTGTGCCCAGAGCCTGTTTTTCTCTTGTCTCTGACAGTCCTGATCTTCTCTACATTTGATTTACCGAGTGCTGTCATTTCTCTGCTCTTTACTTTCACAATCACACATTCAAACCTGATAAAGTTCAAGACCCTGAATACTTGCAGCTTTCCCAGATTTACAGTCCTCCTGCCCCCCACCCCGGCCAGCAGCCCTGAAGCTGATTGAATCCTCATGGACAGAAGCCTTGGGGGATCAGCAGAGAGCCAGCCAGTCCAAGAGGGCTGGGTCCATGGAGTCGATAGCCCCCATGCCAGCTCCGTTAGCCAAAGCAAACTTTGGTGGCTTCCTTCCTGGAGAAAATGATGGTCAACATTCTCTCATGTTAGTTTCAACTTCCGGTTTGTAACCTGCCCACTGGCAGGTACAGGAACTGTAACTTGCAGAATTTTAAATTGGTGAGAATTGGATGCAAAATCATAGTGAGCTTGCATCAGTGCCTGATTTGCCTGGAACTACTAAACAGCTTTGTGATCAAGGGCAAGCCACTTAACCTCTCAGTGCCTCAGTTGCTCCATCCATAAAATGGTAGAAATATTACTTTCCACAAACATTAATCACAAACTAATGACTTGAGCCCTCCTCCCTGCGTGTAGCTCTGTCAGGGCCCCAGGAAAGACTGCTAGCATATGTCTGATCTGGCTCTTTGGATTCTGTCAGGTTAAATACAAACCTACAAGTTAATCTAAATACTATACCAATGGGCTAAACAAAAGGAATGATTCATCTCCAAAGACTGAACAGTTAACTCAGGCTCAAGTTTGCAAACCACTGAAATGCCTGGATGGAAGATGCTATCTAAATAACCTATTCTTTGTCTATAAGTGTATAATAAGTAACTTTAAATCACAGGATACTGATGAAAAGCAACTACTGATGATGAATATTCTTATTTCCCATATGGTTACTGTATGGGGACTTCACATTTACTAAATAATTATTTGTACATGATTTAATATTTTTAAATGTCTTGAACTCTCAGAAGTTTCTGAGTAAGGTAAACATTTTAGGCAGCAGTGGTTTAAGTAGGTCTTTAAAAAAAAATCACTGTTTCAAACCCATGAACTAAAAAAGGTGTGATTTTTTTTTCCTTTTAAAATTCATATTCTAAAGAAAGCTAAACTGTCATACTATTTAAAGGGAAAATTGTGCTCACCTGTTAAGGAAGGAAGCAGAATTGTTCCTTACCTTCTTCAGAAGTTCCCCCCCCCCCACCCCAGTCTGTCAGGAGACATCCATTAGAATATATTACAGTGTTGTTTTTTCTGGACCATAATAATATTCACCTCTACAGAGGTGAATAAAAATAGCAACTTGACTTAATGGATATCAAATAACTTTCTGGATACTCCTAAACCAGATTACTGCTCTGTTTATAATACCACAAATTAAAGGCACACAATTATCCAACAAAAACAGTGTGAATATTACACCATTTTTAAAGGCTGACTACCACAGAGCTGGTGCCCAGCCGACTCCAGCCAAAAACCACAGTGTGGATCCACAAATAAAGCTGTCAACCTTTGCATTTCAAAGGCATCTTTCTGTAAAGAGCTCGGCCTGTTCTGAGCAGCAGTGAAAAAGCCTTGGTGAATAGGAAAGAGCCTACCCAGTGGCTGAGCTGGTGGGCAACACAGAATATATCCTCACTTTAGCACTGTGGCCAGACTAAGCACACACGTGGAGGTTGAGAGTGTGGAGCTCTGGGTTCAGATCCCAGCTCTGCAGCTTGCTCTCTGGTTGTGTGTCCTCAAGCAAGTTTTTAAATATCTCTACCTTGCATTTTTCTTATCTGTAAAAAGGGGGTGGTAGTAACAGTAGCCATCCCCAAAGAATTGTGAGTTGGCTAAGTAAGTTGATTTTTATAAAGAAGAGTGCCTGGCTCAACATGCAGATTTGAACTGTTTGATAAATAAGTAAAAACACAAATTTCTACTTAAGGCCAGCTCTTAAAGGGAAAGGAGATGAGGGGGAAGAGAGGAGGTATTAAGTGCTCAAAAAATTAGGTAGGAAGGCAATCGAAGGCATAAAGAAAACTAAAGATATGGGAATATCCAACGTTTCCTTCTGCAGATTATTTAAGATCATAAACTCACCCTTTCTGTATGTATAGCACCTTCCAATATGCTGTCTTCACAATGACAGATATGCCAACAATTTGATCTATGAATGGAGTCATAGGCTTTTGCCCAGCATGGCATGTTTACATCAGAGGCAAAAGTGAAAGTTGCATAGGCAATGAAACTCTTCCAGGGTACAAATGTTTGAATGTCTAACAAATGAAAAAGGTTCTTCTTTCTGGCAGCGTCAATAACCTTTCTCACTTGAGAAAGCACTGCATGATGGCTACAACTTGGCCTGGGGTTTCCGCACCTGTTCTGTCCTCATGAGCTCCCCAGGTTGTGCCCACAGTCACAACTGACGTGATTCTAGTGACTGTAAAATCCATCCCCAAACCAGCAAAGAATGCCACAATATGTCTCAAACACAGTGGCCCTCTTCTTCGTCCACCCACCCCCCTGCACCCCCAAGATTATGGCTGCCCCCTTTCTGCATAGACACTTTGTGGTCATTGTGACATATAGTAAATCACCGTAGCTTGTCTTTACTGCATCCCTGTATTCCTCTAATCTGTGAGACCTGAGGGGCACAGATCATGCCTCATTCATTTTTATCTCCCCATTAACACATACAGTGTCTAGCACAAGGCACTTGCTAAAAGCTTGTTGAATAAACTGTTGAGTGTGATAATATTGAAAATTTCAGATACAACGCTCCAGATTCAAAGCATAAAGTCCAGCATTATCAACACCACATCATTTCGCATTAAAAACAATGATATCTCACTCACTCACTACTTATTTATTTATTTAGAGAGAGAGAGAGAGCAAGTGAGAGAGAGAGAGAGAGAACATGAGCAGGGGAGGGACAGAGAGAGAGAGGAAGAGAGAGAATCCCAAGCAGGCTCTGCCCTGTCAGCACAGAGCCCCACATGGGTCTCGATCCCATGAGCTTTGAGATTGTGACCTGAGCCAAAATCCAGAGTCAGATGCTTAGCCAACTGAGCCACCCAGGCATCCCAAAACAATGATCTCTTTATATGACTTCCTAAAATTCAATTTTTTTTCTACTCCTAAATAGAATCCTCAACCAGAATGTTTGAACAGCTACTTTCGCAGGGGATTTTATATTGGCTATAGCTGATTATCAAGTGATATGTACATGAGTCATTTTCTGATCCAATAATCTTAATACAAATAAAATGTGACTACAGCTTGTGAGTTTGTGGAAATTTTCTACTCCTTAAAGAAGCTATCTTGGGACTATCATTGCAGCTGAGGCTTTGTCTTAGTTTTTATGGACTATTTCACAGTATTCTACTACCTTCCAACTTTATTAAATTTTTTTTTCAACGTTTTTTATTTATTTTTGGGACAGAGAGAGACAGAGCATGAACGGGGGAGGGGCAGAGAGAGGGAGACACAGAATCGGAAACAGGCTCCAGGCTCCGAGCCATCAACCCAGAGCCTGATGCGGGGCTCGAACTCACAGACCGCGAGATCGTGACCTGGCTGAAGTCGGACGCTTAACCGACTGCGCCACCCAGGCGCCCCATACTACCTTCCAACTTTAGAGTACTTTCCACATTTTTCTTCCTAATTCAACCACTTAGAATATTATATTGCCTGTGTTCAGAATTCTATATTAGCCAATAATTTATTAAGCCAATTGGAAAGAGCACTTTTTTTTATTTTTTATAATTTATTTATTTACATCCAAGTTAGTTAACATATAGTGCAATAATGATTCCAGTGATTCATCCCCTGTTTAACACCCAGTGCTCATCCCAACAAATGTCTTCCTTAATGCCCCTTGTGCATTTAGTCCATCCCCCCACCTACAACCCCTCCAGCAATCCTCAGTTTGTTCTCTGTATTTAAGAGTCTCTTGTGTTTTGTCCCCCTCCTTGTTTTTAGATTATTTTTGCTTCCCTTCCCTTATGTTCATCTGTTTTGTATCTTGAATTTCACATATGATTGAAGTCATATGATATTTATCTTTCTCTGACTGACTAATTTCGCTTAGCATAATACCCTCTGGTTCCATCCACATAGTTGCAATTGGTAAGATTTCATTCTTTTTGATTGCCAAGTAATACTCCATCATATGTATGTGTGTGTGTGTGCATGTGTGCGTGTGTGTGTGTGTGTGTGTGTATATATATATATATATATATATATATATATATATACCACATCTTCTTTATCCATTCATCCATTGATGGACATTTGGGCTGGAAAGAGCACTTTAAAAGAATTAATGGCACAGGGCACATGGGTGGCTCAGTCAGTTAAGCATGTAACTCTTGACCTTGACTCAGGTCAAGATCGCAGGGTCGTGGGATCCAACCCCAAGTGGAGCTCTGCACTGACAGCATAGAGCCTACTTGGGATTCTCTCTCCCCCTCTCTCTCTGCCTCTCCCCTGCTTATGCATTCTCTCTCTCTCTCTCTCTCTCTCCCCCTCAAAATAAATAAATAAACTTAAACAAAGAATTAATGGCTGGGGCATCTGGGTAGTTCAGTCAATTAAGTTTCTGACTTTGGCTCACAGTTTGTGAGTTGGAGCCCCATGTTGGGGAACCTGGAGCCTGCTTCAGAGTCTGTGTCTCCCTCTCTCTCTGCCCCTCCTCCACTCTCTCCCTCTCTCTCTCTCAAAAATAAACATTAAAAAATTTAGAAAAAAAGAATTAATGGCTAATTGTTCAAATCAGGAAGAATTCGTTAAACATTAATGTGACATCTCCATTACCATGAATGTGAAGCAGAAATGCAACTTCCTTTTTCAAGTCTGGCCACACGCTCCTCTTTTGTTTCCATTGTGCCAATATTAAAGAACAGATTTCAGGGACATCTGGGTAGCTCAGTCAGTTAATCGTCCAACTTCAGCTCAGGTCATGATCTCATGGTTCATGAGTTTAAGCCCCACATCGGGCTCTGTGCTGACAGCTTAGAGCCTGGAGCCTGCTTCAGATTCTGTGTCTCCCTCTCTCTCTGCCCCTCCCCTGCTTGTGCTCTGTCTCTCTCTCTCTCTTTCAAAAATAAATAAACATTGAAAAATTAAAAAAAAAAAATAAAGAACAGATTTCAGTCTCAAGAGCAATGCCTTTTGCCATCAGTTATAACATAAAAGAACAGATTTATGACTGGCACACACTAAGCTTTTGCTTAGAAATGTGAGCCTGTTTGGATCTCTCAGGTTTCCATAAAGCTGACAAATCAAAAAATGAGTTTGCTGTGGGAAATAAGGTATTCTGTGCATAAATATTTAAAGGCAAGATGTGAGCAATATCCTAGAATTTCAAAAATGGTTAAAATAATGATGGCAAATCTTCAACTGCTGTGAAAACAAACAAGATACAGCTTGCTGACCAGGAAATGCACAATCTTCAAGTGCCATACTATTCAAGAATGCTGCCCTATTACAAGGTTTCACTTTTACTCACCTAAAATGAACTGGTAACAAAGAATCATAGAATGATAAAGCTAGAAGATACCTTAAACTTCCTCTGATGTGACATCCTGGTGAGAAACCTGAGATCCAGAGGGTCCCCAAAAGTTCATTTGTAAGTTGCTTATTTGGAAGTTGGAGCAGATATTCCCATAGAAATAACATGATAAGTAATGGTTAGAACCCAAATCTGTCCTTCCCCCTCTTTTTATACAGTACTGTGTATACCTGAACAGTATTACCTTCTAGTGTTGTTCACTGCATGTGTTTTGAATCTACATTGTAGGTTAATATGAGCAATATGGTTCAGTTAGTAGAGTGTGCAACTCTTGACCTCAGGGTTGTACGTTCAAGATCCACATTGGATGTAGAGATTACTTAAAAATAAAATCTTAAAAAAAGAAGAAGAAGAAGAAGAAGAAGAAGAAGAAGAAGAAGAAGAAGAAGAAGAAGAAGAAAGACACAGCCCCTAGACATGAACCTTAATATGCTTAGGTACAAGATACCTCCACCCCTCTGTGAAGAGCTAGAATGTTTTTGGTTCCAAGACACAGACATCTTCTCTAAATGCATTGAACAGTGAGGATACTCATGTGTTCGTGTAACTGGAAGTTCAGAGTGGGGCACGCTTCAGAGTCATTTTAACCCAGGAGCTCCTGCTCCATTTTTCCGCCACTTCCTTGTATGTGCTTGCCCCCTTTGTTGACTTCATCTTTAGGTCATTCTTGTCTGATGGCAAAAGGACTGCAATGGTTCCTGTACTTCCTGGAACAAGGAGAGAGAGAGAGAGAGAGAGAGAGAGAGAGAGAGAGAGAGCACCCCAGTCATAGGATCTCAAGCAGGAATCCTGAGATTCACCTTGATGGGAACTGTAAGTCAGATACCCTCACCTAAACCACTGCCCTTAGCTTGGAAGTGGAATGGGCTGATTGGAGTAAGCCAAGATCATCTTGCCTCAAAGTGCGTGGGTGATGGTGTCAACTAAAATGAAAATGTGGGTGGCGCCTGGGTGGCGCAGTCGGTTAAGCGTCCGACTTCAGCCAGGTCACGATCTCGCGGTCCGTGAGTTCGAGCCCCGCGTCAGGCTCTGGGCCGATGGCTCAGAGCCTGGAGCCTGCTTCTGATTCTGTGTCTCCCTCTCTCTCTGCCCCTCCCCCGTTCATGCTCTGTCTCTCTCTGTCTCAAAAATAAATAAACGTTAAAAAAAAATTTTTTTTTAATAAAAATAAAAATAAAATGAAAATGTGGGTCCACTGAGATAGGGAAAGAGGAGAAACAGGCAGAATACCAACAATATCCACTAAACCATTTTTCCCTTTGCCCCCAGCCCCAGCCACCCAAGGAAGGTATTATGGAGCTAAGAAAGCTAGATGAACAGGGGCAGGCATACACATGTGGGGATCAGAGGATGGAAATGGACGTTTTTACTTCTGCTCACTTCACCCTAAAGTACAATCTACTTCCATCCTTTAGGATCCCCGAACCACACTCTTTTCCAAATCCCGGCTACTTAAACCTTCACTCCAGCTTAGAACCTTTGGATCAACCACCACCACTAGAAAGGAAAATGTCAATAGAAAAACATATCTTTTCTTGCATCATTTAAAAGTGGTCACACGTCTTTCACCTTCCATTCCCATTCCACTTCCTTGTTGAAGGGAAACATAAGGGCCCCAGAAATATGACTTATTCTTTGTCTCCTGACAAAATAGCTTTGGCATCCATTGACTTCCCAGCATGCTTCGGGACAAAACTATATTGGCTTTTAGTTCACTTTTGATGGTCTGTCTTTAGTCAATCATGCACTAAGATTACAAGGTTAACCATGAGAGACTGTCTAAAGAAATGTACAAAGAAAGGGGGGTCAACACTGCTTTCCCAACTACCCTCATATTAATAAAAGCACATTACCCCAACTCTCTACAGAGTATCCTCTTTTTGACTAATGGCGGTTACAGTGTTTATTCATAAGCCATCGAGCTGTAAAATGTAATAAATAGGCTTGTGATGGAAAAAGAAGCTGGAATGGGATTCATGGCAATCAGTGAAAACACAAAATAAAATAAAGGGTCAATCACTCAGGCTTCTCAGTAAAATTGTCCCACATAAAGATTGATTTCAGTCTCACTCCCACTGTATTCTAAAAATCCCACTTTCTAAAATGGTGGTTTCCCACCACACAACTGGCTCAGAGCCCAGAGCTCAATCTCTATAGCTTTCCACAGAGTTCCAAGTATTGCAGCCTTTGCTTGACTGGACACCTGGAAATAGAATTGTCCTACCAAGGGTTAAATTTTAAATAGTTAAGCTCTTCTTTTGCAATAATAATACTTTACATGTTTGTAATGGCTCACAGTAATTTTGAATGCTGACTTAATAAAGAGATGTGTATGTCCGATATTTAGGAACTGAAGGATACCTTTAGGAACTGAGCCAGGTTTCCAGTCTGACACCTGATCTACCAGTCTTGGAGGTGGAATCAGCAGATGCAGAAAAAAACAAGGGCCAGAATAGAATTTTTGTTTATGATAATGGCAAATTGTTTTTGGAAATTTTTGTTATATATTATTCTTGAAAATGAAGTTTTTGTTTCAGAGTGAAGCAAATCTGTTCCTCAGAAACAAATGCTAATATTTTTTCATTTTTATTTGTTTTTTAAATGTTTATTTATTTATTTAGAGAGAGAGAGAGCATGTGTGTGTGTGCAGGTGTGCAAGCAGGAAAGGGACAGAGAGAGAGAATCCCAAGGAGGCTCCATTTGCACTGTCCACGAAGAACCCGACTTGGGGCTTAAACCTACAAATCATGAGATCATGACCTGAGCTGAAATCAAGGTAGGACACTTAACAGACTGAGCCACCCAGGCACCCCTAATTTTTTGTATTTTAAATTTTTATTTATTTATTGAATGTTAATTGTTTTTTAAAGTACTCTCTCCTTTTGACTAGTTTCCAGCCCAGATATTTTTTTCCTTTTCACTAGCATGATTTTATCTTTTGTAAAATAATTTGGGGGCATGAATAAAGTGACCACAACCAACATAATAATATTAGTTGTTTTGTGTTATTAATCACTCTGGTTGGGGTACTATTGCTCTTTGCTGTATCCCAAAACCTTTTTTTTTTTTTTTTAAGGGCTAATACTCTCTCTTCACTTTACACTGAGGTTTCCAGGCGTGTTTTCCAAATTATCCACTCCCCTGTGATTTACCCTACCCTTCACAGGGGCCCAGAATTAAGTCTGCAGGAAAAGGCTAGCTCATTCTCATGACACGGAAGGCCGTTCAAAAGGAAAGGAGTAGTTTCGAAACCCTTGTTTCTCAACTGTCAGCATTGAAAATCTATGGAGCAAGTGGACTTAAACGGATATAATCTTTTCGGAAAGTAACTTGATAATCAGCTTTACTAGTTGGAGAACTTATTGTGTAACATCACAATGGTGGCAAATTGTACAGAATTTATATGACCCACAACAAGGAAATTATTAAATATAGCATATCCACACAATGGATCATTCTATTGCCATTAAAAAACATGTTTTTGAAGAATATTTAATAAATGGAAAAATGCTCATCTTTATGGTGTAATCATCTTTATGGCTGGCAAGATAAGGAAGGGCCTTTATTTCCTCTGTGTGTGTGTGTGTGAGTTTTTCTATTTTACAAGTTTCTATAATGAGCATGTATTATTTTTTTGAAATAAGAAAAAAAAAATCCCAGGAACTCAGGAAGGCCCAGGCTGGGCCCTCACCCTGGATGTGAATGAAATCTGGCTGTCAGTGGGTCAGTAGATCAGTCAGCAAATATTTATCCAGTGCTTACTTTGTGCCAGGGACAAGGACAAACACCGGGGACACAAATGACTTAAAAATAAAACAAAACAACACTTACCAGGAGGGGTACCTGCTCTGAGGCACTGAGTTCACAGTGAGTCTTGATTGTGTGAGCAAATGCAGATGCTTGCTGTCCCATCGGTAAATGCTAATTACTGGTGCCCTAAAGAAAAGAAACTAGTTTAACAGACATATTAGTAACTTTTTAAAATCCAAGATACCGATCATCAGAAAGTCCACCTAATCTAAAATTTCTTTCTCCTACATGCTATTTTTAGCAAAGAAGATAAATAACAAGGAAATAAGATAACGTAGATATAAATTTTTTAATTAGCTTATTTCCTACCTCATGTTTTAATTGCACCATGCAATGAGAGTTGCTGTTCATACTAACATACGATACTGTCCGATTTTAAAGAATACTCTCCCTTCGGGGCACCTGGCTGGCTCTTGATCTCAGGGTTGTATGTTCGAGTCCCACGTTGAATATAGAGATTACTTAAAAAATAAAATAAAATAATTAAAAAAAAAAAAGAATACCTTCCCTTCATCTTTGTGCTTGGATTCTTTGAAGAATGGTATTTAAAGGGTAATGTTCAGTTAACCAGAACCTCTTAACCATTCTGGTTAAATGGAAGATTCCATATTTAGAATTTAATGAGGAATCATGAGGAATTCAGCTTGAGATGAAAACAGTCAATGAAATTTACATCTGTAAGAAGCTTATGTTTAAATATTATTATTATTATTATTATTTGCAAATAATAAAGTAGATTATAATGGTGAACAGTACAAAAAAAGCCAAGAGTGATAGTCTGATTGATAATAATTTTGTTCAAAACTACATCTTCTCTTGAAGACATATCATGTTATCCATATACAAATAGAAGTAATATACTTTTTAGACCATCCCTGATAGGAAGTAAAAAACCTCTAGGAACTGGAAACTAGTTCCAATTGTGCCGCTATCTGATCCAGGCAATGTATCTACCTCCTTGGGGTTCATTTTTCTCATCTGTAGAATTGAAGTGGCAATTGCTACTTCTTTATTATTTTACAGTAATGATTTAAGAGTAACTAATATATGAAAGGGCACCTGGGTGGCTCAGTTGGTTAAGCGTCCTACTTTTGCTTTTGGCTCAGGTCATGATCTCATGGCTCTTGGGATCGAGCCCCTCGTCAGGCTCTGTGCTGACAGCTATAACTAGCCGAGGAAGATTCAGAAAATCAGGAGCCAGTGCAGATACATGAGGGTGCTCTGTTATCTCCAAGCCTTTGGCAGCCCCCTTGTGTCTTGATAACAGGAACAACACAGGCTGAGCACTAGATAAATATTCTCTTCTTTTGCTCTAATGGAAGGATGACCTAGGGCTATATGGGTTACAGAAATCTATGAAATCTGTCCAAGGAAATTACAACTAATAACAATAGAATGAATAACAAAAATAGTAAAATCATCACTTGGAAAACAGTAATAATTGGTTCAGAGAAGTATCATCAACAAAAGCTAAAATTTGTCAGTGAAAGTATAATGAGAAACAAATCCCCACAATACTAAGAGAAAAATAGTAACTTTACAGTAACAGAATCTGACACCACCTTCACCAGGTGATTAAAGTTAACATTACTTGTAATGGGACAGATGTACATCATGTGCTTCCCACAGAGATGTTCTGAGAAGGACCCAACATCGATACGGTGCTATGAAAAGTCCATGAGGAGATGAGATACAGGACAACTCAGCTGAGGGTCATTCTAGAAAATGATTGGCCAGTACTTTTCAAAAGTATCAAGGTGTGAAAGGCAAAGAAATATTGAGGAAGTTTTCTAGATTAATAAAGACTAAGGAGACACAAGGGTTAATGCAGCCTGTGATCCCTCATTGGATGTGGAACCAGAAAAAGGACACAGTGGAACAATTGGTGCGATCTGAATCAGGTCTATAGACTTGATAAGAGTATTGTATCCATGGTACTTTTCCAGTTCTGATCATTGTACTATAGTTAGGTAAAATGTTATCTTTGAGGGAATCTGGATGAAAGGTATATAGAAATTCTTGGTACTAACTTTCTATTTTTTAATTTTGGGGGATGCATTTAGAAAAAACACTGTCCAGGATAGGCAACTGGATAGAAATTTCTTAAAATTATTTTTGTGAAGTGATACTCAGGAAATAAACAAATCTGACTTACTTAATGTAACATGTCAGGGTATCTCAAAAGACCCCTTCTTAAAAGGAATTAAAGATGGAGAAGATCATTTGAGAAGTGGTTTTCATTTCCCTTTGCCAAACAAAGAATCATAGAATCTCATTGCTGGAAGGAACCGCAAAGGGAATATTGATAAAGAAGAAACCAGCCACAACCTTAACATCCAACAACAGGGAATCAATCATTTATTATGCTTCACGCACTCCATGGACTGAAGCAACAATTTAAAGTTATCTTTGTGAGAAATCATGTAGCAAAATAGAAACATGCTTATACCATAATTGTATTCCTTTAAAAATCAGGATGTGGGGTACCTAGGTAGCTCAGTCAGTTAAGCATCCGACTCTTGATTTCAGCTCAGGTCATGATGTCAGGGAAAAAAAAAAAAATCAGGATGCAAAATATATGTACACTCTCTATAGCCAACTACCTAAAATATGCATACATGAAGAAAGACAAAGGAAATGCATGGTGAATTCAGTTAAGATGGTAGAATTGTGGGGGTGCCTAGCTGGCTTAGTCAGTAGAGCATGGGACTCTCGATCTTGGGTCATGAGTTCGAGTTCCACATTGGATGTAGAGATTACTTTTTTTTTTTTTTAAGTGGAATTGTGGGGAGATGTTTTTCCTTTTTCTATTTTACAAATTTCCTATGAAATTTTAAATTGCAAATGTTTTTATAGAGAAAAAGTGAAAGTTCTCTTCGTTTTGAGCGAAAATTTATCCTTCTATATAATAAATCCTAAATCTGCTTTCACACAACTGCCTTGCATACACCCCCTCCTCAGCCATAGATACTAGAGACCTCACACACAATGATGTGGCCCAGCCCCTGGGCCACTGTGCCCGAGTGCAACCAGCCTTCCTGGGCTCTTACCACTTTGTATTTGATGTAAGATCTTTCATGTTTGGGAGATAAGTTTTGGGAAAGCCCATGTGAGCAGTCTTAACTTCATAACATTTGCCCAAAACTCATTAGACATTGTCTCTGTTCACCTTTTTCATTTTCATTCCTCCCCTGGGGCTGAAGCTTCACTCCTTTGCTGGTTGTCACCCTTACATACTATCTGGTTCTCACCAGTCCCACCCCGACTCCCAACTCTTGGGGGCTGAACTCTATTTCCAGGGGATGAGTTTGCCCAGGCTGCTGTAACAAAGCACAACAGACCAAGTGGCTTAAATAACAGAAATGTATTATCTCATAGTTGTGGAGGCCAGAAGTCCAAAATTAAGATGTCAGCAAGATTGGTTCCTCCTGAGGGCTGACAGGGAAGTCTCTGTTCCAGGCCTTTCCCCTTGGATCTTTTTTGCATGTCTCTTCACATTGTCTCTTCTTTATGTGTCTCTATGTCCAAGCTTCCCTCTTCTTAAAAGGACTAGTCACTGGATTAGGGCCCACCCTTATCTTAACTTGATTATATCTGCAAAGACATTATTTCCAAATAAGGTCACATTCTGAGGTACTGGAGTTAGGACTTCCACACTGGAATTTGTGGGAGGGGAGACACGATTCAACCTATAACACTCACATCCCGAGCTACTGATAGAGTATGGCTTCACATGCAATTAGATCACCTGAGAGCATCAACATGCCTCTGGCCTGACACTTGCTAGAGACTTCCACTGTTGAATTTTTTATCAGATCCCTTTGAACAGACTCATGAGCCTTTGGCTACAGGGGGTTATTAACCTGGCTAGAGGGCTATCCCCATGGGTGAGTCGAGTGTATCTGCCCATCATAAAGAATCTATTTGCCTTATCATACAAGTTTCATTATTACATTTGTCAATGGAAAAAAAAGGAAGTACTGTTTGATTCTCTATAGTCCTATTGTGCATATTTAAATAGTTATGGATAGTACTATTGTACATTTTTAAATAATTATAAAAACATTTTAATTTTTTTGTCACCACCCATTTATATGACAATTATTTTTTCTTGATAGAGATTATTGAGCATTTTAAGAGGTCATTTAAAAAAAAGTTTTTGTCAGAAACCACATGTGGCTGTTTCAAGCATAAAAATGGATATGAAAATCTTATGTTCATGAGATCAGGGTCAGATTTTTCATTAAAAATTGTGGAAGAATTTTGTTGAGATATTTTATACAAATGTGCAATTTAGGGGTGCCTGCATGGCTCAGTTGGTTAACCATCCAACTCTTGATTTTGGCTCAGGTCGTGATCTCACAGTTCATGGGACTGAGTCCCACATTGGACTCTGCACTAATAGCATGAAGCCTGCTTGGGATTCTTTGTCTCTCCTGCTCTCTCTGCCCCTCCCCTGCCCTCTCTCTCTCTCTCTCTCTCAAAATAAGTAAACATTAACAAAAATAAATCAAACATGTATAAAATTAAAAAAAAAAAAAAAAGACAAATGATGGGGCACCCGGATGGCTCAGTTGGTGAAGTGACTTTGGCTCAGGTCATGTTCTCACAGTTTGTGGGTTCGAGCCCCGTGTCCGGCTCCGTGCTGACAGCTCGGGGCCTGGGGCCTGCTTCAGATTCTGTGTCTCCCTCTCTCTCTCTGCCCTTCCCCCACTGGCGCTCTGTCTCTCTCACAAAAATAAACATTTAAAAAAAAAGACAAATGTGAAATTTAATTTTTCCTCATTACCTTCTGGCCAAATGGTATATAGTAATGTTCTGATTCTCTCCTCCTAAATGTTCATCTTTATGCTCTTCACTGGGCTTCTACTTAGTTCCCCTATAACACACATGAATCGCCTTCCCCACTTCATAGACGTGCTTCCTTTGAAGAGGGCACAGGTTTGATTTCCTCACTATGTGTAAGTCTTAAGTCTCATCCACAAGGTTTCAATGAGAACTTTATGTTTACACCTGATGTTATAACAGTTACTTTGCTTGTTACCTATGCCTTGTGTATTTGTACACAGACATCTAAAGCACCAACTATTGTTTCTGGCCTCCTTCGCAACTGTTTTCTCACGTGAATCACGAAACACCTCCCACTCCCTTATTCTTTCCGTACTATGCCTATTACTCTTCAAAGTAACGGGATTCACAGGTTCACCTGGGTGCTTTCCTCCCTTCCCTTATTTATTCTCTTTTCAAGCTCCATCGGTAAATTATTATTTATCCAGTAAACACCTGGGGGCCCATTATTATTTCCCAATTTTGTGAGATGCCCTCCATCCCAAATCAGAAGTCCATAATTTTTATAACATAACTACCTAGAATTAAGATCTATAAATCCAAATATAGTAAAACAAAACCATCTTCATGACCTGCCACTCATGTCTCAGACCTTCTTGCTTTCAAACTCATAAATGGCAGTAAGATACAAAGGAAATGATGGACTGGGCTCCCAAGTCACTCATTTCCACAGGGGGCAGAGTGATCATTTTTCAAAATCCTGGGTATTATCTTCAAAAGCAGCCAATCTCCCTCACTCACTTCAGCCAATCCCAATATCCTGTCTGGATCTGCCCCATTTCTATGCCTACTGCATTGCCTTAATTGAAGCTCTCATTATATTCTGTTTGAAACATCGCAGTGATCTCTTTTACAGGTTAGTCTCCACACTGCCATCAGAATTATTGCCGGATGCTTCTCAAAAACTGTCCGTGGCTCTCATTACTACACAGTGAAATTTATTGCCTTTGACAATATGGCCCCAGGCCTCATCCTACTTTTTGTGCCAATAATCTTGTACAAAAAGAGAAACTTGCAGTTCTCTGAATGTATCACATACGTCCATGCTTTGGGGCCTTTTCCCATTCTCTAATTACCTAGCTATTATGCCATCTTTCAAAGCTGATTCAGAGACCCTTCTCTGGCTTGCCTGCTTCTCTGTACTTAGCCAAGGTTAATCATCCTTCCTCTAGCTCATATCTCTGTTGCCTGGCAGACAAAGATTGCATCAATATTTTTTTTCCATCTCCACCAGCACTTGACCCAGAGCCTGGCATATAAGAACTTGATTATTAAATTTCCAAGAATCTGTGAGCTAATTACTCTTACGTTGGTTGCTTGAAATTAGCCATTATGGAAGTATTTATACCATGGAAAACACTACAATAAGAACTTTTTCGAGAGAGAGAAAGGGAGAGAGAGAGAATGCTGCTTCTGAAACATTTACCAGCACACCACTGATTATACAAATGATACATGGGTGCAATAAAAATCAACGGTCCCATTTAATAGCCGCCATACGCAACCCCAATCTCTTTCCCAGAATTCATCACTCTGGTGTGTATCTTCCAGACCCCCTTTCACATGTTTTATGTATTATAACAGGTGCTGAGTTTAAGCCTGTGAGTTCATTGCCCCTTGTCCATGAAGCTTTCTCTGGCTGTTTCTGACATCACCTTTGCAACTCCTCTGACTTCCTTCAGCACCAACTGCATCATTTCCAACTTCTTTGTGCCTTGTGTTAGTAAGACTTTAAGTTGTTTGGAGAGAGTGATCATGCCTGAATTATCTATGGAACAGACCCTCATTCAGATGAGTAAGTTCAGGGGATCGAATGTACCTCATGGAGACTGTAGTTAACAGTACTGTGTTCTATACTTGAAAGTTGCTAAGAGAGTATCTTAAATGTTGTCACCACACACACACACACACAAACGGTAGTTATTTGAGGTGATGGCCTTAGCTAACCTTATTGTGGTAATCACTTTGCAATATATACATATATCAAATCATCATGCTGTACACCTTAAATTTATATAATGTTATATGTCAGGTACATCTCAATAAAGCTAGAAAAAAATCAAAATCAAATGAAAAGAACAGATCCTAAAAATGTCAGTTGTGTAGTTCTTTGATTCAAAACCTACTAGTGCAGTCTAAATATACCATTAGATTTGAAGGTTTGCAAACAATAATAAAAATGATTGGAGTTTTTTCCTTGTTTGTTATATAAAAGGCCACTCTGATTTTCTCAGGGTATTGCAGTGTTTGGGGTGCAGGGTTAAAAGACAAGGGAACAATGCTGTGTTTCTCTCTGTTAGCATGTCTTTAGGTAGTTAAGACTTTATCCCTCGTTGCTCCCCTCTGCCAGCCTGGAACCATCCAGTATAGGAGAGAACTTCCATGCTCTCAGAAAACAGAAATTCTATGCCTTGCAGTCTTTCTGTGTGGGTATGGAGCTACCATGTGACGGTAAATCTGCGGCTGTGCCCAGCAAGACCCTGTGATACAGCCTGAGGGCCAAAGTGAGACGCCCAGCTTGGGTAGCAGCCCCAAATTTCAGAAGAGGACATATCTAATGAGTCCAGTGCAGCTGAATTTCTTTATGACCTCCAAGAAGCAGAAAGAGGAGGGAGTCTTCCAGCAACCCCTGCCCCACTATCTACCACAGTCCCCCATAAAGTGAGATCACCACACCATCCTATCTGAAAGACACTAAGAAAAAGGCTGTAGTATAGATTAAGGCCAAGTGAGGCCAGGCCTTTCCACAATAACATGATGCAATTTGGATATCCATGGCGAGGTGATAGAGGTCACAGCTCACAGTTCTGATGAGTTGTTTTCTTAAGTGTTGAATGAAAAAGTTCAAGCGAATGTGGGTATACATGGGAGGACTTAGTCCTCTTAATTGCTATATGACAGAGGCAATTAAATCTTCCCCAGAGATGAGAAATTGCAGATATGGCTACCCTGTACCTGCAATCGCTTCAGAGCCATATGGAAAAACTAGGAGGTGGTGTTCTCCGTTGAAGGAGAAATGAGTCCTGCATCTTTTTAAAAGCCTTCCTGACATTCCGAATGTCTTTTCTTCACTTCTTTTCAAGTAAGTAAAGAGGGTTCATTCCCTTTCATTCAAAACTTCGCTGTAACGATTTAGGGTAATTATACTATAAGGCTCACTTCTGGCAGATTCCAGGAAATAGGAAGCAAGTAATTGCTAGAGGGCAGAGGCCCCAAGAACTCACCAAGGCCAGGGGCCCCCAACATCTGCATTACCAATACCCGGGCTGACACAGCAGCAAAGCCAGTCTGGCAAATTCAGTGCCCTTGACTCACCAATAGACTCTTCAAGTGGGATCCCTGACAGCCAGCAGCCCTGCAGCCACTTTGTTTTTCTTTCCCGAATGGGCCTAGGCAATCACCTCACTGATTTCAAAAAGCAATTTTAGCGTACAGCTCTGGTGTGGTCAGCTTCAGTATCTCCCAGAGCCAGCTGTACATTGTAGATGCGTCTGGTGCGGGCACCTGGGCTTCCCTCTGCTGGGAATCTGCGGAAGAGGTGGGAGATATCACAGTGTTCGTTGCACTATCCTTTCAACTTTTATGTAGCCTTGAACGTTTCCAGGAAAAAAGGTTGAAGGAAAAAGATGAACTGAAAAAGGTCACTAAATTTCTGACTCACAGTACCTAGGATATTAAGTCTGATGAATTTGGTCCTTCCCCAAGCACAGCAGCCCTACCAGGATCTAAAAGCCCTTTGAATGTAAAGGTGGTTCTGTCTGCCTGAGTGAACACCAGACGGGGCGGGAGGGATGGGCTGGAGCCACCAGGTGGGGACAGGACTACCGGACTAAAATATCCCAACTTCCGTCAGGGGAGGAGGTCCCCCCGGAGCCTCGGGTCTGCCCAAGGAAAGCTTGAATAAGGACATTGTAAGTGGAGAAAAATCTGAGCTGCAGAGCTGCATCCGCCCCGCCCCTAGGAGCAATGGTGCGCTACAATTGCTCACAGGTGCAGCCCCGCCCCTGGGAAGTGGCCTCCAAGGACATCAGCACCTCACCTGGTTCCACAGGGCACCACAGATCTCCACCACAGGGATCACTTTCCCGGGTTCAGACCCCTCTGCTACCAGACTGCACCTACTGATCTGAGTGAGTCCAGACCTTCATCCCACTGCAGCCACATCTTTGACCTGGCCATCCGGCCACCATACCCCCCCACTTTGGAGACTGGGAGCAGTTGAATCGTTCGCCACTCGAGAAAGTGAAAATTCACAGCATATCTTGGCTCCCATTTCAGAAATCTTCAGGACTCAAATCCTTCTTCTCTTTCATTTAATGTCAAACGGTGACCTTGTCCCAGCAACCTGGTCCCCCAGCACCCACAAGCCCTTCCTCATGTAGTTCCTTCCTCCAGATAGTGAATCCTAACACAGATCTTTTCTGGTGAATGTTATCTCCATTCCACACATGAGAAAACTGACATGTCGAAAAGCTAATAAGTGGTAGACCCAGCATTTGGAACTGGTCTCTGTTTCCAAAAACTGCCCTTTATACCTTATGTGAAAGTGTTTTTTCCTAAGTAATTTCATTTGAAGTGGAATGAGTAACTTGCGTTCTGAAATAGTGTTGAAAAGTAGGCAAAATTTATCCTCCTAAAAGGGTGGCATTTCTGTTCCCTTGAAAAGACCCACATTCTGTCCCTTTTCTCGACATGGTAATACTGTCCTAAAGGGGCAAGGCCAGTAATATCGCCCCCAGAACACCCAGTTCTGTCAATGCTGCCAGCAAGGGCTGGAGTGATCCCAATAGTTCTTCCCCAAAGTCTCTGGGAGGCGCCAGTAAAGGAGTTGAGAACAAAGTCACCTGTGCTCCCCCGGTGACTCTGACCTTTCCTCTGTGTCCTCAGTTGAACCATTAGACTGTTCTATTCCTTAGCTCCCAACTTACAAAATGGCCTTTAATTATGTTTGTGTTAGATATTTTGCCAGTCATCTGGAGGGTAAAAAACTGGTAATAAATATAAAAATATTTTAAGGCTAAACATAATTGTATAGATTTTTAAATGTGTGTGTAAACATTATTATAGAAATCACAAGCTATATTAAGGCAAAGTGTAAACTTTATTTTCTGGTGCATAGCCAGTCACCCAGATGGACATGTGACATGCTAACAGTGAATATGCGTGGTTCTGGAAACATAGGAGTTTGCTTCCCTTACTGTACTTCCCCATATTATATAGCTCTTTTAAATTTATATCAATTCTAAAGTCAAAAATGAAAAAAGAAATGTGTTCCCTAAGTACTAAGTGATAAGTGCTGTGCTGGGGATGCAAAGATGAATAAGGTAAGGTTTTGTTCTCAGAATACAGACTAGCAAGGGAGGCAGAAATGTAAACCATCTATGACTAACTAGGAAAGAATGTAAATGGCTTTTATAAAAAATACAAAAAAACTTACAAATTGATGACAGTTGTATCATACAAGTAGACAACTTTTCCATCTCCTGAAGGAAGCTGCCATTGCTCAGAATATTTTGGGAGGATTCCAGTTTGAGAATTGTATTCAGATTCAAAGGCTCCCTTTCTGAGTGTTTTCAATGGCTGAAAATATTCATCCTTTAAGGATAAATTCAAGTTTTAAAGATTGTATTTTTAATGACCTCTACACACAACATGGAACTTGAATTTACAACCCCAAGATCAAGGGTCTCATGCTCCACCAGTGATCTAGCCAGGAGCCCCTAAAACATTTTCTAAAGAGCCTGGAACATCCTGTTATATCAGAAAGAAAAAAAAAAACTATGGAGGAATATTAGGGTCGTGTCAAAAAGACATGAGAGCCCATCTGGAGGGACTCCTACCGGATAAAGATGTGTCCATTTGTGCATCAAAAAGGGTAACTGCATTGGAATGAAACACAGCAAATGTGTTTAAGTCTTTGAAATCGTGATACTAATAAAGAAACTCGTTGTTCGCCTGTGGAAAATAGCAGGGAACAAAGTCATTATTTTGAAAGCTAGTAGACAAAGCATTTAATGTGTCTTTTTCCTATATAAACAGTATCTCGGGGGAACTAAGTAGGTGAGGGAGAAGATTCCCTTTATTAAGAGATTCCCTTTATTAATAGAACTCATCACAATTTTTGCAAGTCCTAAGGAATTCATTGTCCAGGCAATGACCATCAATGGCTACAAACAGCATAAAAAGAGACAACCAGACATTATGTACCTCCTAAGGGAAGTATACATACTACCTATGAGGTAATCGTGATTTAAAAAAAAAAAAAAACTGCATCAAGTCTCAGGTACTGACTATCAATTTGTAGGAAAAATAGAGGATATTGAACATGTTCTAAAAATACCACAGGAATATAATCAGTACATCCAGGCTATAGGAACCGTATAGGACTAACAACCACTGTCTTCAACATGATCCACAACAATAAATGTACAGTGGAAAAGAAATTAAACAAAAAACCATAAATTAAGAGACATTTGAGATATATCAATTGATCACAATTATGGACTTATTTAGATCTGAATTTAAGGGAAAAAACCACTGGTATACATTTATGACAATGAGAAAATGTGAATGTTGACTGGATAATTAATGAAATTAAAGAATTATATTTTTAGGTATGATTATGTTATTGTGCCTATATTTTTTTAAGAGTTCTTATCTTTTAGAATGCATACTGAAATACTAATACTTTTTATTTCTAAGACACCACTGGCAACAAGGTTTGAAATGATTCTTCAAATGTCTGGTCAACATAAGCATTTTTAATGCTGGACAACATTATTTGCATTAACGACAGTCTTACGTGGCTGGTAAATCTATTTTTAGATTTTAGATCCCAATCTATTCAATGAGATGCATTTTTACAAATCAAATTATCAAAGATTAAAGAAACAAAAAAATAGCATCAGTGAAATTTAAATCAAGTAAGCACAATCATATCTCTCTGGAGCGTGTATTGGAGCAGCCCTTTAAAAAAGCAATTTGATAATATACATTAAGAGTTAAAAATCTCTGTGCTCTCCAACCCAGTAATTCCACATCTGCAAATGATTTGAACTCTAGAAAGAAATTATGCACCAAGATATTCATTGTAGCATTTTTAATAATATCCCTAAATTTAAAATTACCCAGTCCTACAGGAGGAAAAGGGTTAACAAATTTTGATCCAACAATATACATTAGAGATTATATTTATGATGACTCTCTAGTAACACTAAATATGCTATTTTATGTTAAGTAAAAAGAAGTGAGATATGATATTTTTACAAGACTTAAAACTATGTAGTTTTAGTTATAATGTTTAATTTTAATTTTGTTTCATATGTTCAAAATCAGATACCATATAAAAGAAAATGGTAATTTTGAAATGTTGCTTTTTTCCCACTCAGCTTAGGGGGAAAAATTAACTCTTTATGAATACCTTGAAAACAGTGTCTTTTTCTTTGTTAAATGGCATTTTATGAAGTGAATTTACACACACAGAAGAATATAAAACCATGGATTTATTGCTCAATAAGTTTTCTCTAAGTGAGCACCGACATGTACACACCAGAACAAGAAATCAAACATTTCCAGTACCCCAAAAGCTCCCTCAGGTCCCCTCAGTCACCACAACACAAAAAAATAACCAAACTTCATCATCATAAATAAGTTTTGCCTAATTCTGAGGTATATAAGTGGGACCATGAATATGTACAGTCGACCCTTGAGCAACATGGGCTTGAACTGTGAGGGTCCACTTCTACATGGACTTTCTTCAATAAATACAGTACAGTACTGTAAGTGTATTTTCTTTTCCTTCTGATTTTATTCATAACATTTTCTTTTCTATAGTTTATTGTAAGAATACAGTGTATAATGCATATAACATACAAAATATGTGCTAATTGACTGTCAACAGTAGGCTATTGGTAGTTAAGTTTTTGGGGAGTCAAAAGTCATAGGTAGATTTTCCACTGCATGGGGGGTCAGGCCCCTAACCCCTGTGTTGTTCAAGGGTCAGCTGTACTTCTTGATGTCTTTCTTTTTTGCTTAATTTACATTTGTAAATTCATCTACATTGCTACCTTTAGCAATAATTCTTTCTGATTGCTGTGTAGTGTTCCCTTATGTAAGTATAGCATTTAAATCTATTCTACTGATGGACATTTTGCCTCTCTAGTTTTAGGCTGTTACAAATGGTGCTTCAATAAGCATTAATTCTTATACATGACTTTTGTTGCACAAATGTACACATTTCTATTGGGTATATACCTAGGAGAGAAATTGTTGGTTGTAGGGTATATGTGTGTTAATTTTTAGTGAATTCTGACTTAAAGTTTTCCAAAGTGTTGTGCCAATTTATACTGTCATGAAAAGCGTATGAGAGTTCCAGTTACTCTACCTCCCCACTAACATTTGATACTATCAGTCATTTTAATCTTTGTTATCCCAGGAAGTATGTAGTGGTATGTTATTGTGGTTTTAATTTGCATTTCCCTTATGAATAATGAGTTTGAACTCTTTTCCATATGTTTATTAGCCATTTGAATATCTTTTTTTAAAAAGTAAACTCTACACCCAATGTGGGGCTCAAACTCACAACCCGAAGATCAAGAGTCACATGCTCCACCCACTGAGCCAGCCAGGGGCCCCTTGAATATCTTTTTTAGCAATATGCCCATTCAAGTCTTTTGCCCATTTTTCTATTAGATTGTCTTTTTCTTTTTCATTTGTAGGAACTTTTTAATATTCTAGGTAAGAGGCTTGTGTCACTTTACTGCAAGTATCTTTTCCCAAGAATGTCTTGCCTTTTCACTCTCTATGCTATGTCTATATTGGGTTTTCCAAAAAATCATTATGTGGAAAAAAGACAGCATAAATAATCTCAAAATACAAACAAACAAATTTCATTTGTTTTTTTTTTCATTGATGGAAAAAATCTGTGACATTCCCCTTCTTATTTTTGCTCCTTTCCCCACATTTTTATTTATCATTGTAAAATAATAAAACTTTTTTTTAAAGAATAATTATAATAGAGTCCAATGATGAAACCATTAAATACTAATGATGATGATAAAGCAGAAGGGAAAAAATCTGGGAAACAAATTTGATTTCATCATTGAAATGAAGAAGGAGTTTCTATTATTATTAGAAAATAGAATTAAAATAGAGGATTACTAAAATTCCACTGGGAAGTGCTCAGGAGATAATACTGTGGATGGAAGAGAGAGCCTTGAAGGCAAATTGTCTACGGGGAGTTGTGTGCTCCTCATCTTTCTCCACTTGTCTAAAGAGCAGGCACCTGCTGGATCATCACTTACCTGATGTGACATGACACGGGGCGCTTCAGCAAACCTGTGAGTTACCGTGTCTTTCTTGGGATCAGAAGGACTTAAAGCAGGTGGCAGTCTGGTAGGTGAGAACTCTCCTGGTCAAACTTGAAACACTTGTCAGGACACTGGATCAAACTATTATCTTTATATATTTATATATTCATGTTGGGACCATGAATTTAAAAGAATATAGATGCAAGTCTACTTTCAGTATTCTTTTCTGAACGTGAATTAGAAGATCCGATTACTGAGGAGGAAACCAGTGGAAATGAAAACGATTTGGATGTGTGGTGAGCTGCACTGTTCCATTGGGAGTGATTTTTACTAACGTCAACCTCACCCATTTGTGCTTGGACACAAGGCACAACTTCCTTCCTTTGCCATTCCTAGAGGGTATTTTTATGTCTTCTTTTGAATGGATTTGTTTTACGGGGACACAATTATTTTCCTACATTACTTCATAACTCTGGGAACATATTCTTGACCTGGAAAATTCTTTTTTTTTTTTAATGTGACATGAAGTGTTTTTGGAAACTGCAGGTACCTGTGAAGAAATATACTAATTCTGTTTAGTTCTATTTTCCCTTCCCACCCCGCAAATACTCAAAAGACATTCAAAGATCTCATTTTTGTCTTTCCCAACCATGTAAATCTATAGAGTTTCCAACTGTAAAACAGGCAACACGAGACACCTTTGGATGATACATGGAGACTTAAATTTACCTTCCCCATGCATCTATGATCATACTAATACATTTCTTAAAACTTCCATGTTTAAAGGGTCAAATCAAAGTTCAGCGTTGTCCCCCAAATAGGTGAACTGCTCTTTGAAAGTGTTTGTTTATGACCCTGGAAAGTATTTGGGAAGGATTCAGGGTACAGGATAGCCCAAAAGGGCCTGGGTCCTGTCTGGCACAGTTAAAGGCATGAACAACCTCCCTGAAGGACTGTACTCATGTTTCAGGGATACACAACGTGCACAGTTACCTGGATCTTGCCCTGGCTCCCCAGCCCCAGCCTAGGAGGTTCTGGCCATGCTCCCCTCTCACATTCCCAGCGCAATGAACAGCTCCCCCACCCCTTTCCTCTAGTCTCCCCTCCAGCCTGACCAAACCCTTCCTTCCTACCTAAATACTCACAAAGCACCAGCACAGACTTCGGAAGCTGGAAGTCACATGACCATGGTGACTTTGCCACCCTTTTATATTCCTTACTAACGTCCACTCTGAAGTGTGGTTTTGTTTTTAATTTGTTTTACCTTTCACAACATTTCTGTAACCGTGACAAGATCAAACCTTGTCACTGATCTAGCGCAGCCAGCCCTCAATGACAGGGTGTGACAGTGTCCTCTGTGTGACTCTAAGATTCTCCTAAATGCCCTATACTCTAAGTGACATCAATGCTGGCAGCAATTAAGCTAAGGCAGTTTGTCTCTCTGGTTTTCCTTTACAACATTGCCACCGAGACATCTGTCAAACTATATACAGTTACTTGGAGGGGCAACAACAGATATGTTTTGGAGGAAAAACACACTCTGGAGACCCAAACCCACCGAGAGTTTCGCCATATATTCCATCTGGGCTCTTCCTTCCCAGGCTGCTCAGAAAAGCAGCAGAATAAGGGTTTAATTTCCTATTTTCTTTTATGGACTAACCATGAAAGAAACAACCTGCAACGTCAACAACAAAAAGTAATTGCTTCAGTCTCTGGTTCTCTCAAGACTTAACTTCCCCTCCCCTTCTTTTTTCTTGTGTCTTGCTCTACAGAAGCACAAGCCGAACCCACTGAAAGATGCGCCATCGAGAAGAACAAATAAATCCCTAGTTCCCACTTCTTCTCATTCTCCAGCCGTCCATCCCTGGAGATTCTGTCTCAGCCAGGATGCAATCTTCATCACTGGGAAAATTTGACCCTCTTCTTTGAAACACTTCAGGGTGTGGTGGGTTTTTTGGTCTTTGTTGCTAAGTACAGAGTTACTTAGATGCCTCCTGCAAGAGAAAGGGGCTGTTTTCCTCTTGACTTTCTTTTCTACTGAAGTGACTGGAAACAGGTGTACGGATTGGGACATGAGATGGTGTAGAAATCCTAGTACCGCGGACCATGCAGGAAGAATCTCTGGGTGAGGGAAGGGTTGCTCTTGATTCGCCAGAGTATCCTACATCGGCTTGTGTGTAATCCAGCATGCATAGTGCCAAGTTCTGCTTCCTAAGCCTTTTCTCTTCCTTACTCAGTGAGTGACAGATAGGGGAGGTGGATGAGGTGAGATACCTTTCTATTTGGGTCAACACCAGTAAATTAATTAAGAGTAAGCAAGGTGTTGGAGGTTGGTTTCCAAAAGAAATAGTCTGTTAGAATCATCTTTTTCTGTTTTCAATTCATCAAAGAAACCATAAAATCCCTGAGACTTTGAGCTCTCCAGATGATTCTAACAGGCAGCCAGTGTTGAGAATACTAGTCTCCCCCTCCCAAATAGACACCTGTCTATCAATAAGGCTTTTTTTTTTTTTTAAGTAGGCTCCGTGCCCAGCATAAAGCCCAATGTGGGGCTTGAACTCATTAGCCTGAGATCAAGACCTGAGCCAAGACCAAGGTTGGACACTCAACCGACTGAGCCACCCAGGCGCCATTCTATAAGGCTTTTGAAGAAAGTGCATTAAGTCAGTCCCTTTGCTTGGAATGTATTCAAAATGTATTTGCATACCCGAAACTCACTCCAGACCCTGGAGCCAGCATGTTAGAGAAGCAGCTGTCCCTGACAAGGTATTAGGCACCCACCTCCCTGTTTCCCACGAATATGTTCATACAGATGAACTCTGTTGCAAGTTAACTTTAGACCAAAAGGGAGAAAAGCTGTCTCACAAATCCAGAGAGATTTGGACGAGCACGGGAACATTTGCCTCCTGTCCCTGATCCCCTAGACTGGGATGCTGAGTATTATGGGATAAATTCTGTGTGTATAAGTTGTAGGTCTTTTACAAGGATCCTATCCAGTTGAACCCCATAATTTTCCCTTTCGGGGATGCCTTATGGGTATGTCTTCAAATGCAGAAAGAGTGACCATATAGGTCACTCCAAGTGACATATATGTATATATATCTCTCCCACACACTCAAGCTTAATGACAAAAGTCCAGCTAAATCCGAATTCATTAGACCTCAAGGAGGCCATTTGTCTCTTAAGGAAATGAGCCTTACACAAAGGTACATGCTCCTTCGGAGCTTCTTTGGTGGAAGCAGATTCCCCACCCTCAGACTGGATGCCCAGAGTGCTGTAGCCTGATGACCCAGGGGGATGCCAGTTACCTGTAGGTACAGGGCACCTCCGGTGTGGCCATAGCAGGCAGGCAACTGCAGGAATCTGGTCTCCTCACTATGGGGTTCAGCTGTCACACCTGCTATCTTTATTGTATAGATATATTAATGGTTTTCTTTCATTCACTCACATAAATCAAAGAGGCCCACATGTTCCAGATAACTCTAGATAAAGTGTGGCAGCCATCCATCCAAGGCAAGCCATAGCACAGTGTAGGAAGTGCTCCCTGCACAGCAGCCTCACATCTCAGAGTTTCGAGGAAATTCCCAATATATTTATAAAGCAGGTGCCTGCACACACATAATGCTAACCATCGGTTAACGCCAGTGTGAGGGCCTTTCAATCCTCAGTGGAAATAGAGCCATTGAAAATATATACCTGAAAAGAAATCAGTTTGATATATACGATCCCTGGCATGTATTTAGAAGTGTAACAGAAGAGCCAACCATATTTGTTTACTAAAAAATATGCCAACGGGTACCGGGCTAGCTCAGTCAGTAGAGCATGAGACTCTTGATCTCAGGGTGGTGAGTTCAAGCCCCAAGTTGGGCACGGAACCTACTTAAGGACGAAAAAAGCCAAGAGGCTCCTGGGTGGCTCAGTTGATTAGGCGCCTGACTTCTTGATTTTGGCTCAGTTCATGATCTCACGGTTCGTGAGTTTGAGCCCCAAGTTGGTCTCTGTGCCACCAGTGCAGAGCCTACTTGGGATTCTCTCTCTTTCTCTCTCTCTCTTTTCTCTCTGTCTCTCTCTCTCTGTACCCCTCCCCTGCTCATACACTCTTTCTCTCTCAAAACAAATAAATAAACTTTTAAAAAATATATATATGAAAAAAAGGCCAAAACTCTACTTTTGTGAAAATGCACTTTTAATATAACCAAAAGTATATTAAAATTTACAATGAATTGAAGACTCACAACAACCACACTTATCCATGGAGTGATAAAACACTGACACTGGAAGGTCTATCCTTATCCTGTAAGATCTGGGAAACCCTGCTGTTCCCCTTGTCTTAGAGCTTGGGTTCTGCACAGGAGGACAGCAGTTTCCAACTCAGAGGGGGATTTCTGCTGTCCAGATGCTAAGGCTGTCTTCATCCAGGTGGGAACTTTTCAAGTACTGATGGCAAGTGCTGGCCATGAAGGCACAGGAGGAGGGTAACTGTTCTCACTCTGTCACTGCTCCTGTCACTCCCCCACAACCAGAAGAAGCCCACCCATTCCACCTCCCTTGATGAAGGCCCCACTGACCCTTATGATGTGAGAGTTCTTAGGGTGACAGGAGAGGGAGTGCCTGGTTTCAATTTGGGGACACATATCTTTCACGAAGGCCATACTCTTGATGGCTGGGCCTGAGCCACTGCACTACCTCCTCCCATGGTGCAAGTGAGTATCCTGAGTCAGTGAAAGGTAGGATCCTAACAGAACAAGAGCAAGCACGGAAAGGGCAGGCAAGCCAGGCTCACAGAAGTAGGGAACTGCCAATGGAAGATCAAGTGAGGACCCTGGAATTCACCCTGAGTTGGGGACAGGTGCATGTTCACCAGAAGAACCAGATGTCTGCTTGAAATTCCACAGAGCCACAAGTGAACTAGAAGTAATGCTGGAATAATCAACAGACAGAGTAGATGGCAAAAATGAGATACATCAATTTCTAATATTTACATAAAAATTTAATAATTTTTTTAATGTTTATTTTTGAGAGAGAGAGACAGAGTGTGAGCAGGGGAGGGGCAGAGAGAGAGGGAAACACAGAACCTGAAGCAGGCTCCAGGCTCTAAGCTGTCAGCACAGAACTCGACGCAGGGCTTGAACTCATGAACCGTGAGATCATGACCTGAGCTAAGTTGGACGTTTAACCGACCAAGCCAACCAGGTACCCGTATTTAAATACAATTTCAATAATAACTTCAGAAAATGTCCTTTCTCCAGGCTCATTGAAATGTTTAACGTAAATGTATCTCTCCAAAATCTAAAGTGGGCAAAAACATCTTCATTTTGCCGTCTTGAATCCACATCTTATTTTCAGTGTTTTTGTGCCATATTTTGAA